>NC_064616.1:809075949-809383790 GCF_023898315.1 Schistocerca nitens
CCTTTGACGGTCGGGGCACGTGTGCCATGATCTCTCAAATGGCTCAAATGGCTCTGAGCACTATGCGACTTAACTTCTGAGGTCATCAGTCGCCTATAACTTAGAACTAATTAAACCTAACTAACCTAAGGACATCACACACATCCATGCCCGAGGCAGCATTCGAACCTGCGACCGTAGCGGTCGGTTCCAGACTGTAGCGCCTAGAACCGCACGGCCACTCCGGCCGGCATGATCTCTCCTTTGGCCCTATTGACCCGCTGTCTGTCTCTCTGTTGAGCACGGCATCGAAGTGTAGTAACGTAAGATGTTATAATAGAAATCGAGCGACCACGAGTTCCGTGCGGCGACGTCGCAGCTGTACGCAATCAAGGTACGCTGGATGATCGGTTACGCACAAGCAATCCACCACTCTGACGTTTTGGGATATGTTCCTGTACGGCGGATGCATGAGTGCCAGTCATCCTTGATGGCGATTTTGCAGTCGATAGTTGTCAGGTGAGCAGTGTTAAGCTTCTAGTGACTTGAATTTCCCCACACCTGCTGGCAGCGGAGAGCGACAGGGCTTATGTAGGCGATATAGTCCGTAAAGGCAGTTGGCCACAGATCTGCAGCTAGCAACGCGTGTATTAGGCGACGAGAGACATATATGTCCTGCCAATGCGACTGAATGAGTGGCGCGTTTAATGGGTGAACTTGAGACGATCTCCTTTTAGATGGTTCCAAGTATCCATCAGTCTAAGATCCCGAACAAGGGCCCTAGTCCTGCAAATGGGGAGTGTCACGGGATGTGGTCCTTTGGCGCTAGGACGCTGTTAAAGTCGCCGCCAAGAATGATATCCTCATGTCTGCTCTGAAAAAGAGGAGCCACTTCTTCCGTAAAAAATCGTGCGCGGTCTCGGCGGCGTGTGGAGCGTAGACATTGATAAGTCGCACCTCTAACACAGTGAGAGCCGTCCCTCTGGCATCGGGGAATTAGAACACAAACTGTTTTATAATGCAGGAAACCGCAGCTGCTGAAAGGCATGACGTTAGGAAGAACTACGCTTACATCTGGGAAAATTATTGTTTATTAAAACACGACCGATTTCTCAGCTTCAAGTCGCATCTTTAGGTGAACCTACACGGTAAAAGCAAAACGCTGTGCCACCACATTTTTTGGATATTAAAATTAATAAAGGAATGTCTAAAGCATACTCACAACTTTAAAAGATTATATGCATACCGCGCGAGATTAGCCGAGCGGTCTCAGGCGCTGCAGTCATGGACTGTGCGGCTGGTCCCGGCGGAGGTTCGACTCCTCCCTCGGGCATAGGTGTGTGTGTTTGTCGTTAGGATAATTTAGGTTAAGTAATGTGTAAGCTTAGGGACTGATGACCTTAGCAGTTATGTCCCATAAGATTTCACACACATTTGAACATTTTTAGATTATATGCATATCCATCGCTCCTAGTCAAAGTTTACTATTCAGAGAACATCGTCAACAGGATGGCGAGCGAAAGATAAAGAAAACGTGCTCCATTCTTTAAAATTTGCCTGCATCCATAAAAAAAGAAAACATTTTATAGTGAGTGGACGCTAAAATTTTTTAAAAGGAGGCAGGATTGGCGATAAAGAATTGTCACCGCTAACATGATTAGTGGCGGCATATGAAAATCGCTATCTGGAAAGTATCAGGTGGTAATTTCTTACCAGTGTGACAGCAGGGCAGCTCAGTGCAAGGCAAGGCAAGGCAAAAGTGGTCCGCAAGAATGACAAAGAGAGACTAGCTGGCTGGCGGAACGGAAGCTATCCATGTGGAGAGTGTGACGTCATATACTCCTGACTAGGAGCGCTGAGTCGCTACCTTTACAAGCAAACAATACAGAATTTTGTTACATACTAACACCCAATCATACAAACAATCAAAATTAGCCAGAATGCTATGGTACTTTAATTCCAATTGGTTACTCAACGTGAACTGTGCGTTTTCTTTTTTATGTCTACAAATTTCCACTTCCTCTAATATATTCAGAATATGGCTTTTCTTTTTTCTTTCTTTTTTGTGAAGTATTTTCAAATTTTCTGGAGGGCTTGTGATGCTGTGGCCCTCATCGCTTGAATGCGCTGTTACTGCAGATCGCGGGTTATTTAAGTTAAGGTATTCCTGAAACCTTATTAGAAATGACCTATAGGTTTGTCCCATACATTTCTTAGGGCAATCATTATATGTAATGCAATATACACCTGCTTCATTATATTTACCACAGCTTTTTCCTTGTGTCTAAGTTCTCTGCCTTGACCTGAAAATGTTTCTAGATGTCATGCGTTTGCCAATTTTTACGGGTATTGCGCCCAGATATGGTATTTTACAAAAAAAAAAAAAAAAAAAAAAAATCATGTTTGGGCGCAAACATTGTGAGTATATTTTAGACATTCCTTTATTAATTGTAACATCCACAAAATGTGGTGACACGGTACTTTGCTTTTTACGGTATAGGTTCACCTGACGATGCGGCTTGAAGCCACGAAACCGGTCGTGTTTTAATAAACAATAATTTTACCAGTTGTAAGCGGAGTTCTTCTTAACATCCTAAATTAGAACACGTCATCAGCCTGTAGTCCCTCCTTGAGGTGTATTGCGACCTGCTGCCGGTGTGTGAAGTATGGGACAAAGCCCGCCCTGTTAGCCGTGTGGTCTAACGCACGGCTTTCCGGATTGGGAAGGAGCGCCTGGTCCCCGGCACGAATCCGCTGGGCGGACTTGTGTCGAGGTCCGGTGAGCCGGCCAGTCTGTGGTTGGTTTTTAGGCGGTTTTCCATCTACCTCGGCAAACGCGGTCTGGTTCCACTTATTCCGCCTCAGCTACACTATGTCGGCGATTGCTGCGCAAATAAGTTCTCCACGTAGGCGTACACCACCATTACTCTACCAAGCAAACGTAGGGGTTACACTCGTCTGGTGTGAGACGTTCCCTCGGAAGGGGGGGGGGGGGGGTCCACCGGGAGCCGAACCGCACAATAACCCTGAAAGAGCGATTCGGTGTGGGGCGGCGGAGGGGTGAAGTGGACTGCGGTAGTCGTCGTGGGGTTGTGGACCACTGCGGCTGTGGCGGGGACGGAGCCTCTCCGTCGTTTCTAGGCCCCCGGTTAACATACAATACAATGGGACATAAACGCGGTATAACCATAAATGTTGGGGAAGGATGTTATGCTGATCTCTTGGAGGAAAGCTATATCGACGTCAGCTGCTTAACATCTCCAGCAACAACCGTAACTTAGGACGAGTGCATATGTTGTTGACGTTGATGACCACAGTTCGATATACACGAATTCCGCCTCCCTGTGAAAAGTCACCATCAGCCACTAAGATGCAAAGATGACCAGTAAGGTGTGTCGTAACCGCCATTGCCCACTATTGTGGTCGATGTCCCAGTGTAGCGTGGGGAGAGCCCTCATGCTTTTCATCGTTGGCTGACGACGTCTCAGTCTCTTCGGTATCATCCGCCTATGATGTAAGGGCGGTCAGTGGTTGTGGGTAGGTATCGACCATCACGGCATCAGAAGTTATTCCGACATGGGGCTGGCTGCAGAGATCAGCTCGTGGGGTGGAGACTTGGTTGGAAGTGGAATGTCACGAGGCTTGGTCTTAAAGCCTGCGGAGAGCTTGATAGCCGCTATCTCCGAACTGCTCTCGGCGGTCGCAAGAGATTCATCTTCCATGGCAGATGTCTACAAGAGACAGCCATCGGAGGGGGTCCAACGTCCCTTCTTGTCCTTCCGCGGCGCGTGTTGCTTGTGAACGGTGAGTCAGAATCGAAATACGGATGGTCATCTGCCTCCGAAAGGAAAGCAGAGGTCGTCACAATGTTGGCATCGACATCCATTGGATAAAAAGCTGGAGCTGGCAATGACTGCTATTGAACGGCGTCTAGCTGTTGCTCCAACCCCGGCACATCATTGTTCAAATCTGCCCTTGGAGTGGCGTCGGAAGTTGACGTCTCGGGAGAGAGAGTCTGTCCTTCTTCAGGCGAAGATACTGGCCTCACTGCCATAGCGTAATTAAGGGGAGGGTCGTGCCACATGCCCTTGTGACTGGTCGCCCAGTGTGAGTTGCGTGAGGCATCGTTGGAGGCACGCCGGATGTGTTGTGAACGTATTCCATTTTTCGGCTACGTGGCTGAGCACTTTCCCATATGGTTGTCAGGCAGCAATGATAACTTCAGGTTCCAGTGGTTCTGAGCACTAACACCAGAGGTCATCAGTCCCCTAGGACTTAAAACTACCTAAACCTAATTAACCTAAGGGCATCACACACATCGATGCCCGAGGCAGGATTCGAATCTGCGACCGTAGCGGTCGCACGGTTCCAGACTGAAGCTCCTAGAACCGCTCGGCCACATCGGCCGGCCACAACGTCAGTGGGGCACTTGAAAAGGAAGCTCGAAGACGCCCACAGAGCGTAATCTGAGCTCCGCGTGATCCACTTTGAGCGGTACTGTGTGTCCGTCGGTGCGTTTCAACTTCAGGCTGCCAGCATTTCCGGACACCACGTCATGACGACGCTGCTAGTGATAGAGGGGTCGACGCCTACTATGTCCTTGGCATTGAGGTGAACTTCCTCGCGATTGAAGCATTCAAGTTGAAAACACCTGAGTCATGCATAGTCCGATTGAAAACTGAATTCGACTGTGTTTTTGCGATACGCGTGAGCCATGGTGCGTCTATCAACGATCACAGCGCTAAGCAGCGGCGAAAATGTAAACAGACTGCGTGCGCTCGCGAAAGCCACGGACAGGACGGACGCAAGCAAGATGTCCTCGCCGCTACACTGCCGAAGGGTGACTGTCAACTCAGCTACGGAGGCAGACAAGCTACACAAGAAAACTACTTACATAATCGAACTGGTGGAATGCTTACAATTAGTGGTGGCATCATCACTTCGTCACAGAGATTTTCATATTGAATTTATAGTTAAAATCAGTATCTGAATTCACAGCACTTACAAAATATGAATATAGGGTTAAATAGCAGATGTGGCAAAAGTAATGTCACTCTACTAACCAGTAATGAAGTACTGGCGCCCCTTCTCATGTCGGGGTCAGTATGCTGAGATATTCGTCATTGGTTCAAATGGCTCTGAGCACTATGGGACTTAACTTCTTAGGTCATCAGTCCCCTAGAACTTAGAACTACTTAGACCTAACTAACCTAAGGACATCACACACATCCATGCCCGAGGCAGGATTCGAACCTGCGACCGTAGCGGCCGCGCGGTTCCAAACTGAAGCGCCTAGAAACGCTCGGCCACACCAGCCGGCTATTCGTCATTGTGCGTGAAGGTTTTGCTATTGTGCTTTCAGTAATAGGTTTACACTATAATTTCTGTGAAGAGCTGTCTAATGTTTTTGATCAGTAAATTCTCATATGCTAGTAGTATTACACTGAAGAGCCAAAGAAACTGGTATACCTCTCTAATATCGCGTAGGGCTCCCCGCGAACACGTAGAAGTGCCGCAACACGACGTGCCATGGACTCGTCTAATGTCTGAAGTAGTGCTGGAGGGAATTGGCATCATGAATCCGGCAGGGGTGTCCAAAAATCCGTAAGAGTACGAAAATCTCTTCTGAACAGCATGTTGCAAGGCATCCCACACACGATCAATAATGTTCACTTCTGCTGAGTTTGGCGGCCAGCGGAAGTGTTTAAATTCAGAAGAGTGTTCGTGGAGCCACTCTAGCAATTCTGGTCGTCTGGGGTGTCGCATTGTCCCGATGGAATGGCCCAAGTCCGTCGGAATGCGCAATGGACATGAATGGATGCAGGTGATCAGACAGAATGCTTACGTACGTGTCACCTGTCACAGTCGTACCTACGCGTATCAGATGTCCCATATCACTCCAACCCCAAACGCCCCACGCCATTACAGAGCCTGCACCAGCTTGGACAATCCCCTGCTGACATGTAGGATCCATGGGTTCATGACGTTGTCTCCATACCCGTACACATCCGTCCACACGATACAATTTTAAACGAGACTCGTCCGACCAGCCAACATGTTTCCAGTCATCAACGGTCCAGTGTCAGTATTGAGAAACTCAGGCGATGCGTTAAGCTTTGTGTCGTACAGTCATCAAGGGCACACGAGTGGGCCGTCGGCTCCTTTAAGTCCACATCGACGATGTTTCGTTGAATGGTTCGCACGCTGAAACTTCTTGATGGCCCAGCATTTAAATCTGCAGGAATTTGCGGTAGGTTGCATTTCTGTCACGCTGAATGATTCTCTTCATTCGTCGTTGGTCACGTTCTTTGCAGGATCTCTTTCCGGTCACAGCGATGTCGGAGATTTGATGTTTTACTAGATTCCTGATATTCACGGAACACTCATGAAATGGTCGTACGGGAAAATCCCCACTTCATCGCTGCCTCGGAGATGCTGTGTCTCATCCCTCGTGCGCCGATTATAACATCACGTTCAAACTCACTCAAATCTTTACAACCTACCGTTGTAGCAGCAGTAAGCCATTTGACAACTGCGCCAGACAATTTCTGTCTTATATAGGCGTTTTCGACCGCAGCGACGTATTCTGCCTGTTTGATATCTCTGTATTTGGATACGCGTGCCTATACTAGTTTCTTTGGCGCTTCAGTGTATATTACCGATTTTAAGGCTATGTCTGTCTGCTTACAAGAGAATAAATGTAATTCTCGTTCTGCCACACACGTTTCGTCTTATTTTAATAACTTATTTTCACTTGTCTTACGTGTTAGCGTGCTTGGTGTTCTACTGGTGAAGCAACCCTTCTGCTACACCACTAAGAATTGTTTTCAGAGCAGCATAATATCTTCCCACCATGTCGCTGACAATAACTTCTCGTTGCGTTGTCAGAAGAGCAGTACCAGCACAACTGCAATCACATTCAGAATAACACCAACACATACTACCACTCAAGATGACTCAATAAATTTAAGACGAAATGTATCTGACAAAACGTAAGATGTGCTTCGCACTGACTTCACCGTTAACCGTAAGTATTCTACCACTTTAATTGTGCCAGCAGATGTCTTACGGTGTGCACATTTATGTTAATAACCTAAGGTTTTTTATTGTTGCGCTAGGAAAATGTAATCATTTCACAAAGTACGTTGTTTACACAACCAAAGTTGCTCAAATCTGTGGGACCCGCACCAAAGAGGACTAATAGGGCTATTGTACGTATACAGTGAAAGGCAGCACAAATGGTCATAGGGTAGTTTGAATCATAGATGAGCGTCACTAAGACGCTGAAAAACCTGAAGTGGCAGACGTTGGAAGATGGTAAACAACCGTCCCGCAAAAGCCAGCTTCCATAGCCCGAAGAACCAGTATCAAGTGACGAATCTAGGAATATACCATAGAATCTGTGTATCGCACATGTAGGGATCTTAAAGACAATATTATGCTTCCGAGGCTGCGGAAGAGGTTAGGAGGGAAGCTTGTCGTGTGTTGACTGGGGCCCGTCCACCCAAGTGTAACATTAGAGCAGCTGAGGCGGCTGCTTTATTCACTCAGAATGGATCCTGATATTTTTATTTTACCTGCGGACAAGGGAAATACCACGGTTTTATTGAACAAGCACGATTACATTCAAAAGATTCAGTGTCTACCTTCTGATTCGGCGTATCGCAAAATTGGTACTGACCGTACAAAGTGTGTTGAGAGAAAGACTAATAACCTCCTGAAGAAAAGTTCTTTGTCACAGGAGACTATCAAGAGTCTTAATTCTTACCGTGCTGTACCACCTGGATTATATGGCCTCCCTAAGGTCCATAAAGAGGCTGTCCCGTTGAGGCCTATTGTTTCTAATATTGGTGCTCCGACATATCGTGTAGCTAAACATCTTGCTAGTTTGTTGAGCCCACTAGTAGGTAGGTGTGAACACCACATTAAGAACTCTGCAGATTTCTTACGTCGATTGCAGGGATTGCGTTTGAAAGACTGATATTTTAGTCAGTTTTGATGTGGTTTATCTTTTCACTCGTGTTTCTCTCTCTGATTCGTTGCAGCTAATTGAGGTTAAGTTTGGTGTCGAGTTAACAAATTTGTTTTGACATGTGCTGACTTCCACTTACTTTTTATTCAATGGTCAGTACTACGAACAGACTGATGGAGTTGCAATGGGAAGCCCGTTGTCACTTATTGTGGCCAATTTGTTTATGGAGGACTTTGAGAAATGTGCTTTGGAGTCAGCGTGTTTTTTCAGATATGTAGACGATACTTTTTTGTTTGGCCTCATGGTAGTAAGAATTTAAACCGGTTTTTGGAACACCTGAATTCAATCCACCCGAATGTTCAGTTCATTATGGAGATGGAAAGGAATGGATGCCTTCCCTTCCTTTATGTGCTGGTAAGAAGGAAGACTGATGATACGTTGGGACATTCTGTTTATAGCAAGCCTACTCACACTAACTTGTATCTGCGAGCTGATAGTTGTCACCATCCAGCTCAGCGTGAAGGAGTGCTTCGTACCTTGGTTTACAGGGCCCACGTTATCTCAGACCCTGAAAGTTTGGCAGCTGGGCTATCACATATCGAAGTCACCTTTCGTCAGAATGGTTATAGTGAGAGACAGATCAAACGTACGTTGCGCTATCAGCCTCCTGTGCAACGGGTGAGTGACGATAGCAACGAAGTGGCACCTAAATCTACGGCCTTTTTGCCTTACGCAGGAAGTATTTTTAACAGGATTGGTCGTATTTTTCGGAAATATGATGTGAAATGTATTTTTCGACCACCTTCTAAGATTAAGGCCCTGTTGGCGTCCATAAAAGATGACCTTGGTTTGCGTAAGGCTGGTGTCTGTCGCATTCCTTGCAATTGTGGCATGTCATATATTGGTCAGACAATCAGGACTGAGGAAGACCGGTGTATTGAACATAAGCGTCACACACGCTTACAACAGCTGAGCAAATCCGTTATTGCAGAACATTGCCTTGACACCGGTCATCCTACGGAATACAAGAACACGGAGATTCTGGCTTGCACGTCCAGCTATTGGGATAGTGTCATTAAGGAAGCTGTTGAAATCAAACTATCAAGCAACCTTATAAACAGAGACGGTGGATTTTGTCTAAATGCTGCTTGGAATCCGGCTCTGTCTCTCATCAAAGAACAGAGGGACAGAATTAGGGCTATCTCACCTGTTGATTAACAGTCACTATCGATATTTCTGATGTTGGTTATCTTTGGTTGTGTGTTGACTTTGCGGTTACTTGTTCTGTGTGTGGTATCTTCCTTGTTTCTCCTCTGTGAACCGAGGTATTAAATCCCCTTGCACATTGCTTCCTACTTGCAGTTGTGCCTTGAGATTGGCAGGGTGTGCTCCTGCCGAAATATCGGCGGTGGTCGACGACGTCACCCAGCAGCAAACCCGTAAATTATTTGAACATTCAGTTCGCTGGGAAAAGTTAAGGTCTCACAAAATTAGGCTAGTCATAGCACTTAAGTGACCATTATTTCGACGCTCCATAGGAACTGCTTTCTGCCATGCACTTCACAGTTTTGCAGAGTATAGACACATGTATAAACTTGAAAATGATTATTAACTTCCGGAACCGGTCGTTTAACAAACGTTCCTGTGCAAGTAATTGTACAAAATACTACAATCTGATTACGTGCTGTGCTCATTGCCACCTTGACATCACCGACTCCCATAGCCGTGTTCTCTGAAGCGCCTGTGTGGCGGCGCGCGACGCGGTGTTTTGACACTCGAGCGGAGTGACTCTTGCACGGAGAGGGAACGTGTTGACATTTGTACGGAGCCCAGGCCACTTTAGGTAGTGGACAGAATGTTCCAGAAGGAGGATACACCGGCCTGTCCGCCACTACGTGCGACATATTCTGGGGTAGGCGAAAGCCCTTTTTCTGCACAAAGTTCCCTATCCTCACAACAGTTCGTAGTGTGCGTAGCTCAGTACTTGCAGTTGACCTCTGTCTGGCAAGAAGTGTTCCGTGTTTCAGTGCTGAGATAATGCACCAAAATGAAGCCTTTACTGATTTACAACGTTCATCAGTATATAGTGGACTATACAAAGAAACAAAAGGTGACTTACTGGCGTTGTGTAAACTTTAAAAAAGAATAAATTCAGAGGAAGACTTTCCACAAAAAATAGTACAGTTTTAAGGAAAAGCAGCCATGTTTGTATTCCAGATGAAGCAGCAAATGAAGTGCGAAAACATTTTGTCAGCGCAAAGACGCGGGCAAAAGAAACTGACGCTACAGTTTCATCTGTTTACATTCAAGAAGTAGGGCAGTTCTTCAATCGAGGCTACGACTTAGTAACATCGTTACCATCACACAGAAGTGCGAAACAATCGTTACATTACATTAGGCGAAAATATATGGGAACTACACAAGATCCCAGCGATTCTAGAAGAATATTCTTTCAAGAAAATAATTTACTGATGAATGATGATAGCAATTTTTTACTTGCAGATGATAAGACGGACCGAATGACAGGATACTGGTGTTTTCTAGGGAAAAAAGAAAAGCGTGTTTAACAAACTGCGAATCATTCTTTGTGGATGGAACACAGTTCGAGCAAACAGTTTGGACAATTGTTTATATTCCACGCCAACCTGAATAATTCTTGGGAGGAAACAAACACGATTCCAGTTGTTTACGCTTTGGGGCCAAATAAAAAGCGAGAAACATATGAACCTTTTCTTAAAGCTATTAAGGGGGGTATGACGTCAAACGGGCCGACTTGGAGCAGGAGAGGCACCACAGGACATTTTATTTTCTACTGTCTATGCTTTTACAAATAAATTCATAAAACTTTGTCAGCACGAGCAGGAAGGATTCAGGATTCACACTCATAGCAGTGGAAGTGCAAAAACATAGCAAAATACATTTTTTTTAGATATGAAATTTCATCATTTTTTCACTTACTGTTGGCTGCATTTGCTGCTATAGGTACATTTTTCTTCACAAGTAAGAGAGATTCTTTGATGAATTTTGCACAGCATACAAACCATACTTACAGGTGAATGAAACTCTAGAATTTTTCAAATCTATTAAAAACTGTGGTAAAAATTGAGATAATTAACTACAAAATTTGATTTTTTTCTAAGCATAAAGTTTAAAACGTAACAGCTCATTCATTTTTTCATAAATTAAATAGATTCTAGAGTTTCAGACACCTGTTAGTATGGTTTGTATGCTGTGCAAAATTCATCGAACAGTATCTCTTACTTATGAAGGAAAGTGTACCTATAGCAACAAATGCAGCCAACAGTAAGTGAAAAAATGATGAAATTTCACATGGAAAAAAAATTATTTTGTTATGTTTTTGAACTTCCGCTGCTACGAGTGTGAATCCTGAATCCTACCTCGTCATGCTGACAAAGTTTTATGAATTTACTTGTAAAAGTATAGACAGTGGAAATTAAAATGTCCTGTGGTGCCTCTCCTGCACCAAGTCGGCTCGTTTGACGTCCTACCCCCCCCCCCCCCCCCCATTTAAAACAAACGTGCCTTGATGGAACCCCACTCTCTGATGATGGACTTCGAAACTGCCATTGTCCAGCCAGGCAACTAACAGTTTGTTTCCTGGAACAGATCACTGGTTGCAATTATTTTATCAAGGTTTGTGGAAACGTGTTCAGTGTTGAGGCCTCGTTCCAGACTCGTAAGGAAAACGAGGAAATACGCTGTCACATAAGAATGTGTTGCGCTCTAGCGCATCTTCCCCTGAGAATGTTGGATGATTGTTGGCTGTGTATTCAGGAGAGCACGCCTGAAAGCCGTTAGCTTTAGGTCTTTTGCGACAATTTTGGGGACCAGTGGCTCGTAACGAAAATATGCCAAGAGACAAGTGGAATTGCTGTAGATGGCGCAGTCGCAGTGATAGCGTCTCAGATGGATGTAACCCAAGAATAAATACATTAATATCAAAAGTTCATTTGTAAAAAATCTTCGAGAAGATGCAGAGTGCCACGAGCACCAGTTTCACCAACTGATTTTAAAATTTGATGGGAAAAGAAGAAAAAAGTCAGTAATGAAGACTGAAGAAACGACTGAATAGGCTTTAAGCAAATTCCAAACTGATGGGAACTTAAAATCTTTTCTGACATGTGTGGCTTACGCACAGAAGTTACAATGAGGAAGAAAACGTCAGAATCATTGAAAAATTTGTAAATATTGAAAATTAGTTTAATATAATCATTGGTAACCTTATAAATATTGTAAATAAATTTAATGGGGGACGAAAAGAGGGTACCTCCTCGTGATGTTCCCTGGAAACGACATAAAGTCGACTAAATGCCTATTGAAATTTGTAAACTTTCGCTTATGAGACTGAAAAGACTGTCCCAAAGGCCACACCTTCTCGGCATTCGCCGTGAGAGGTTCTTACAATCAGTATCTGTATGGTCGGACACTGAATACAAAATCTTTGCAGCAGAAACTCAGGCAAATGACATGCAGTTGAATCCATACTTTCTCCCTCCGTTAGAAGATGAGCAGACCAGTATGAAACTGGTAAAAATAAAATAAATTATCAAAAAAAGTGCCCGGTCGCCGTTTTGCAACATTTGAACATATGTTAAAATTCATCTCTTGTAGCACGTGTCGTGGAGTACAGCACGCCTGTTGAGGATGCGGCTTGGAGAGCAAGAGCGGCCGCCTGGGAGGTGAGCGGTCTCTGTAGAATGGGACCGTCAGACGTCGTTATTTACAAGGGAACCTCCCCATCGCACCCCCCTCAGATTTAGTTATAAGTTGGCACAGTGGATAGGCCTTGAAAAACTGAACACAGATCAATCGAGAAAACAGGAAGAAGTTTTGTGGAACTATGAAAAAAATAAGCAAAATACACAAACTGAATAGTCCATGCGAAAGATAGGCAACATCAAGGCTACTGTGAGCTCAGGAGCACGGTGGTCCCTTGGTTAGCGTGAGCAGCTGCGGAATGAGAGGTCCTTGGTTCAAGTCTTCCCTCGAGTGAAAAGTTTAATTTTTTATTTTCAGACAATTATGAAAGTTCAGGCACTCACACATAATCAGCTTCGCTCTCCAAAATTCCAGTACATGTTCAGAATTGCTTGGACATATGCAGGATTTGACGGTCTACACACGGAAAAATTTGAAAACGTTAAAAACAAATGTTTTGACAGAGCACAGGGAAAACCGTGCGACTGTGAAACTGTTGCATTCATTTGTTGCAGTTTATGTGACAAACTCTTATGTTTTCACCACTTTTTTGGGAGTGATTATCACATCCACAAGAAAACTTAAATCAGGCAAGGTAGAAGAATCTTTTTACCCATTCGCCAAGTGTACAAGTTAGGTGGGTAGACAACGTATTCCTGTCATGTGATGCACATGCCGTCACCAGTGTCATATAGAATATGTCAGACGTGTTTTCCTGTGGAGGAATCGGTTGACCTATGACCTTGCGATCAAATGTTTTCGGTTGCCATTGGAGAGGCACGTCCTTTCGTCTACTAATCGCACAGTTTTGCGGTGCGGTCGCAAAACACAGACACTAAACTTATTACAGTGAACAGAGACGTCAATGAACGAACGGACAGATCATAACTTTGCGAAAATAAAGAAAATAAACTTTTCACTGGAGGGAAGACTTGAACCAAGGACCTCTCGTTCCGCAGCTGATCACGCTAACCACGGGACCACGGCGCTCCTGAGCTCATAGTAGCCTTGATGTTGCCTATCTTGCACATGGACTACTCAGTTTGTATATTTTGCTTATTTTTTTCGTAGTTCCACAAAACGTCTTCCTGTTTTTTCGATTGATCTGTGTTCAGTTTTTCAAGGCCTATCCACTGTGCCAACTTATAACTAAATCTGAGGGGGGTGCGATGGGGAGGTTCCCTTGTTAGCACAGCACGACCGACTGTTAGCTCAGAAGAAGTGCAAACTATGCAATTAGGTTCGGCGTAGCCTTTGATACGAACATACAGTATTTACGGTGCAGTGCTTAAGGGGAAACTCCACCCAAAAGATGAACTTTTCTCCTACTTTGCCGATAGCAACCAAATTTTAAAATCGTCTCTATTATGTAAAGATGTAGCAATGTTAAGTTTTGAAGTCCATAACTTCACTGGTTTCCGAGTTTTGAATTATTGATATGATTTTAATGATATTCTTCAAAACCAACTTTTGTCACTCACACCACAATTCTCACATGCCAGACTTTTACTACAACGGTTCTGTGCATTCATCTTATGAGAAGTGTTAATAATTTCTTTTCAGTGTTTACTTCAAATTTGAGCCTTAAATTTTCTTTAATTATCGGTACATAAATGTGATGGTAAAATAAACAAATTATATTTTCGATAATATTAATGCATAGAACTATGCAAACATATCGAGACTATTTCTGCAAAAATTTCATTGAGATTGGTTAATATTTATGATAACAAAGTTGGCACTGAGCTTAGAGAAATAAACCTATGATAAAATAGATTTTAACATTTTATCAAAAAATTAATGTTATTACAAGACACGTGTCTATTAAAATTCACCGGCACCATCACGTTTACACTTCCTACTTATATGAGGCTTGTTCTTGTAATTTCAAGATCAGGATAGCCTTTTTCTTAAATTTTCTGAATAAAAATGTACTCACAGTCTTCCTGAGGGGGTGCAGTGGTAGGGAGAGATACCTGATAGTAAGACATTGCCTATTTCTTTAGAGCTTGGTGATTGTACTGGACAGGACTTCCGAGAATTCCTTAAATTCATATTTACACAGCCGTAGGCAAAGAAATTGATTTCCAACGACTGGCTGCTAATTATTTCGCTAAAGTTTTCTATGGGAATCTTGCAACTTGTTTTTTCCAGTGTGAGTTTATGCCAACTTCGGAGTAAAGAAGATTCTGTTTGATGGTGATAGAAATCAGAAATGTTTAGACTTACATGTACATGCTGCTTTTTTACGCAATAAAGATAACGAAATCCACCCACAGAAGCTCACTGGTAGACTTCAACTTAAGAGTTTGTCTTCGAATTAGCATTACTCCAAAAGTGGTACCTGTAGTGAAAAGCAAAATAAGTATCATTTATTGATATTCTGTGTTTTTAAGTTTAACGTTTAAATAAAATGGTAACGAAATATGAATTTGTCAGTTTAAATTTCGTCCTAAAGCGGCAGTCATCATAAGACTGCAACAGTCGTAACAAATACCATGTTTCTTACTTATCTGCCAAGCGTTCTTTGCGTCGTTAAAATATTAAAAGAGTGGTTGAATTTCATTGCCAGTTTATAGCTCCCCCCCCCCCCTTCCTCTCCAGATGCTAGACTAATTAAAGAATTATCGTGCTGCTAATGGTTTGATATTAATTTGAGATAAGGCATCGAATCCGAAGTGAAAGTATCACCAGGAAGAAGTCAGGTGCTGTCATAACTTCATCGTTATTATGCGATTTACTGTGCGCAATAACGATCGACAGAAATAAAAAAATGTACAATATAATACGCAAACTAGCTAGTGAAATTTTGGTCCGAACTGATGAATTAATTTTGACTCCGTCTGAAAACTACTGTAAATGAGTACTTAACTAGCAAGTCCAAAAAAAAAAACTACCTTTTTTGTTCAGTTTCATTTAAACTATTAATAAAGTCGATAAAATCCACTCTTCTTATCATTTACTTTCAGTTCATTAATGACATACTCGGTTAATAATGGATACCGAGAGGATTGCGACAGGTAGCTGTTACTGAGGATTCTACATCTTAACACTCATGAGTTGCTAAAGTATTTGTTGTTGGACGATTTGCAACTAACACTGTCAAGACTTCTACAATTCTAAATGATAAACTGGTCGGGTCTTACTTCACAGCGGTGCTGTCGGTGCTGCGAGGCCCATTATACCACGACAACGTACGGCCACAGGCTCTTCACCGCAGTTAACTTTGGGCCCCCAGCGCTCTTCTTAAACACTGGTTAACCCTGACGCTTTGCGCTGTGCCCAGTTACTTCTCCATATTATGCCTGGCCATAACGTACGTGGTATCTTGCAGTGAAACAAGTCTGCGTTCACTCGCAGCAGAATTCCTCCTTTGCGTCCGACCTGCTCGCTCGCTACTAATCGACTCTCGTTACCACCAGACACTGCTAGACTGCCGATCGTTGCCGCTCCCAGCGACTGTACGACAATGACAGTAATGTCTTTGGTTTACATAACGACATTCCCTAACTTGTCCAGTACGCCTACCACAATTCTTTACATTCTATTTCATTGCTCATTTTGCACACGGGAAATTATTAAAACATATAGACATCACAATAATATACACAACATGTTTGTACACTTCATTTAAATGCACATAGTAACTAAGGCAGGAAAAAAATTTATATGTGGGAACTGTGTTATAGTGTTACAAGTTCTCAGTATGTTGACATTCATTGTCAGTTCTCATTAATACAACAGTCTTAAAAATAAATTTGACACGAAACCCATTAATGAGCCACTCTCAAGCGATGCATGGTTGCTCACTGCTAAGGTGAGGGCGCGAGCCATCTCGCACGAGCAGCTGTGCTCAGCTGCTAGACTTCTTATTGTGCTTGTACCTGTGGAAAGCCGGTTAGCCCGGCAAGTGTCCGGCAAGTGCCCCAGGCTCCGTGCAAGTGCCACTTCGTGCAAATGTCAAAAATGTGTGTGTGAAATCTTATGGGACTTTACTGCCAAGGCCATCAGTCCCTAAGTTTACACACTACTTAACCTAAATTATCCTAAGGACAAACACACACACCCACGCCCGAGGGAGAACTCGAACCTCCGCCAGGATCAGCCACACAGTCCATGACTGCAACGCCCTAGACCGCTCGGCTAATCCCGCGCGGCGTGCAAATGTCACTCCGTGCAAATGTTCCAACCGCTGTCACTCGGACGGAAGCCGGGTCGACCCTTGATAGTGGATGAAATATTCACTGCCAGTATTTGGCTGGCAAGGGCAGGAGATTTGGTGGCGCCGATCGGCGTAGCCGAGCAGTTCTAGGCGCTTCAGTCTGGAACCGCGCGACCGCTACGGTCGCAGGTTCGAATCCTGCTTCGGGCATGGATGTGTGTGGTGTCCTTAGGTTAGTTATGTTTAAGTAGTTCTAAGTTCTAGGGGACTGATGACCTCAGATGTTGAGTCCCATAGTGCTCAGTAGAGATGGGCAAAACTGTTCTTTTCAGAGATTGGATCAGAACTGTTCACTCCCTGAAATGAATTAGCTCTTTTTCATGACTCACCACTCATTTACAAAAGAAAATAAATGAAAGGCACATTGCCCTTTAAACTTGGTTTATTCCAGTACTATACCTGCATTTTGATCTTATTTGATCCTATTTTGAAGTAACACAGATAATGAGTAAGAATTTTGTATTGTTTATTGAAATTTCCACGATATGACAAAGTTTTTGATTATTGATTTATTTTGCACTAGCGTGGTTTTTTGGGTGATCGGAAAATGTTGTAACTTGAGATTTACATTAACAATATATTTGGCTATAATGTATTAAAATTTCATTAACCTCAGACAAATACATCGCAAGCCATATATTTTTCCTTTCGAAGACGCCTAAAATCGCAAAATCCGTACCAGAATAAGAAAAAAATATATAAATTTGACTGTAAAACGAAAGTGCTGCATATAGCCTTACGCAGAATAAAACAAGGAAAATATTGGTGTATCACATTTTGCGATACGTTTATCGGTTCGCTCGTAATTAAAGCGTAAATTCGAGTGTCCA
Source organism: Schistocerca nitens (assembly GCF_023898315.1). Taxonomy (NCBI): domain Eukaryota; kingdom Metazoa; phylum Arthropoda; class Insecta; order Orthoptera; family Acrididae; genus Schistocerca; species Schistocerca nitens. Next base: position 809,093,672 of record NC_064616.1, read on the forward strand.
TAATAAAAATCCTATAGTAAGAGGAGTCATCAGGAACCTAATCTAATCAGTTTAAAGAAATAAAAATAAAATAAAAACAATTGATGTATACATAACATAATAATGTAATATACATAGCGGTATTACTACGAAGAACAATATCCAGTGGGGACGAACTCCGATGCAGAGGCGCTGAGTCGAGCAGGTCGAGCCGCGAGCTTTATTACTGCGTGAGCTGAGACCGCAGAGACCAGAGTGACACCAGAGTCGCTTTGCTCGACGCTCTGGCTAGAGTCGAGACGGTGGGGTGAGTGTTGAGCGGGCGAGTTCCCAGGGTGGGGGGAGCTCACCCGCTCCGAGACAAATCGTCCGCTCCCTTGCGAGCAGGTTTTTGCAAGTAGTTCCTATGTTATCCGCTAGGTGGCTCTCTGTCCTGTTGCTCGCATCAACTGCCCAGAGGGCAGGACGTGCGACTGAAACGATCGCCGACAGAGTGCGATGCGAAGTTAAGCTGCGCCAGACACTGCACAGTGCACGCGGCAGACGACGCACAGAGACGGCCCGGCATATGTGAAACACAAAATCCAATGGGGCACTGCACAATGCAGGCAGCCAAGGTAGAAGCAGGGCAGAGGCCGGCGCTGGCTGTGTTGTGTGGCGTGCACTGTGCTCTGACCAGCAGAGGCGCTGCTGATATGCTCTCTCTCTCTCTCTCTCTCTCTCTCTCTCTCTCTCTCTCTCTCTGCCGTGGGAAACGTTTGGAGCTACCGTTCTTTTTTTCTGAATCACTGATTGTTCACTCCTTTGAAAGATTGAACTCTATGAATTAGTTCAAGAGCGGATCCCCCATCTCTAGTGCTCAGTGCCATTTGAACAATTTTTTTGATTTGGTGGCGTATAATTCGTGATCACACTCTTTGGGCCAACGTCCTGTATTAAATTCCAAACGTCAGTGCATGTCTCGTGAAGTGAGGGCATGCGACGCTCTTGATGGTGATCTATTCATCAGATGCGTCTGCAGCTCGTGGTCTCGTGGTCTCGCGGTCGCATTTTCGCTTCCCGAGCACGGGGTCCCGGGTTGGATTCCCGGTGGGGTCAGGGAATTTCACCTGTCTCGAGATGACAGGGTGTTTGTGTTGTCCTCATTATTTCATCATCATTCATCAAAGCGGCGAGATTGGACAGAGCAAAGGTTGGGAATTTGTACAGGCGCTTACAACAGTGCAGTTGAGCGCCCCACAAACCAAACATCATCATCATCATCATCATCCGCTAGATGGGGACAAGCTTGGCAGCCGTCTTGGTGCTATTAGAGTTGAAAGGCTATGTGACGGCACAGGGTTTCACCCTCTCTTTTCTCTCATCATCATCATCATCATCATCATCCAACGCAAACATAGCACTACACTAAACATGTACCCATTACACTCACCTACGCTCCACAAATACACATACGACACAATTCTCACATATCCTGAAGGAAAGACCGAATGTGTGCGGAGGAATACCACCCATTCCGTCCGGCGGCTGGGATTTCCCTGCCAACAATGCCATGCGACCTTTACATTTTTATCATGACTGGCAATCTGTTCATAAATGAATACCTACACATTCTCCTGAGAATCTGGTACACGCACTCGTAGTGTACTGGCTTGGAACTATAACCTCTCTTTCTTCGTAATAACGTAAGTGTTTTTGCCTCCTTGCAGTAATTATTATTACTTTAGAATAAAAGAAGTCTCGTCGGAACTTGCCAATAATACGATGAGTTTCAGCCGTCGTGAAAAGTATTTGGTGAAACTCTCGAGGAAGAGCGTCAGAAGGAGAAAAGTGTTGGCAATCTTAGAAAGTCCGGCACTGCTTGTAAAAAGCGCGGAAGAGGAAGAGAAACGAGGGAAAGAGGAAGTGAAGAGCGCAGACAGTGAGTAGTTGGCCGGATTTGAGCAAATGCCGGGGGAGCGGTCGCGACGAGGCGGCGGGGTATCGCGGCAAAGGGAACTCTCCAACCGGACAAGCTGCGTTGCCAGGCCAGCGGAGGAAATAATGCTCCGGGCACTTCTTTGCATTTCGAGGCAGCTCGCTCCCGACACTTGAGCGGCGGGCTTTCTGCTCGCTTTTCGCTTCCCTCCCGGTTCTCCGCCGACGTTCAGATCATTACAGGCGGGACCGTTTACTCTACTCGGAGCAGCCTGCTGCAGGGAACTCTGCCGTTTAGTGCAGAGGAGGGTGGTAGCTAAGGAAACTCCTGACTGTGATGGTGCATCTGACGATCGTAAAAACTGTGTGGCAGATTGTGGTCGTCGAACCTGTGGTGAGCGTGGAGTGTGCAGCGCCCAAGCAGAAGAACGGAAGTAAGTTGTGTGATCCAAAACAAAACAGATTCTAGTTAGGGTTACCAGATTTCGGAATGCCAAAAAGAGGACATTTTCCATATTTTAGTACGAAAAAAGAGAAGACTTTCTATTTCTTAAATTTATTACATAAGAAAAAAAATTAAAAACATTACACACCTACGTGTTTTTCATTTGACTGAATCTTTTTTAAAAGTTCATTTTCTTGACAAAAAAATGAAAAAAATTCTTGCAATTCAAATTTCTAAAATTAAATTTCACCATTGCAATGCCCTTTACAGTGTCAATAGTGAGTCTATTTCTCTCCTTTGTCCACTGTGCCTCTATTAAGGAGAAGAACCTCTCCACACAAACATTATGGGCTGGTAACGCGAAGAAGAATTGTGCAATTTTAATTAACTCGCTAAACTGTTCCTCTCTGCTACACGACTCAACATACTTGCACCACTTCTTATGGGCCGGTTCTGATTTTGCATCATATGTGGCTATGAATTTCTTTAAAACTGGAAAACTGATCAGAGCACTTTTCATCGTCAATTTTAATATATTTATTCAACAAAAATTTGATTGATTCTTCCACGTGAGACCACGATATATCTGAAAAATCGAGCCACTTAAAACAAGAAAATTCACAAAATGGTTCCATCCACATATTCAGGTATTCCAAACATCCCACTATGGCACTTAAAACCCTTCACCTTCAAAGCATAACCATCATTTTCCATTTGAACCAATCTTTCTTTCACACTCAAAGACATAAAATTTTCATCTTTTCTGTGCTGAAGAACACCACGAAGGGAATACAGTACATTCATGACATCGATAAGGGAGTTATCTTCTTTTTCTAAGATACTAATATACTTATGAACAATGGCAACTAAAGATTGGATATGCCATAGATAAAGCTCATTGATAGGGTCCGTAAATGTATACTTCCTCTTTGGCATGATGAGAAATTATCTTAAACAAAAGTTAAACGAAGAATGATCAAAACGTATTGTTCAGCTAAACCATGAAAAACTCTTCACTTACAAAACTTAACTATAATTCTATGCCATAAGCTATATTTTGAAATTCACGAAACTTACCCAATAAGATGAATACGGAAAGTAAAGATGCAGCTGGATGATCAACAAGTTCGCTAAAAAACACGTGTGTCACACAAAAACAAACAGAACGTAGACAATCACAGCTATGCGTTTGTAGTGGACTGTTAAGGCAGCCAGTCCACAGAGACGGGTAGCCGAAGGGGCACACGTACACACACGCCGACTGGCGCGAAGTCTGGAACAGGATACGTGATGAATGTGATAAAGAAAAGAACGTAGCTACTAGAACACTTAACTTTTATATCGTCCTTTGGTATACAGCATTCTTGATGATACAAGTGAGACTCTTTAGATTCATGAAGTAACTAATGGCGCCTTGCTAGGTCGTAGCCATGGACTTAGCTGAAGGCTATTCTAACTGTCTCTCGGCAAATGAGAGAAAGGCTTCGTCAGTGTAGTGGTAGCAAAGTCGTCGTACAACTGGGGCGAGTGCTAGTACGTCTCTCGAGACCTGCCTTGTGGTGGCGCTCGGTCTGCGATCCTGAGAGTGGCGACACGCGGGTCCGACATGTACTAATGGACCGCGGCCGATTTAAGCTACCACCTAGCAAGTGTGGTGTCTGGCGGTGACACCACAACTTTGACCATAGATACTACCTATGCTCGAAGCTGCTATCTCTAAGGTAAAAGATGCATAATCTGTATGCAACGCAAATCGATGTTTTCGATTTTGTGAGTGTAAAAGATCGAATTTTAGCTAATAACAAATGATGCAATTCAGTGACCGTAGTAAAAAGAACATAAATTGTTGACGATACGACATGAAAACAAAACTCAAAAGATCTTCATTCCCAAAACCAAAAAATGCGGACGTTAACAGAAATCGCAAAAATGTATACGGACGCTACATTTCACGTCGAAAATGAGGACATGTCCGCGTAAATGCGGACGTCTGGTAACCCTAATTCTAGTAGTTTCAGGGTACGAAATGAAACAGCATTTTGCCTGTATTATAAGGCAATGGCGGCAGAAGTAAGAACATCGGTTGAACAAAATTAAATCTTTGCTAATACGTAAGGGGGAAAAGCTATTAGCAGAAGTCTCAAAGTTCTTGGCTGATTTACTTGAAATTTTTACTCTATATACTCTAATGAACATTTTAACGGTCATAAGCAATAGCAAGGAAAGCGTTTCTTAAGAAGAGAAATTTGATAACATCGAGTATAGACTTAAGCGTCAGGAAGTCGTTTCTGAAAGTATTTGTATGGAGTGTAGCCATGTATGGAAGTGAAACATGGACGATAAATAGTTTGGACAAGAAGAGAATAGAAGCTTTCGAAATGTGGTGCTACAGAAGAATGCTGAAGATTAGATGGGTAGATTACATAACTAATGAGGAGGTATTGAATAGAATTGGGGAGAAGAGGAGTTTGTGGCACAACTTGACTAGAAGAAGCGATCGGTTGGTAGGACATTTTCTGAGGCATCAAGGGATCACCAATTTAGTGTTGGAGGGCAGCGTGGAGGGTAAAAATCGTAGAGGGAGACAAAGAGATGAATACACTAAGTAGATTCAGAAGGATGTAGGTTGCAGTAGGTACTGGGACATGAAGAAGCTTGCACAGGATAGAATAGCATGGAGAGCTGCATCAAACCAGTCTCAGGACTGAAGACCACAACAAAAAGCTGTTTGGTTGTGTTAAACAACAATCTACAGGTTTTCTATTGAAACCGACTGCGAGAAAGAAAATGCTGTATTGTGAAAATGTACGATTTCGGTTTATTTCCTGCTTACGGGTTTCAACCACGACAGCAGAGAATTTAAAGCATTAGACAATTGTTTCTCTCATATGTACTGCTTCCTTGTATGTATACACTGGTGTCCAAAATTAAAGCAACAAACCGTTTCCTCCCCGTCCTGTGGCTCATTCACGATATAAACATACAGTCAACCAGATGTCCGTACGATCGTGTTCTGCGCGGAAGATGGCATTCCGGTCGACGGACAACCATGCCAACGCTGACTTCAGGGCACCTGTTAAAAATGCAGTGTTTGCTGGTAAGTCCCACATCCACAGTCGCGGCTTACACAGTCAAAGACAGTGCAGTATGGCACAGAGAAAACACCTACCACATTCTCCGTGGTGGAGAGCCAAAGAAAAAGTGGAAGCAGGACAGTCGCAAACTGATGTAGCCTGATGGCTTAATGTGAATCGCTCTGTTGTTTCTCGGCTGTGGCGACAGTTTATAGAGACCGAAATTGTATCCTGAAATCCAGGGCGGGGCCGAACACGTGTGACATCAGAAAGAGAGTACCTTTTTTGACTATAAGGGCACGACGGTATCGCCTTAGTACTGCACGGCAACTGGCATCTGACCTCGCAGCAACCACTGCACGTGTTGTATCGAGGCGATCGGTGTACAGAAGGCTTCAGCAGAATGGCCTTTATTGTCGGAAACCTGCTGTATGTGTATCTCTGACGTGTCTTTACTAAAGGGAATGTCTAGAGTGGAGTCGTCAACATGCCACCTGGACGGTCTTGCCACAGATGAGTCCCGATTTGGTTTGGGGAGTGACTCTCGACGGATTCGCATGTGGAGTGGTTTCGGAATCCAGACATTGTGGGATGAGACCTGTACTGAGGAGGATCCCTAATGGTGGGGGCAGGGATTATGCTAACCACTCGAATACCACTTCATGAAATTGTACGGTTGAATCAGCAAGGTTTAACTGCTGTCGGGCATCGGGACGTTCTCTTGGGACCTCATGTGCGGTTGTTGCGAGGTGCCGTGGGCCCGGGCTTCTTACTGATGACATCATTAACAGCATGCCCCGTCGTTGTGAGGCCTGCATTGCTGCCAGAGGTGATCACACCCCATACTGAGCACATTAACCAGTTGTGAGAATGTATGTGTAAATCAGTTAAGTTGGAAAAAACGCAGAACATTTTTGTATACCGTTATGCATGTTACACTTGTTTACGTTCTGTATTCTTTACATTGTTTCTACTTTACTATCACTTATTCAATCTGTTTTGTGGCAAAATAAACGCAACCATGTAAAATTTCCGTTTTTTGCTTTAATTTTGGACACCAGTGTAGTTTTAAACGAAAACTATGCGCAACAATGCGGTCTGCTGTTTTCTTCCTCGCAGTCGGTTTTAACAGAAAACATGTGTATTAGAAAAGTAATATTGCTTATCGGCTTACGATTAGAATAATACTACGCAAATGAATCACTCGAAACTTTGCGAGCCGCGCGGGATTAGCCGAGCGGTCTCAGGCGCTGCAGTCATGGACTGTACGGCTGGTCCCGGCGGAGGTTCAAGTCGTCCCTCGGGCATGGGTGTGTGTGTTTGTCCTTTGGATAATTTAGGTTAAGTAGTGTGCAAGCTTAGGGACTGATGACCTTAGCAGTTAAGTCCCATAAGACTTCACACACATTTGAACATTTTAAAATTTTTGATACTTTGCGATGTCACCCGTTCGCAGATTAACACTGTCCAAAATAATATCACTGAAACTACTATCCACACAGATTCATCAACTGGAGAGGCTTCCCTTATAACCTGTATGCCATGATTCTAGCCAATTTGCCCATCCAGTTTAAGTGAATCAAGGTTTCGTTTGCAGAAACGTTAAATAAAGCTGAAGATCAGACATTCAAATACGTTGGAAATGATTTAAGATCAGAATGTTTTTTGCGTGGTCTATTGTATGTTACCCTTTCACGAACTGACCTTTTGGAAAACCAGTTCATACTCTTACCACACTGTATCAAAAACGAAAAATGTATACTCCGAAATTTTGTAAATATTTTGTGTACAAATTTTTTAAAAATGCTTAAAAATAAACAGCTAAAGGAAAGTAAAAGAGTCATTTTAATTCATATTGAGTATAATTTAGTACAATTTCGTCTTCCTCACTTTCAAAATGGACGAAGTCGCAACGGCGACCGGAAATTTGTCTCGTGACACAACTCTCAGGGATATACCAGACTAGGACGTATATCCAATTCCATAAATATTTAGCAATTGCGAAGCATTGCCGGGTGTGCTAGTTCAATATAAAAGTGCAAAACTTCAAGTATTTTAGTATTGTTATGACATTTTTAACTGTCCAGCTTTGTTTTACTTAGTTAACTCCATGTGTCATATGTAAATTTTACGACTGCTTTCTTATGATGAGGAATATCCCATTTTATAGGTTACTTATACTAAGAGAGTGGGTAGGTTCCCTTTGTGTACGCTGTATTTTTACTAGAGCAAAAGATACGTATAAAGCTAATGTAGAAATTAGTCGCTTTCGACAGTAATTTTCGTTTCGGAGGTAGTTTAGAATCGGACATCGCAGCCTTGAGTTTACAAGTGCACTGTTTACTTGATATTCTATGCCATTACTGTTAAAAAGAGAGGTAGCAAAACACGTGAGGGACGACACTAAAACGTATCACTATCCACTAATAATAGGAATGGAAAAATATTACTCTCAACGAAATCTTGTGTAAAACCGTGTGGCGCGAACCGGATGAGAGGCAGACGAGTATTCATTTATAGAAAAAATGAACAGACTTCCTACGTGGGAAACTGCAAACAAAAGAGGAAGAGAGAGAGAGAGAGAGAGAGAGAATAACATGTTTCGTGTCAGATATATTGCGACTATAACTTTTACAGGCTATTTCTACAAGTATTTCAGACTGTTCAGACAGATTCAGCTCTACTAATACTGAAAGGTTTGTGCTATGAAGAATTAATGGCTTTTAATCATAACGAAACTTCGGTGGCTAAATGTATGATTCACAGAGATCTTGATGGAAACTTCCTTCATCAGTACAGAAAACGCTGACTAAAGAAGGGTGTTTCAAGGGAGAGAACTACAGAGCAAGTATATCGGCATACAGGGTAATAATTTGGTGAGACCCTCTAACCAATGAAATGAAATGATCGTATGGCATTGTTGGCCGGGAGGTCCCCAAGCGGGTTCGGCCGCCGTATTGCAAGTCCTCTTTAGTTAACGCCACTTCGGCGACTTGCGAGTCAATGATGATGAAAGACACACAACACCCAGTCATCACGAGGCAGAGAAAATCCCTGACCCCGCCGGGAATCGAACCCGGGACCCCGTGCGCGGGAAGCGAGAACGCTACCGCAAGACCACGAGCTGCGGACTCCTCTAACCAATATCCCGACATAAGCGACCCTTGTCAATCGGGAAAGACAAAAGAATCTGCAGAAGCAGAACTTACTTTTGGACCGAATTTAGGAGGAGCACTGAACAAGAAAGGTCCCATTAATTCTCCGATAATTGCTGCGATTCTCCGCCGTTTATAAGCACGAAGTCTAATTACTGAAGGGATGAAAATGGCTGCTTCAGATGCGTCTCGGTATGGCGTGTTTCTTTACAGGGCGGAGACGCTATCTTCAGATGCTCTCTATTTAATCCGTACTTCATAATTCAAAAGGGCCCAAAAGATTCTGCAGTTCTTAACTCAGGCTTAAGCATTGAGTTATATTAAAAGAGCGAAAATATTTTAAGTCAGACATGTATCGCTATGATTTCGGTCAGCGCCGGTTCTTTAGTTTTAGTCGACTATGTGCATGTCATATTTCGCGCCCAGCCGATAACGATCGAGTACGAGTCGTTAAATATGCTGTTAGAGGGCATGATCATGTTGATATCGCGAGGACGTTCTTTTCATTCTTACATATAGCTGTCGGGGATAGTTATATTTGTAAAACATATGCATTGTACACGATTTTCTTCAAGACAGTATGACCTGTCAGTTGGCAAAACAAGCTTCAAAAAATCCCCTCCTCTCTTGTTCCTTATTTACCAGTTGGTTAACTTCGGCAGACTTTTGCAAGCTTTCACACCGTTTCCATGGCACACGCAGCAAAACTAGATTGTTAAAACACTCAAGAGTCGTTGAGATTCTTAAATATACCTTCATAAATCCGAATTTGGAAATACGTCCGTTCAGATAATGCAACACTTACTTATAATTTCAGGAGAACTGTCAGTGTACTAAACATTCGTGTAACGATGGCGCCGAATCATATTTTGTTTTTATAGGGTAAGTTTTTAGACGAAATGACGCATTTGCAACTTCTATACTGAAGTATCTGTACGTTGTCACTGTGCTGAACAATTCAGCCCACCAACAAGCTTAAACTTTGTCTTCCAGTCTTAGCTGTAAGAGAAACATATAAACTCGAACGCCAATTTTTAATTTCTTGTTCAGCCAAGTCACGGAATTCAGAAAGAAATTGAAATATGTTACCGCATTCGTGCATATTTTAACACTTATCCTAAATGTAATTTAAGGATGTACTAATACACTCTAGTTTCAAGCGTATTTTACATAATTATTTTGAATTTATAATTGTTTCACGAAGACTTCCATAATCAGTACTCGAATTTTGAGTCTACTCACCAGTATTGAAAAGTAAGTCTATATGTTCACTTCCGAAATTAACACCAATGAAACACAGTAGTTATAAAATAATGCTTTAGAACAGGCCATAGGCAGGACCTTAACACGTTTACTCCAAACATTAAGACATTCATAAGTTGGACCTGGGACGGAGCAATAATTTACATGCACAGGGTGACAACTATTGAACTATATGAAAAAAACGTGAATTAGTTACAAACCACGGCGTGCACGCACTTTACTCAATATGTATAATTCACTACAGATATTCGGGTTTTAGGTTATGACATGTTCGATATGCCTGCCATCATTGGCGGTGATGTGGCGCAGACGAATAGCGAAATTCTGCGCATGACCCGCTGAAGTGAAGGAACATCGAGCTGTCGATGACCTTCTGAATGGCTGTTTTCAGCTCAGCAGTGGTTTTGGGGTTATTGCTGTACACCTTGTCTTTAATATAGCCCCACAAAAAGGAGTCGCATGTATTAATATCCGGAGAATATGGCGGCCATTCGATGCCCATGCCAGAGTGCCCTAGAGCCAGAATGTGGTCCCCAAAGCGCTCCTCCAGGATATCAAACACTCTCCTGCTTCGTTTGGGTCGAGCTCTGTCTTGCATGAACCACATCTTGTCGAAATCAGGGTCACTCTGGATAATGGGAATGAATCTTCCAAAACCTTCACGTACCGTTCGCTAGTCACCGCGCCATCTAGGAATGTCGCAACGTTTATTCCGTAACTGGACATTGCACACCGCACAGTCACCCGTTGAGGGTGAAGAGACTTCTCGATCGCGAAATGCGGATTCTCAGTCCCTCTAATGCACACAACATCGCTTATTGACGAACCCATTCAACTGAAAGTGGGCTTCGTCGTTAAACCGAGCCATACAGCGCATACTAACTCCCTTCATTCTCCGCGGCCAACCGTGCAGTTTGAATGTCCTAACGCAAACCGTTCAAAAGATATGACGATTTTGTTTCATATAGTTCAATCATTGTCACCATGTATCAGTATTTGGGACAATATGTTTCCACGTTAAGAAATTTATATATGTCAGTGCTGGCAGGCTCCACAGGACTTCACCACGATAGTGGACATTCAGAATTTAAAGCTGAGTGAGGCAAGAAGATTCCATTTCATCAGCAGTACCAGCGGAAGTTTTTAGATAACTTAATGGTGATGAAAAGGGATACGTTTTCATTCTGTTGATTATACTGAAATGCTGGATACTTTAACACGTAATGGATAACCTAAATAAAACCAGTTTCTTCCTAGGACTAAACATCCAAAAACGACACCATGGTATTTCTTTTCTCTCATTGGTTCACTTGCAATGCTTTAAAAGTATGAAACGCAATCAGTCTCTCATTTGGATCGTTCAGTAAATCAATCATATAGTGCTTCGGAGTCAATGATCAGTACCACATGTACATTTAACGTCCACTCTAGAGTCGCAGGGGAGAATCACTCAGTTGCCAGCGACAATCCTTTTTCTCGAAATCGCATTCAGTATTGGCAAAAGTACTATTTTCTTAAAAATTCAGATGGAACTACAGGGCAAAATTCGCTAGAGATACGAGTGAAATATGTGCACAAATATGAATGAACTGTGTACTTACACAGAAGAAGGGGCATTTGCAACACATACTAGAAACAGTTAGCGAAGTCATAAGAAATGTTGATGAATTTTTGTTTTTTAGGGCCTTTAAACACAACGACTGGATAAAGAAGAAACGAAAGAAACTGTACAATGAAAAAACTTTAAAACGGCTTTTGTTACCAGTTTTGCCTTGCAGGAAGGAGCCGTGGGTTTTTAATGCGAAAAACGTTCAAAAACTTACAGATGCAAGTTGCAGAAGTGGGAAAACAAAGAAACCAGGCAAGAGTCTGGAGTGGAAGACGTAATTTAGACTGGAATGGGAACAAAATGGATGTTAGGGCGATATGTAACCAGAAGGATGGATGATAGAAGGGCCAAATAAGACCTTCGCTGGATTCCAGGAGACAACGAACAAAGAATGGAAGATAAGGCGTTAAAGACCTGTCAAAGACGACGTCCTTAGAAAGAAAGACCGCGGAGTGGACAGGGTAGGGAAGGAAATCCGCGAGTCCTTTTCAAATGTATCACCCCAGCATTCGCCTTAGTGAATTAGGAAAAACACGGGAAACCTAAATCTGAATGATCAGACGGGGGAATTTAATTCCAGTCATGCAGAATGCGAGTCCATATCTTCACCATTGCATCAGCTACAGGAAAAAGGAAGTTCGAAGTGATTGCCTAATGAAATGAAAAAATCTGAAGTCCACAATGAATTAGAGGTATGGAGGAAGCCTTAATGTACTCGTAGCTGTGGATATCAAATGGCTGCTACTGATGGTGATGAAATTGTGTTTAACATTACACTGAAGATACACATCCCAATCGATTTTTACTGCAGTGGGTACTACACGACAGTGATAACCACGTAATTTCACCCGTTAGAAATGTGTAGTTGTCAGAGCCGTGGGCATTACTGTAACTCTTTCTTCCGCAAACGTATTAAAATGGAATACACAGTTTAATATATTTGTTCATGTAGCACAGAAGTATGTGTTCCTATTCAAATTATCAATCCGATGCAGTGTACGTGTCCTAGGACTTGGGATGTGGAGTTTAGAAACAGTATGCATGCAGGGTAGATTCAAAAACGTCCCTGTAAACACGGGTCCGCAAAAGAAGCGTTCGCGAGATACTTGCGAATGCGTGGTTACGGGCAGCCACTGACGTCAGTATTGTCCTAGGTACTACAACTGAATTTTTCCACAGAGTCCCCTTGCAAATGAGCTGAAATTTTATCTATAGCTTACCTTAACAATAAATACAAAACTACTTGAGTATGCCCGCATCTCGTGGTCGTGCGGTAGCGTTCTCGCTTCCACGCCCGGGTTCCCGGGTTCGATTCCCGGCGGGGTCAGGGATTTTCTCTGCCTCGTGATGGCTGGGTGTTGTGTGATGTCTTTAGGTTAGTTAGGTTTAAGTAGTTCTAAGTTCTAGGGGACTGATGACCATAGATGTTAAGTCCCATAGTGCTCAGAGCCATTTGAACCATTTTTGAACTTGAGTACATTACAGGTTCAGATTTACTGTACACACGTACTTGTTAAAGGTGTCGGCCACACATTTGGATGCCAGACTTCACTCGACTCTGCGGTTAAAAATTCATTCAAACTGCCCCGGACCACTTCGTAAAGCTTCATAATATTGTACAATTCACTGCACCAGTTGTTCAACTGGGGTGCTTAAAGTGAATGCTGTAGACGTCATTTCTGAGATGACCCCAAGCAGAAAAACCCAGACGACTGCGGTCACATGCGCAGGCCGAGCTTCATCTATCCATTTCAGACCGTATCGGAGCGTTAGGTGTCGTCTTACACGGGCATACGAATGTGGTGGCTGGATATTAAACAAGTTTTACGTACCCTAACCATGGCCAAGAGTGAAATTTGAACCTAGATGGGCCGGCCGCTGTGGTCAAGCGGTTCTAGGCGCTTCAGTCTGGAACCGGCGCCCGCTACGGTCGCAGGTTCGAATCCTGCCTCGGGCATAGATGTGTGTGATGTCCTTAGGTTAGTTAGGTTTAAGTAGTTCTAAGTTCTAGGGGACTGATGACCTCAGATGTTAAGTCCCATAGTGCTCAGAGCCATTTGAACCATTTTTGAACCATTCTTGAACCTAGATGGGGACTTAAGCGACAAGTTTACAATTATATGTTTGATTAATTTTAGCAGTTTAGATTTCAGATTCATGTGTACCAGCTACGAAAATATTTGTTACTGAAGTTAGTTTCTGCTTCTTTTATCATATACTTTGACCCTTACCAGCTTCTGCTGTTAATTATGATACGACCTGGTTATTTCTTTGCAGCTCGGAAGAATTGTGTGATAGACACTGAAAAATTACGTAAGGGAAAGAATAAAGTTTCTCGTTCATCTTATTGTTGTTGTGGTCTTCAGTCCAAAGACTAGTTTGATACAACTCTCCATGCTGCTCTATCCTGTGCAAGCCTCTTTACCTCCGAGTAACTACTGTAACCTACATCCCTCTGAATGTATTTACCGTACTCATCTCTAGGTGTCCCTCTACGATTTTTACGCCATACGCTTCCCTCCAGTACTAAACTGGTGATCCCTTGATGCCTCAGAATATTCCATACCAACCTACCACAAATTTCTCTTCTCCCCAATTTTATTCAGCACCTCCTCATTAGTTACGTGATTTACCCATCTAATCTTCAGCATTCTTCTGTAGCACCAAACTTCAAAAGCTTCTATTATCTTATTGTCTAAACTGTTCATCGTCCATGTTTCACTTCCATATATAGCTACACTCCATACAAATAGTTTCAGATACGACTTCCTCACGCCGGCCGCAGTGGCCGAGCGGCTCTAGGCGCTACAGTCTGGAACCGCGCGACCGCTACGGTCGCAGGTTCGAATTCTGCCTCGGGCATGGATGTGTGTGATGTCCTTAGGTTGGTTAGGTTTAAGTAGTTCTAAGTTCTAGGGGACTGATGACCTCAGAAGTTAAGTCCCATAGTGCTCAGAGCTATTTGAACCGTTTGACTTCCTGACGCTGAGTCTATACTCGATGTAAACAAATTTCTCTCCTTGAGAAACGCTTCTCTTGCCATTGCCAGTCTACATTTTATATCTTCCCTACTTCAGCCATCATCAGTTATTTTTCTTCCCAAATGACAAAACTCATTTACTACTTTAAGTGTTTCATTTTCTAATCTAATACTCTCAGCATTGCATGATTTAATTCAAGTACATTCCATTATTCCCGTTTTGATTTTGTTAAAAAATGGTTCAAATGGCTCTGAGCACTATGGGACTTAACATCTTAGGTCATCAGTCCCCTAGAACTCAGAACTAGTTAAACCTAACTAACCTAAGGACATCACACACATCCATGCCCGAGGCAGGATTCGAACCTGCGACCGTAGCAGTCGCGCGGTTCCGGACTGCGTGCCTAGAACAGCGAGACCACCGCGGCCGGCCAACTGCCACCTGGTTTCTGTACTAATTGTAAAAAAAATGGCTCTAAGCACTATGGGACTTATCTGATGTCATCAGTCCCCTAGACTTATAACTACTTATACCTAACTAATCTAAGGACATCACACACATATATGCCCGAGGCAGGATTCGAACCTGCGACCGTAGCAGCAGCGCGGTTCCGGACTGAAGCGCCTAGAACTGCTCGGCCACAGCGGCCGGCTACTAATTGTAAATAGTCTTTCTCTCCGTGTATTTTACCACTGCCACATTTAGGATTTGAGAGAGAATATTCAAGTCGACATCGTCAAAAACTCTCTGTAAGTCTACAAATGCTATGTACGTAGATTCACCTTACCTTAACCTATCTTCTATGAGAAGACGTAGTGTCAGTATTTGCTCGCGTGTTCCTACATTTCTCCGGAATCCAAAGTGATCTTCCTAGAGGTCGGATTCTACGAGTTTTTACATTCTTCTGTAATGGATTCGTGTTAGTATTTTGCATCCGTGCCTTATTAAACTGGTAGTTCGGTAATTTTCGCATCTTTCAGCGCCTGGTTTTAGCGTATTATAACTGAGAATCTACTGTGGAACCACACGACGGAATGTTAAAGCAGAGGAGTCGCGTTTGGTAGGTCGGACGCTGCAATTCCACTTCGGCTATTCAGATTTCATTTTCTGTGATTTCCATAAATTATAGATACCCTTTCCCTTCACCAGTGGCCGGTTGCGATTCGTCTTTAATCATCATGCCGTTAACGGGTAATTAAGCTCTAAACTTTGTGTTTCCCTGAATACCCAAACACGCACTAAACGTAAAGTTCGTACAGCTCAGTAAGTACGGGGAATGTTAGATCACACACTCGCGTCTCCTAACATAGTTGTAAACGCCCCCAACGTTAAAAAAAGCGGATTCCACGCACGCGTCAAAAAAAAGTAGATGCGCTTTCGTCACAAGAGCAGTACGTGCGTGTCACAAGGGATACTGTTTTGTGAGTTTTATTTGGCGCGACACACGGGCAAGCTTTATCCGGGTGAAATTCTGTACGCCGGGCAGTGCATCTGTATGTCGCTCGCGAGACTGAAAGCCATTGGGTAGGCGGGATCGGCTGCGCGCGGCGGTGACAATGTTTGGCCGCAGCTGTTGTGTCGGCCAGCCAGCCGTGGCGTGGCGTAGCCTAGCGTGAAGCCCGCCGCTGCGCTGCTAAAACTGCGTGGTGCCATGTGCCGCTGCACAGCCTGCGGCCACGCTCCTTAACTGCCGCGTCTGCGAATACTATCTGCACACTGAAATCCCCAGCAGTCGTACAACCAGTAATTAGTTATCACAATTAGGTGTGTAGCGAATCAAGCGCTTTGTCATTTGAGAGATACAGAGGCGAAGGAGTGTGTCGGGACTTACCCCAATTCACTGCTAGTAGTGCCACGTTACCATAACAATCGGAACAAAATTTTAGTCAGAGTCCTCGTCTTTACGAAAAATAAGTGACGCTAAATAATAAAAATAGAAAGACAAAAATGTGTACGAAGCTTCAGTTCGACATAGTAACTACGTGACCCCATTTAGCTATCTCTAATAGTTATCGCGTAATTTAATGAAATTTGGAACAAAAATGTCCTTATTTATAGTAGATTAAGTATCTGTTATATTAATGCTAGAAAGTTCTGATAACAGGACGTGATTAAGCACATTAAATAATGAAGATATAACAAGTTTCAAGACATTGATGTAAATAACAATCAATACAAGGTCTCTTAAATTTGTAGTTCAGAGGTCATGTTCTACTGTCAGTTCCGTTCTAAAAATTATAGACGGCGAAGTTTACATGTAGCCGAGCTAAATCTTTTTCTGTGATTAATGGCTCAAACGGCTCTGAGCACTATGGGACTTAACTTCTAAGGTCATCAGTCCCCTAGAACTTAGAACTACTTAAACCTAACTAACCAAAGACATAACACACATCCACGTCCGAGGCAGGATTCGAACCTGCGACCGTAGCGGTCGCGCGGTTCCAGACTGTAGCGCCTAGAACCGCTCGGCCAACCCGGCCGGCTGTCGACAAGTGCAAAGCCGTTCTGTTCACTGGAAAACCGAAGCAACTGCGCAAACACCGATACTGCAGACCAATAACTCTACATGCACGCCCAATACGTTTACGTGAGAAAGTCAAATACCTCGTTGTCTGGCTGGACCGGAAATTACTCTGGGGGGACCACATACAACACATGACCAACCGAGCAAGCGCGAAGCTCAAACAGCTCTACCCTATGCTGAACAGGCGTAGCACACTGAACAGAAGGGTGTCGAGGTGCATGTGCATGACACTTATTCGACCCCTGATGACGTACGCAGCTCAATTCTGGAGATACGCTGCGCCCACACGCCTGCTCCGTCTGCAGATCATACAAAACAAAGTACTCAAAATCATAAGCAATGTTCCACGATACACACGCATCGCGGACGTTCACCGGGAATACCGACTTGAGACTCTCACGGGGGTAAGCCACAAACTCACCACAAGACTATAAAGAAACTCCAGACATTCTCAGAACCTGTTTATTCTGAATCTGGGGAACTACGACCACAACCACAGATGGAAACACAAAAGAACAAAATACATACTTGTAAGGACCTAACATCTATGGCCAAGTACACGCAAACACAACGGTACAGGTGAGCCCCTGTTAATCAGACACCATTACTGGATATCCAGCTGGAACCCACTTGCCGAATAACTGGCACCATGCAGGGAAGCCGTACTGTACACTGCATGCAAACAAGCTCCCCCCCCCCCCCCCCCACACACACACATAGTGAGATGATCTATCGCCGATCTCCCACTACTATATAACGATCTTGATTGTTCCAGGAATGCAGCGGCTGCAGCAAACCGGAATACATCGCCATCGCTTGCCACGGTAATGATGCATGATACCCATACTAACAAACCCAACCTTGCATGAACTATCGCAGCTAGTAAGCCACTACTGCTCTTACTACCCATCCCACTGTCACAGAGGTTTTTTCCCACGGCACGAGCCTTGGCACTTTTTTCCCTTCGCTCTTCAAATTGCTACCCTCATTCGCGTTTCGTCCACTATCTATCACCTGATGGACCGTGTTAATGCGTAGTCTTACCCAGACGTACGGATTTAAATCACAGCCCAGCATCCGGTGATTCACCTATTAGATAACTAACATGTTGACGGAGGTGACAGTAGAACTTTTGGTCTGATCACCACGTTGATGCGGTCGTGGAGGGGCCCCATCTCTATAGTCGCTTGACTTCACTTCGCACCCAGTTACCTGACGTTCCGCGTCATTCGAACGCCGTAGTACGCGCTGCCTCGGATGACGTCACAGACAGGCTGTTACTAAATGCATATTTTCAGTAACAATAGAAAGTGAACTCGCGAGGACTGCACATCGTCCTGGTTCGCTTAGATTTCGCGGAAGTAACTGTTTGTGTGCCGGCCGTAATGTTAACAAAACCGTGTGGCAAGTGGTGATAATTATTTTCCACTTTGTGGACGAGCAATTAAATTGATTATCAGAAGTCAGGGAGAAAGACCATTTAATGGGAACTTACCATTGAGGTCGTCTCTGAACTGCTTATAGTGATGTTTAGGATAGAGACATTTATTATTAGTATAATAGGCTATTTACAATTTGTACAGAAACCAGATGGCAGTTATATGAATCGAGGGGCATGAAAGGGAAGCAGTGGTTGGGATGGGAGTGAGACAGGGTTGTAGCCTATCCCCGATGTTATTCAATCTGTATATTGAGCAAGCAGTAAAGGAAACAAAAAAGAAAAATTCGGAATAGGTATTAAAATCCATGGAGAAGAAATGAAAACTTTAAGGTTCGCCGATGACATTGTAATTCTGTCAGAGACAGCAAAGGACTTGGAAGAGCAGTTGAACGCAATGGACAGTGTCTTGGAAGGAAGATACACAATGAACGTCAACAAAATCAAAATGAGGATAATGGAATGTAGTCAAGTTAAC
This sequence comes from Schistocerca nitens, assembly GCF_023898315.1. Lineage (NCBI taxonomy): Eukaryota > Metazoa > Arthropoda > Insecta > Orthoptera > Acrididae > Schistocerca > Schistocerca nitens. The sequence continues at coordinate 809,112,535 of NC_064616.1, forward strand.
TCGGATGATGCTGAGGGAATTAGATTAGGAAATGAGACACTTAAAGTAGAAAAGGAGTTTTGCTATTTGGGGAGCAAAATAACTGATGTTGATCGAAGTAGGGAGGATATAAAATGCAGACTGACAATGGCAAGGAAAGCGTTTCTGAAGAAGAGAAATTTGTTAATGGATGGATTTAAGTGTCAGGAAGTTGATTCTGAAAGTATTTGTATGGAATGTAGCCATGTATGGAAGTGAAACATGGAAGATAAATAGTTTGGACAAGAAGAGAATAGAAGCTTTCGAAATGTGGTGCTACAGAAGAATGCTGAAGATTAGATCGGTAGATCACATAACTAATGAGAAGGTACTGAATAGAATTGGGAAGAAGAGGAGTTTGTGGCACAACCTGACTAGAAGAAGGAATCGGTTGGTAGGACATGTTCTGAGGCATCAAAGGGATCACCAATTTAGTATTGGAGGGCAGCATGGAGGGTAAAAGTCGTAGAGAGAGACCAAGAGATGAATACACTAAGCAGATTCAGAAGGATGTAGGCTGCAGTACGTACTAGGAGATGAAGCAGCTTGCACATGATAGAGATGATGATGAGAGCTGCATCAAACCAGTCTCAGGACTGAAGACCACAACAGCAACATAATCGTTACTGTGTTGTGCGTGTGAATGATGATCAAATACATCTATCAATTAGAACTCAAAATCTTCATTTATAACCATAGTTCTTGATCTCGCTGAGTAAATAGACAATACGAATATTTCTTTCAGTGGGCTGGACAAGAATGTGGACTTGCAGACTGGGAACATTGGTCAGTATGTTCTCCACCGCTTTCTGGCTGATCACAAAATTAGTTTTCAAGCTCTCGTAAAAGACGGCGCCGCCGCAGCCTCACAGGTGCTAGATCGCTACGTAGTGCTGTTACAAGCTGTAGAGGGTGCCTCGTCAATAAGAATCCCTAGCGGTGCGAATCGAGCCAGTTTCTCACGGTCTTCTCCGCTCCTTTTAAAGAAGACTTTTACTGGCGGGTCCACAGGTCATAAGTATTCGCTTCGGATACAGACGTCTCACATCTACACTTCGTTTGTGTTTTATTTGTTTACTTTCCTTTCTTTGCGACTAGCTACCGTGTCGCAGCTTCATTCGAGAGCAATTTCGTACGTTAAAAACATTCTAGCAGGCTACGAGGGGCGGTCGAAAAGTTTCTAACCCGAGATAGTTACCGTAATGTCCCGCACAAACAACAACACCTACTTTTATTGTGGCTCTTTGTGGGTATGCAAGTCAAATTTAGCGTCTCCAGCTTCGTTAGTTTCACCGCTAGGATGCGCTGTATATCGTAGTGTAAGGAAAATGGCGAACATCGAGAGAATCAAGAACTGTGCTGTGACTGAATATCTTCATTTGAAGGGAATGACGCGCAACGAAATTGCGGAGGATATGCGGAGTACCCTGGGTGTCCAGCTTCAAACCTGGAAGAACGAGTGTGGAAGATATTCCAAGGCGCGGGAGGCCTGTCACTGTTGCCACTGATGAAACAGGGACTGCAATTCACGATACGGTTTTGCACGATCGTCGAACAACGTTACAACACATTGAAGACATATTTGGAATCTCCGATGGACGTGATCATGACGTTGTTATGGATATTTTGGGAATACGGAATGTTTCATCTCGGTGGATCCCGAGAGGCTCGATTGCAGATCAGAGACGGGAGCGTGTGCAGTGTTGGAAGAAATCGTTCGCCGGTTTGAAGCGGATGAAGACGGCTTTCTTCAAACTGTGTGACAATGGACGAAACGTAGATTCACTACTTTGACCCTGAGACAAAACAGCAGTCACAACAATGGAAACATCCTTCATCCCCTATCCCAAAAATTTCCGGGTGCAAAAATCAGCCGGTAAGGAAATGGCATCGGTCTTCTGGGATGCAGAAGGGGTAATTATGGTGTATTACCTACAAAAGGACGTAACTATCAATGCACCCTCCCGTGCCGTTTGAGAACAGAGATAAAGAAAAAAATGCGCAGAAAATTGACGCGCGGAGTTCTTTTGCATCAGGACAACGCAACGGCGCACAAAACCCTCGCAGCACTGGAAACTCTGCGTGACTGTGTGTTCTAATTGTTACGGCATCCGCCATATTCTCCAGATTTGGCTCCATCAGACTTTTTTCTTTTCCCAAACCTACAAAAGACCTCAAAGGGCGACGATTCTCCCCCCCCCCCCCCCCCTTTCGTATATTAAAACTGTGTGCACGACCGGTGCTGGAGCCTGGGACCTTTGCCTCAAGCCCGCCCCCAGAACTTCCATCGGTTCTTCTCTCCTACCTTCCAAGCTTGCGGGGTGGAACAGAAGTAGTGGTGGAACTGAGCTGTGATTGCGGGTCGTGTGTCGTGTTTGGATAGCTCAGTCGTTAAAGCACTTGCCCATGACGGACAAATGTCCAGTCTGTCAGTATCAGTCCAGGACACAGTTTCCATCTGCAAGAAGTTTCAGTCTGCTGCAGAGTGAAAACTGATTCATGTTCGTCAAGTCTACCAGGCTGTCAACTTGCTTCTTATGAGGAGAACACGTTAAATGCCATAACCCGATTTCCCAGAAAATTCGCTCAGTGGAAGAGGTGTCGAAATAAACGAACACATGTATAGGCTTATCCGTAGGTACTCGACCGTTTCTGAGAAAACGACCGTCAAAGTTTTCGATGTAGTGTGGGTGTATTTTAGCGTACGATAAGCCCACGTTAACTGGTGGCACAGTGCCTAGCGTCGCGCCTCTCATATTTGCGCCCCGTGTTCGAAACCCGATTATTGGTTATATTTTTTTCGTGTATGTACTCATGTGCGTAGAGAGTTACTACACGAACGTTTCTTACCAAGTCAGAGGGTAGAAAGGCATTACATTAATCATAAAATTACAACTGGGTTTTACAATAAGTGTCATACATTTATTACATAATATGTTATGGTATTTTCAGGGGTTAAAATCTTTTTAAAATCTCATATTCTTATATTTCATTCTTATTTCAGTTCTTATTCTTACGTTTATTCTTTAGGAAGATTTGGTGCATTCCCTTGTAAGATACCGATCATAGAAACATTCGAAACAGAAATTCCGAACGTAAAGAGCATCGCGCGAAGGCAGATTTTCCACAGCGACTTGCCTTCGTGTGAATCTCACTCGGCAATGAAACGTCGTTGGCATTGCTGAAGATTCCATGCTTTGGCAGTAATTTCGCCATAAAACACGCATAACGGATCACTTTTTCGAAAACTGGCGCTTGCAATTGATTATGAATTAAGATAGACCACAGGAATTTCACCGAAAGCAATTTCAAAAAATTTTCCTTCCATTTAGTCTCTTTTTTCTTTTTAATTCATTAACCATACAATTGGTAGACAAATAAGGACAACATTATTTCAAAATACATTGGAAAACATTAAAAGGCGCAGAACGTACCTCGAAATCTTTGCTTGTCATTTTTTTCAAAATCTGTCGCGTATCTACGTATAAGATGAGACACATTTTCGCCTATTTTGACCCGTCTTTCACTGAGCGAAGTTTCTGGGAAATCGAATATGGTAATTGCCGTGTTCTCCTCGTTAGTGAAACTAATCTTAATGACAAAAAGAGAGAAAGAAAAAAAGATAAACAATACAAAACAAAAGGGTAGCTACGCAATGTCACTTTCCAAAACAAAGCAAGCCAATCATCTACGTAGTGCTGATTTACTACAAGATTTTAAATGTCCAACAAATTTGGATAGTTGCTCTGAACTCGCGAAAATGGGTAACTCATCGATGTAGTTCGGTGGAACCAGCAGTTACGGGATACGTAAACGAACTTTTTCATTTTAGCGCGGGCCCACATGGTGTAACTGCGTAAGCTTTATTCTAGTACTACCTGATAGTCAGTTGTGTCTCTCTAAGATGATAGAACTGTGATTTAGCCAGTCAGGTGTTATTATTCAGTGACAACCTTGTATTGTTTCGGGGAGGTAATAGTTGGTTGGAGAAGTAGCTGATAGGTGAAAAAGACTTTTGCGAGGTTTATAAATATGGCAGTAAACTGTTTTGTTTTACTGGTATGCTGGAGTGTTACATTTTCGTACGATTTTCTGAACTAGATATTTTTGAATTTCCATCGCGTTACTTCTCATTTGCTGAGATAGCAGAGGGTATTGACTAAACCGAGACTATTAGTACTGCATGTTCTACATCTATACCTGTTCTCCGCAAGCCACCTTGCGGTGTGTAGGGGAGGGTACCTTGTGTACCAGTGTCGCTTCAGCCCTTTCCTGTTCCAGTCACGAATAGTTCACGGGTAGAATGATTGCCGTTAAGGCCCCGCGTGGGATCGAATTTCTCTAATTTGATCTTCATGGTCTTTCGCGAGATATATGTAGGATTTAGCAATATATTCGTTGACAGTCGTAGGGACGTACGCTCTCGGAACTTTAACAATAAACCAACACCGTGATGCAGAACTCCTCTCTTACAGCGTCTGCCACTGAAGTTGGTTGCTCATCTCTGTGCTGCTTTTATACTTACTAAATAAACCTGTAACAAGCAGTCGAGTGGTGGACTCTTGGAATTTTTCTGAGAGTAACTGCGTTCGAAAGCGGCAGTGATCAACAGAGTCAGTGTTACGAACTTTTAACCTCGTCTAGGGAGTCAACGTGAGACTAGAGGCTGTTATAAAATCTACGTAGCTACTAAAGGAACGTAGAGGCTTGACTGACTCCGCCGATTACCAGTTCCTTCACCTACAGTGGTGCCATCACGTCACATAGGGAGAGCGTGCTTTCACTAAGTTCTTGAGCTGATGGGACGTGGCAGACGAATACAGGTGGCATGGTACGAATATCACTGACGAATTTTCTGTCGAAACATTTCACAGTAGTTACAGGAGCTACGTCTACAGTTAGAGATCTTACTGTGAAAAATCTAGGCGTGAGTTGAACATATTCACCACTGTCGTAGACCTAAGAAATAATTGGCAGTGATCTCCGAGGTCTGAAACGTGCTCTGCGAAGCAATCGTCACGCATTTTGGTCGAGTAAAGCAGAAAAGCTCAGCTCCAATTAACATGCTTTGGTGACTGATATTGATGCACAAAAAGACTGACCGACTCGCTCTTCGTGGGAGGTTCATTATCTAGAAACTTCTGATCACAAGAACGAATGCGCGACGTCGCTTAGAGTAGAGCAGAAGGGAGAAAGGAAGAAATATGAAAGGAAGATTAGGGTTTAGCGTCGCGTCGACAGAAGGTCGTTAGCGACGAAGCACAAGCATTTCCCTCGAGCTATTTCGGAATATCGCGGAGAAACTAAACCTCGATGGAGAACGAATCCCATCCTCACGAATATGTGTCCAGAGTCTTAACTATTGCGGTACCACGCTCGGTATGGTAAGCTGATTTTGTGGCATCGATAGCAACGATGCACCATGCAACACGCATGGCTCTGAAGTAAACGTGACGAAAGCTATTTAACTCACAGCGTTTTGATGCATTGGCACATTTTGTTCATCATAATCATCATCAACACCACTACCCGCAACTTATTTTGATTAAATGACTGCGCTCAACTTTTCCATACATTACGGTCTTCAACTACAAAGACCTATGTTCTTCCTGCAATTTTGCAAATATCATGTACCAACTTTCCACTGGATCGTCGTCTCCGTCTTTTCCTATCTCTTTGAATCTAACAAAGAACTTCACCGCGTCTTGTACCATTCAGTCACTTGGAGAAGTGCTGCGAAAAATATCGATTCTAGTTTCACCACATATATTATCGTGGCTTCCAATGCTTTCCTTTCGCCGATCAATTTGTTTGTTCACAAGTGTTTCCTAGTAACTCCCAATACACATCTCTCCATCACTCAATTGACAACATTTAATTTTTCAGTGGAATTTGCATTAAATCTTCATATCTCACCTGTGCAAATACATTTGTTTCAAATTTCCCTTTTCAGTCACACCGGAAACTTATTCTGAATCCTCTACTTAGTTTACTAAAGCCATACCAGGCTATTTTTAATCCTCTATTTCTTTATTTTGTGGCCGTCATGGTCTAGCGGGTAGAATGATACACTCTAGCCCCGGAGGTCCCGGATTCAGTCCCAGAAAGCTGTGGGGATTTTTCCTCCTTCCTTCAGGACGGTCGCAGATCCACTTATCTGGCTATCAAATGAGTATCGGGGATCTTTTCCAAGCATAAGCGGCGGCCAGGGCGATATGCTCACCACCCTCCCCTTCCTAGTGCTACGGCGAACGGAAAGCTGCAATCAACCTGTAATAAACCTAGTAGCCCATTCATGAATTGAGTGGCACAAACTTCACTTTATTTATATGTTTTACTGTCACTCCAACTGTGACTTACAAACGGCTCTAAATGCAGAAACTCGCCCAGCAGGAGTAAAACGGCATTTTTAAGATGTGCTATTTTGTTTCAGGTATGTTGTTTTCATCTTCTTTTTGTCTTGCAGTGATCTCCTCCGTTCGTCGCTGAAGTTTATCTGTAGTAATGACACACAGCTCAATGTTATCAGCAGCAAAAGGAAGGTGATTCAGTATGTTCCAGTAAAAAATATTTCTTCTTCGAATCCCAAGTTTAAGGATCTGAAAACTTCCTGAAAATATGATGAAAATAGCATACGTAATCTACTTGCCAGACTCCTGTTTGAATGTAGAATGCAACTGGAGATACACGGATAACAAAAACATTTAACATCACCTAGCAGCGTTGCAGGCACCTGATGTGGCAATGTAAGTATACAGTGAAGCTCCAAGGAAACAGGTATAGGCATACGTATTCAAATACAGATTATGTAAACAGCAGAATACGGCGCTGCGGTCGGCAACGCCTATATAAGACAAGTGTCTGGCGCAGTTGTAAAATCGGTTGCTGCTGCTACAATGGTAGGTTATCAAAATATAAGTGAGATTAAACGTGGTTTTACAGTCGACGCACGAGGGGTGGGACACAGCATCTCCGAGGTAGTGATGAAATGGGGATTTTCCTGTACGACCATTTCACGAGTGTACCGTGAATATCAGGAAACCAGTAAAACATCAAATCTCCGACATCGCTGCGGCCAGTAAAAGATCTGAAAGAACGGGACCAACGACGACCGAAAAGAATCGTTCAATGTGGCAGAAGTGCAAGCTACCGCAAACTGCTGCAGATTACAATGCTGGGCCATCAACAATTGTTAGCGTGCAAACCGCTCAACGAAACATCATCGGTATGGGTTTTTAGAGCCGAAGGCCCACTCGTGTACACTTGATGACTGCACGACACAAAGCTTTACCCCTCGCCTGGGCCCGTCAATATCGACATTGGACTGTTGATGACTGGAAACATGTTGCCAGGTCGGACGAGTCTCGTTTCAAATTGTATCGAGTGGATGGACGTGTACGGGTAAGGAGACAACCTCATGAATCCATGTTAACAGAGGACTGTTCAAGCTGGTGGAGGCTCTGCAATGGTGTGGGTCCTGTGCAGTTGGTGTGATACGTCTAGATACATCCTGCATCCATTCGTGTCCATTGTGCATTCTGATGGACTTGAGCAATTCCAGCAGGACAATGCGACACCCCACACGTCCAGAATTCCTACAGAGTGGCTCCAGGAACACTATTCTGTGTTTAAACACTTCCGCTAGCCACCAAACTCCCCAGACATGAACGTTAGTGAGTATATCCGGGACGTCCTGCAACGTGCTGTTAGCAGAGATCTCCACCCGCAGGTACTCTTATGGATTTATGGAGAACCCTGCAGGATTCATGGTGTCAATTGCCTCCAGCACTACTTATACACACTAGTCAAGCCTATGCCACGTCTTGTAGCGGCACACGATATTAGGCAGGTGTACCAGTTTCTTTGGCTCTTCAGTGTATTAGCGGGACAGAGACGAACTAGAATCATTCTAGCGATGATAAGGGCCGAAAATATGGAAGTCCCCTGACATAAGCGAATTTGACAAATGTCTGATTGTTATGGCCCCCATCGACTTATTAGTCAGACCTTCTGAAAATATGCAGCATTACCTTAACGGTTCGGTGCCCATTGTGAAGATAAATAATTAATCATTTTTCCTATGCTTCGATTGCTGCAGTTATTTTACGCCTCATTTTTTACCTTACCTGAGGTAGCTGTTTATTTCAGTAATTCCAGTTCTGTATTCACTTGCCTCATCACTCATCATAGCTCCCAAGTAATATATTTTAGTTTGTTTATAACTGTCAAAATGCGGTTATCATGCTTATTAATGATGTTTCCAAAGCGTGCGACCTACTATGCGATGAATTTATTAATGTGAATGTTCGAATACTTTGAAGTCCTGTGTTACGACACATTAAGTTAGCAGACACAGAATGTAGCTGTTGAGCTTAGTAACCTTTTTCCGTAGTCACACAGCAGACTCCCACGTAACATTTCGTGTCGTTTTCCACATTAGACAGAGAAACAGTTCACGTGAGCCACAATACTAGCTCATGCCGTTTCGCCACTTTCCCTGAGCTAACTGGTTTTCCGGTCTGCGAGTTCTCGAACTGAATTAAAGAGAGTTCTCACGGGAGGCGAACTGGATTCGGAAGGGAAGGCAGGGCCCTCCCGCAGTCGTCATGTTACTTTGCAAAACTTGCTCCTGGCGCCGGAGGCCAGAGCAGGCGGGCAGCGTCTAGCGTGGGTAAACGATCGCTTACCCCTTGACAGGAGCCGCCGCTACGTGACCCCTCGTCCTTTTGAACGCGCCTATCGCCGTTGTTTCAGGCACACCATACAGCCTAAACTACTTTACCAGTGCGATGAGTTTTAATAATAAAACTCATGAAGAATCGACGATGATGTCTCATAAAAAGCAATACAATCTCCGGCGGCAGCGATGGAAACCTAACTCATTCCCCTCCCTATTTTCATTCTTTTCCTTTCTTTACACCAGCTTCCTTTTACTTGCTTTTAAAAACAGTCATCATAATGAGTAACACGACATGCCAAAGTAACATTGAGATATACTCTGAATGGCCAAAGAAACTGGTACATCTGCCTAATATCGTTCAGGGCCCCCGCGAGCACGCAGAAGTTCCGCAACACGATGTGCCACGGACTTGACTAATTCTGAAGAAGTGCAGGAGGGAAATCACGCCATGAATCCTACAGGGCTGTCCATTAATCCGTGAGAGTACGAGGGGGTGGAGATCCCTTCTGAACAGCACGTTGCATGGCATCTCAGACATGCTGAATAATGTTCATGTCTGGGAAGTCTGGTGGCCAGTGGAAGTGTTGAAACTCAGAAGAGTGTTCCTAGAGCCACTCCGTAGCAATTCTGGACCTGTGGAGTGTTGCATTGTCCTGCTGAAATTGCCCAAGACCGTCGGAATGCACAATGGACATGAATCGATTCAAGTGATCGGACATGATGCTTACGTATATGTCACCAGCCAGAGTCGTATGTAGACGTATCAGGGTCCCATATCAATCCACATGCACACACGTCACACCATTACAGCCAGCCGTGGTGGCCGAGAGCTTCTAGGCGCTTCCGTCTGGAACCGCGCTACCGCTACGGTCGCATGTTCGAATCCTGCCTCGGGCATGGATGTGTGTGATGTCCTTAGGTTAGTTAGTTTTAAGCAGTTCTAAGTTCTAGGGGACTGATGACCTCAGAAGTTAAGTCCCATAGTGCTCAGAGCCATACAGTCCAGCATAGTACATAGACACAACTGTAAATTTCGTGCATCTGACGAATAATACGACTGTTTAGAGCAAAGTGTGAGGGAATCCTTTCCACAAAAACGAGAGGTTTTACTAAACGGTGAGCGAAACAAAATCGTCCCTGAAAATTTTCATGCGCATTAAGATAGCCAATCAAACCAATATCTTCCGCGGCCGGGACGGATGGCGTTAATTGTGTTGCCTATGGTGGAGTGCTCAAGTCTGACTGCTTAGCTGAGTGGTAACGTGTTCGCCTCCTGTGCAACCGGGCCTGGGTTCGATTCCTGGCCGGGTTGAAGATTTTCTCCTCTCAGGGACTGGGTGTTGTGTTGTCCTCATCATCATTTCATCCTCATCACCGGCGCGCAAGTCGCCCAATGTGGCGTCGACTAAAATAAGACTTGCACTGGGCGGCCGAACTTCCCAGGATTGGGCCTCCCGGCCAACGATGCCATACGCTCATTTCGTTTCAGAGTGCTCAAATATTTTTCGTGTAAGTTTCATTTTGCTCTTCTTCTGTTATTACTTTTCTTTACTCTTTGCACATACCGCGGGCACAACATGGGATTGCATTAGTATCAGCTATCCACACACAAAGAAAGAACTGTCTTCAATCGTGGACAGTCAGATGTGGGATACAGTCTCAGCAACACCGAGAATGATTTCTTTATTTCGTGTGGTTACACGAGGACAGAAGATGTTGTTGCTAGACGCACACTTGGCGGAAAAGTAGGACTTCCACAAAAAGGAGCAAGAGAGATTTGAGTTTAGGCAGATTTCAAGCAGTAACATACGGTCGCAGCAATAGAAATAAGCAGCGTATTCCATGTGGTGATTTCTGACAAATGACCGGTCTTTGTTTTCGTGCGAAGAAACTGCCATTTACATCACCGTGAAAACAAACAACGACTGATTCGGAAGTGCTTATTCATTTTGGTTGTAATTATGTGCATCCGAAGTTTTATAATTAATTGTAGTATGTTCACGTCCGTTCCTAATCGATTATGTTATTTTTCGCACGACATGCAGCAGTTATGATGTATCCTCTACCAGGAATCAAAACTGATGTGGGGCGTCACAAAGGGCATCAAAAGGACGTTTGTTCCTAGATTTAGCCACATAAACGAGAGCATAGTTGTGAACTGACGCCACGTTCTTGAGGTTTAACATCCAACTAAACACGCCAATCTCACTTCTTTTCGTTCATTAGAAAGCAAGTGATACTTTCAGAGGAACCATAATGGGTATATTATAGAATATACTAGATTAAACAAAGCTATTCGGAAACGTCTTTGAGAAGACGTGACAATATATGATGAAAATTTTATTAGAGGACCAAGTGAAAACAACAATAGTGTGAAAATGACAAAATAAAGACTTATTTTGGATGAAGACCAACAGCAACTGGCACAGCAACAAACAAAATAGATATTTTACAAGCACTCCAAGACTTCTTTAAATGTTCGTGTATCTCAATAGAGACCCAGGTAGGTAATGTATGAATGCATGTTTTCACGGCGATATAAAATGATTAAATTTTCTCGAGCTTCTAGCCATGTCAATTGGTTAAATATTCACGAGATTTCGGCCGAGTACTCCTCGGTGATTGTAAAGTAGTGACATTCGGGTTATTGCTACTGCCGTTCTTCTATAGCCTTGCTATTTCCCGTGAAGCCATTGGTCTCAGTCCAGTGCCAATAAAGCAATGTGTTCGTTCCGTGCCCCCTTGCCATTTCAACCTACCGAGGCCCGTGTCCCAAGTTGTACTTAGCTGCAAACCACTATATTTATTGAGGGTATTGTCAAAAATGAAAATTTCTGACAACACTGTTAATAAAGGTGGCGGTTTGCAGCCAAGTACAGCTTGGGACACGGGACTGGGACAGTTGAAGCGAGTGCGGCGGGCGCACAACGAATGCATTACCTTATGTGGCGCTGGACTGGGTATCGGCCACTGTACCGGTAATATAACGGCTATATAAGGACAGCAATAACAATTACACGTCACTCACCACTTGACAATGACCGAGGAGTACTCGAGAAAGGTCGTGGTTATTTAGTCGCTTGAAGCGACTGGACACACGAGAAAATTTAGTCAGAGTTAGTAAATAACGAAATCCCAGAAATCATGGCAGATGAGCTGTATATAAGGCTACCCGAGGTATGAAGAAAAGAAAGACGCCGACGCATGATGTTTACAGGCAAAGTACACCGTAATGCAAAAGATACTTGTAAAATTTTGCCTGCATCATAAGACTGTTACACAAAAATGGAATGACGCTGTTATTTATTTCTTCACAAGAACAGTGACTATAAAACTATCACCCTCTCTTTGTAATATACATGACATTGACTGTAACTGGACGGACAGCATAACAAACACTTTGTTTCAATATGAAAGAACAAGCAAACTTTACATGTATATACAACGCCATGGACGATTTAAAATCCTGAACGAAATTGTGGAAGGTAAGACTGAGTTTTCATTTCCGCTCTGCCTTGGATACACAGATTTCGAGAATGCTTTTAACTAACGAAAGACCTATGTCAATACATAATACATATAATTTACAGCTTCCGTTTGATTTCTCCAGAACAGTGGCAGACTCTGATTTGTAAGAAAGATAGGTATACAGTTTCCATATCAACAAAACTCTTCTCGACAGCCGTAAATGAGGTTTCAAACTCCACTAAACTGGGGGAAAGATAGTATACGGGTCAGTGGCAAGTAGCACATTTCCACTGTTTTGCTGATGATAATGTACTGATTGTCTCTATCAAGATAAATTTTAACCACTAATGGACGAACGTCATAGAGTAAGTTCGAAATAAGGCCAGAAAATCAATTACAATTAGACTAAAACAATGTCAAATGAACACACCGTAAAAAAAATTGTACAAATTAACAGTGATGTCGATAAATTGGTTGACGCAGTATGTGAAGATAATAGATATATTGACAGGAAAAGAAATACACAGAGGAGTGAAAATGGACCGCGGTGTTTTGACAAACTTAAGAGAGTTTTCAAAATTAAATTTCCCGTTTGTCTGAAACGATGAAGTTTAAAATTACTGTGTTTTGTCAGCACTGATTAATGGCTTCAAGCTACGGACTCCTAATGAAAAAAATTGAAAAATCATTAAAAGCTAAGGGTTGTTCAACTTCCAATGGAGACACTCGAAGAGACTAGAAAACAAACTATTTCATCAGGGGATAGTCTGCAGAGGTTAAAGTATTTATGATCGTAGTGAAAATGAACGACCTAACAGGCGTAGGTAGGTGAAATTACAAAATATTCACGATTCACGGTTATGTATGGCTGAAGAACATACTTCATGTAAAAGGCCAGATAAGGCTTTTACTCCGGACTGAATGTTGAAAGGCTAATGATGATGATGACAGTGCCCACCAGTCACCCCCTTTTTGAGGGCCTAGAAAATACATTGCCTCAAGTAACAGATAAATATTTATTTTAACAATCTTAGTTTTGGATGGTTGTCCTAAGAATGAAATCTGTGGAGTACGCACAGGCAAGTAAAAAATACATTGCCCGGCAAAAAAAAAAAAAAAAAAAAGAAAAAAAAGTGATGCACGTAGAAGACATGGTCAGATGACAATGTCACTTCGTTTATGTATAAACCACCGGCGGGTATGTAAATGACTTAGTTGTAATTCTCTCTGCCGGCCGGTGTGGCCGAGCGGTTCTAGGCGCTTCAGTCTGGAACCGCGCGATCGCTACGGTCGCAGTGTCGAATCCTGCCTCGGGCATGGATGTGTGTGATGTCCTTAGGGTAGTTAGGTTTAAGTATTTTTAAGTCTAGGGGTCTGATGACCTCAGATGTTAAGTCCCATAGTGCTTAGGGCCATTTGAACCATTTGAGCAATTCTCTCTGACAGGTAGAACGGCCACGAGAGTGGATTGTGTTGTTTGTGCTTACCGTTGTTAAAAGGCCTGGTAGGGTGTATAAGGAGCGTGAATAGCGTCAGATGTTGAGCGAGCTCTGTGAAGCACGCGGAGGTTAGTCGTACTCATGTTAGGCAGCGTTATCAGCACCTAAAAGGGGCCTCATTCTGGATCTCCATTTGGCCAACTGATCGCGTCACGAAGTAGACAGATCTGTGGGATATTGGGATGTGACAGTGGCCCAATGTTGGACTGCATGGGCCTGTAAGCCCTTACATAGTCGTCATCACAGTTCCGGTCTACCACGCCTAACCACCACAGGGGAGGGGCACATCGAGAACGTGTAAAGGACTCCCTGCAACATTTTCTGTCATCCCGGACCATTGGTCGGAGGATATTAGGAGCCAGACTAGGGAATTACCGTCCCATGCTTACTCTGCCACTAACACTACAACATCAACGACTGCTTTTGGAGTAGTGTCGTGACCGTGGAACACGGATTGCTGATAAATGACGTCGCATTGTGTTTGGCGATGAACTGCGTGTCTGCACTACCCCTGATAACCATTGCTGGCGGCGACCTGGGGAGAGGTCTCATGCTCCCACTGTTTTATAGAGACACAGCGGTGTCTCCTTTACGTCATGGTGTGGGCGCCGTCCAGTATGAATTCACGTCACTGGTGATGCTGATTGACGGAATTCTGACCGTATGTCACGGACATCCCACGTTCTCATGTGTGTTTGTGGTTCAGCGGCGCTCAACGACAAGCTGATCAGCGCGTCCACATGTGTTACCTTCCATGCGACAGTACTGTGGTACTATTTTCCTACAGGGCAGCCCCCGTCCACGGATGGCATGTGTGTCTATGAACTGTCTGCGTGATTTTGAGGTATTCCCGTGGCCAGCAAGATCCACATTTCTGCCCCTGACAGAACATGTGTGCGACCAGCTCAGACGTAAACGCCGTCCCAGTACGAGTACCCAGGATATCAAGGACAGGCTACAACAGTTGTGGACTAGTTTGACCCAGAAGACGATAGAATGATTTAATGACACTCTTCGCAACCGAATCAGTGCATGTATCTAGGCCAGAGGTGATGCAACGTCTCACTGATAATTGGGATCATGCTGCAAATTTCTTCGTAAATTTTGTTGGTGTTTGTGATTCTTGGAACAACATCCAATACTTTCTCAAACCGTGAAGTTTCATTTTGTTTCCTCCTCCGCTTGCGGGAACGTCACGTTTTTCGTCAACCGGTGTATGTGTTTAGAGACTCACACAAGAACTGCCCTATCGCAAAAAAGAGAACATTGTCTGAGCGCCCGCATGTGTGCGTGTGTGGTATGTGTGTATGTGTGGTATGTGTGTGTGTTTGGTATACTCAGTACAGAAACACTTGTGCTTAGTTTTAATACGTTTGTAGAAAGGAAGTAAATTAAAATCAACCTTCCCAAGTTGCGATAGAGCAAGCGTAAGTGCGGATATCGGCCGTGTCTTTCAAAGGAACGACCCAACATATAATAAACTTCTTAGAGACGTTACGGAGGCCATAATTGGAACAACTAGTTGGGTATTTGGACTCTGTTCGTTCCTAACTCACGTTCAGAGCCTTAACCATTGAGTTAGCTTGTTCTTTATGGTGTTCTCTTTCTTTCAAATTAAATAAGAGCTTTTATTACAAGTGTTTTTATGTCGTTTTGAGTTGGTTACAGTCTGTTGGATAACCGCTAAGATTCTTTGATCTAAAAGAATATTAATAGGAATAAAATACGCGGGTGTATCGCATTATTGGTGTAATATTTTATACTTCGTGCTGAGGGATTCTTACTCACAAATGAATGTGCAAGACGTGAATTTGTCTACAGAAAACTATAGTTTCATGTTTTTCCCCAACATCGCACGGTGTTGGAATAGCTTCTTCGTTGTGTAGCATTATATTTCACTGTTCTCTGACATTTCAAGTGTTTCTAGAACTATGTTCGTCATGTTTCATATTTACATACATTCGACGGAAGCCCAACAAGTAAATTACTTTTGCGAAAAATACAAACATTACGTTTGAGGTAGTACCTACGATATGAATAATAGAAAAGTAAGAATTATTTGAGGAATGCTAGAGTGACAGTTCCAACACTGACTGCCAAAGATTTTGCTCACCACAGTAATACGCGGAACGTCACATTTGAGCAATATTATCTTTGTGAAGGACAGACACGCGTCGCTGCTGAATAATTAATCGAGGTGTGAGTCCCTGTTCGTAGCACGACGCATTTATGACAGCAGAGGAACACACCCGATACTACAGGCAAAATGTTAAGTCTCGGTCAGCATATTTATGTAACAACGAACGTTCAAAAAGAATTTTAAAGACGCGTGAAAATTTTAATACTGATTACAGAGGGCCGTATGAAAATTTTATCACCTGCTTCCCACCCTGTAGCGAATTAAAAATGTCCAGACACAGGTCCCTTTTCTATTTTTTATTTCTTATAATGAAGTGTGATCCATCCCCTCTCCGTCCAGCAAATCCTTGCATTCTTCGGCCGATTTTCTTTGGTATGTACTCGATTATATTATGCAAATTTCTACGATAGTAATTAATTTAAGGAAGTAGAGTATTTGTGATATTGAATATAGTAAGTAATTTGCTATTTATCTAGCAGCTCTTTGTTTTTGTTTTTTTACATCGTTATATTTTTAGAATATTGCCATAGAGAAGTTTTGCCTCGCTTTCTTGATTTGTATATCCGCATTTACTTTTCGAATTGTACTTGTTCGTTTATCTTGAAGTCGTGGAGTATTCTATATTTCTTCTCTGAGTGCGCACTGTACAAACTGATCTAGGAGCCCCCTTGGCCATCGTCCCGTGGGACCAGTCATCCTTCCACAACGCCCAACAGTCGAGGCATGTCTGGACTTCCAGCAGATGACGCTGCCTCTCCTATTGGGAGACGTAACTTTGGTAGTGCGTAGGGTAGTGTGGCTACTATATGATGGTACTTCAGCTTACTGCCGCATTTCCTTGCGGAAGTATCTCGAAAACATCTACTGCGGCAAGATCATCACACGAGGTGGTCCAGCGTCATGGCACACCCACTCGCCGGACCTCAATCCTGTAAATTCCTAACTGTGGGGAAACCTGAAAGAAGTCGAATATGCGGAGCCAATCCTGGACATGTAGATACTGGAACAACGCATTCACGCTAGGAGGCATGGGGAGAGGGAGGAGGGGGGAGGGAGCAGGAGGGGGGGAGTAACTGTGCCCTACAGGCATGATTAATTAATAAATATACACATGGCCTTATCTGCGCCTTACGTTTTCAAAGATCGTTTCCTGCAGTTTGCTCCACAGCCTGTAGATACACCTACGTCCCTCCACTGATTTGCGAATGATCTTGAATAGTGAGTATGAAAGAAAAACTTCAGATCCAAGTCGGAAGAAAGATAAGACTAGGAGAAAGGGAAACCAAAACAGCCATCCGGAGAAACTTAAATGCAAAGTCTCAGTAGTAGACTATCCAAGAGCAACAGCTGAAGTTATTTGGACATATCAAGCTAATGCCGAAAGCCGTTCTGCCAAGGTCAACGCAGATGTCAAGGGTAGATTATAGGACAAGGACGACCAAGAAGGACCTGAAAGAATGGATAAGTAAGAGGCATGTCAAAATTTTTGAGTTTTTAAAGGTGCTGAGAAAGGCAGAATGAGGCAGCTGGTACCCAACTTTTCAGTCAGTCTTTAAAACAAGCAGTAACATATTCGCAGTTTTCTGCTGGTTCCCTTCTTTCCCTGCTACAGCAGGGCACGTCACTCATGTGACAAGAACTTTATTGCTCAGTAAAATTTTTATAGTTTGCTACCGTGGAATTCAAATAACAACGAAACTAATTTTACACCTCAGACCAGATTTTACTCAAGTAAAATGGCTCTGAGCACTATGCGACTTAACTTCTGAGGTCATCAGTCGCCTAGAACTTAGAACGAATTAAACCTAACTAACCTAAGGACATGACACACATCCATGCCCGAGGCAGGATTCGAACCTGCGACCGGAGCGGTCGCTCGGTTCCAGACTGTAGCGCCTAGAACCGCACGGCCACTCCGACCGGCTTTACTCAAGTAAATAAATAAATAAATAAATAGTGCATGTGCTTAAGCACTAAAACATGGCGTTTCCAGAATCCTTCTGATGGTAATGGAGACACTTAAGGGAATATTTCTCCGTGATACGTCACTTCACAAACTACGTTTTCGCCTCACTCCGGATATTACGTGCGTATTTTACGTGTACAAGTAGGGTAATTTTGAACTTGAGTATCTCTCAAACGGATAAAGATACCAAGAAAATTTTCAAGTCTCTTCCAGATCTGGATCTTAGGAATGAATCGTAAAAATTACAGCCATGTGAATTTGTACAACTGCTGTCATCAAATCTACTTGGCTGCAAACACTGCAACAATACCCCAAAATTGCTCACACTATTGTCTCGAATGCAAATTGTATTACAGAAGCACTGCGCTTTCCTAGAACGTATTCAACAAATCAAAGTCTTCCGTTCGCCTTTCCTAAAGTAAACTGTTTGCAAAATTTCGTTGCGGTTCTTAATGTAACCGCAAAATACACTGCGGCATATAGCAAACGTCAAATTGGCGCAATGTATACTACGTACGTGGATATGGAAAGGGTGAACATTTCAGCTTAATTGACATAGAAGATATAAAAACGCCATCTGCATCAGTATGTAAGGCAAGATTATGCAGCTGGTTTCTCGTTTGCCTCGAGTAAGAAGGAAAATGCACCTACCAACATATAGCGGCAGTCGACAGAATCGACTTCGTGGCCCACGGAGAATGCAGTTTATCGTTTTGCAATATTGCTGCTCGCATTGGTCGGGATCCTAGGACTGGCATGCGAATACGGAGCCGATGAGATAATGAAGGTTATACTCAATGCTATGCGGCATCTCTGTGGTCCCAAAGGATTGGCACCCGAGAGGATTGACAAAGTTCGATCGACCGTGCAGGATCGTATAAGCATGTCACGTACCTTGCGCCAGAACGTGGGCATGTTTACAGAGACAAGTGTTGGCGTGGCGAGGTTATCAACATCTAGAGCACCGCGGCTGCTGTTGTGGCTTCCCTTGACGTTGACAATACTGCGACCATCCATAACACTGACCACAGTAGTGTCACAATGTCGTTTTTTCAGTCGAATCTCGGTTCTGCTTATAGCATAACGATGGACGTATCCGTGTGTGAAGGCTCTGAACAGAATGAACGTTGCAATATTCCATTCGCCCCCTCATAGGGAATTGCACCTGGTGCGATGGTAAGTGCAGCACTGACTCAATAAATGATGGTACTGCAACACATCATTTTCTGACGATGCGTGAGATGTCCTGTCATCTCCTAGTAATCGAATACCATCGACTACTTCCTCTTCATTATACACTCCTGGAAATGGAAAAAAGAACACATTGACACCGGTGTGTCAGACCCACCATACTTGCTCCGGACACTGCGAGAGGGCTGTACAAGCAATGATCACACGCACGGCACAGCGGACACACCAGGAACCGCGGTGTTGGCCGTCAAATGGCGCTAGCTGCGCAGCATTTGTGCACCGCCGCCGTCAGTGTCAGCCAGTTTGCCGTGGCATACGGAGCTCCATCGCAGTCTTTAACACTGGTAGCATGCCACGACAGCGTGGACGTGAACCGTATGTGCAGTTGACGGACTTTGAGCGAGGGCGTATAGTGGGCATGCGGGAGGCCGGGTGGACGTACCGCCGAATTGCTCAACACGTGGGGCGTGAGGTCTCCACAGTACATCGATGTTGTCGCCAGTGGTCGGCGGAAGGTGCACGTGCCCGTCGACCTGGGACCGGACCGCAGCGACGCACGGATGCACACCAAGACCGTAGGATCCTACGCAGTGCCGTAGGGGACCGCACTGCCACTTCCCAGCAATTTAGGGACACTGTTGCTCCTGGGGTATCGGCGAGGACCATTCGCAACCGTCTCCAGGAAGCTGGGCTACGGTCCCGCACACCGTTAGGCCGTCTTCCGCTCACGCCCCAACATCGTGCAGCCCGCCTCCAGTGGTGTCGCGACAGGCGTGAATGGAGGGACGAATGGAGACGTGTCGTCTTCAGCGATGAGAGTCGCTTCTGCCTTGGTGCCAATGATGGTCGTATGTGTGTTTGGCGCCGTGCAGGTGAGCGCCACAATCAGGACTGCATACGACCAAGGCACACAGGGCCAACACCCGGCATCATGGTGTGGGGAGCGATCTCCTACACTGGCCGTACACCACTGGTGATCGTCGAGGGGACACTGAATAGTGCACGGTACATCCAAACCGTCATCGAACCCATCGTTCTACCATTCCTAGACCGGCAAGGGAACTTGCTGTTCCAACAGGACAATGCACGTCCGCATCTATCCCGTGCCACCCAACGTGCTCTAGAAGGTGTACGTCAACTACCCTGGCCAGCAAGATCTCCGGATCTGTCCCCCATTGAGCATGTTTGGGACTGGATGAAGCGTCGTCTCACGCGGTCTGCACGTCCAGCACGAACGCCGGTCCAACTGAGGTGCCAGGTGGAAATGGCATGGCAAGCCGTTCCACAGGACTACGTCCAGCATCTCTACGATCGTCTCCATGGGAGAATAGCAGCCTGCATTGCTGCGAGAGGTGGATATACACTGTACTAGTGCCGACATTGTGCATGCTCTGTTGCCTGTGTCTATG
Source organism: Schistocerca nitens (assembly GCF_023898315.1). NCBI lineage: Eukaryota > Metazoa > Arthropoda > Insecta > Orthoptera > Acrididae > Schistocerca > Schistocerca nitens. Next base: position 809,132,906 of record NC_064616.1, read on the forward strand.
TGCCTGTGGTTCTGTCAGTGTGATCATGTGATGTATCTGACCCCAGGAATGTGTCAATAAAGTTTCCCCTTCCTGGGACAATGAATTCACGGTGTTCTTATTTCAATTTCCAGGAGTGTAGGTATTATGCTGATTTTTATCCACGTTTAAAGAGAGCCCCTGTCATTAGACAAAGTGAAAATTTTATCCAAGTCTGTCTACAAACGCAACCTTAGGAGGGGAACATCAGTGACTTGCAGTCGTTGCGCTGTGAAGAAGTCGATCTGCTGGTTGTGTGCACGATTCTGGGCTACGTGTGTTAGTTGGATATCTGAACCCGCTGCACTATTGTGGCACACTCCAGGACTCGGAGGAAAGACCGAGTATACAGGGTGTTACAAAAAGGTACGGCCAAAGTTTCAGGAAACATTTCTCACACACAAAGAAAGACAATACGTTATGTGGACATGTGTCCGGAAACGCTTACTTTTCATGTTAGAGCTCATTTTATTACTTCTCTTCAAATCACATTAATCATGGAATGGAAACACACAGCAACAGAACATTTGTACTGAAATGAGGATTGACACATTGTTGGATGAACCATTCGCAGAAGTGTACCCGTGGAGGCCAATCAGCTGCTGATAGTGCCTGCACACGCTTACATGGTACGGAAACAACTGGTTCTCCCGTAGCACTCTCCATACAGTGACTTGGTCAACGTTACCTTGTACAGCAGCAACTTCTCTGGCGCTGACATTAGGGATATCGTCAACTGCACGAAGAATTGCCTCGTCCATTGCAGGTGTCCTCGTTGTTCTAGGTCTTCCCCAGTCGCGAGTCATAGGCTGGAGTGTTCCGTGCTCGCTAAGACGCCGATCAATTGCTTCGAACGTCTTCCTGTCGGGACACCTTCGTTCTGGAAATCTGTCTCGATACAAACTTACCGCGCCACGGCTATTGCCCCGTGCTAATCCATACGTCAAATGGGCATCTGCCAACTCCGCATTTGTAAACATTGTACTGACTGCAAACCCACGTTCGTGATGAACACTAACCTGTTGATGCTACGTACTGATGTGCTTGATGCTAGTACTGTACAGTAATGAGTCGCATGTCAACACAAACACCGAAGTCAACATTACCTTCCTTCAATTGGGCCAACTGGCGGTGAATCGAGAAAGTACAGCCGGCCGAGGTGGCCGTGCGATTAAAGGCGCTGCAGTCTGGAACCGCAAGACCGCTACGGTCGCAGGTTCGAATCCTGCCTCGGGCATGGTTGTTTGTGATGTCCTTAGATTAGTTAGGTTTAACTAGTTCTAAGTTCTAGGGGACTAATGACCTCAGCAGTTGAGTCCCATAGTGCTCAGAGCCATTTTTTTGAGAAAGTACAGTACATACTGACGAAACTACTCGAAAATGAGCCCTAACATGGAAATTAAGCGTTTCCGGACACATATCCACATAACATCTTTTCTTTATTTGTGTGTGAGTAATGTTTGCCGGCCGGAGTGGCCGTGCGGTTCTAGGCGCTACAGTCTGGAACCGAGCGACGGCTACGGTCGCAGGTTCGAATCCTGCCTCGGGCATGGATGTGTGTGATGTCCTTAGGTTAGTTAGGTTTAATTAGTTCTAAGTTCTAGGCGACTGATGACCTCAGAAGTTAAGTCGCATAGTGCTCAGAGCCATTTGAACCATTTTTTGGTGAGTAATGTTTCCTGAAAGTTTGGCCGTACCTTTTTATAACACCTTGTATAGACTTGGAAACACAAAACATAGCAGCCTTATTGATATTCAAATGTGGCTCCTGCTACATCCAAACAGTATACGTTCCCTCGCCAGCGTTTCACTCACTGCTTGTTCGGTTCTCTATGCTAAGCGTGAAACTCTAAAGTCCAAATAAAGATCTTGCATCTCTCTTTCTGGTATTCTTTTTGGGTTTCTGCCCTTACCATCTCTAGTCGCAGGAAAAGCGGACATTTCAAATAAATATATTTGCTAGTTGCTTGAAATACATGTTGTTGTTGTGGTATTAAGTCCTGAGACTGGTTTGATGCAGCTCTCCATGCTACCCTATCCTGTGCAAGCTTCTTCATCTCCCAGTACCTACTGCAGCCTACATCCTTCTGAAGCTGCTTAGTGTATACATCTCTTGGTCTCCCTCGACGATTTTTACCCTCCACGCTGCCCTCCAACACTAAATTGGTGATCCCTCGATGTCTGAGAACATGTCCTACCAACCGATCCCTTCTTTTTGTCAAGTTGTGCCACATACTCCTCTTATCCCCAATTCTATCCAATACTTCATCATTAGTTATGTGATCTACCCATCTAATATTCAGCATTCTTCTGTAGCACCACGTTTCGATAGCTTCTATTCTCTTCTTGTCCAAACTATTTATCGTCCATGTTTCACTTCCATACATGGCTACACTCCATACAAATACTTTCAGAAACGACTTCCTGACACTTAAATCTATATTCGATGTTAACAAATTTCTCTTCTTCAGAAACGCTTTCCTTGCCATTGCCAGTCTACATTTTATATCTTCTCTACTTCGACCATCATCAGTTATTTTGCTCCCCAAATAGTAAAACTCCTTTACTACTTTAAGTGTCTCATTTCCTAATTTAAGTCCCTCAGCATCACCTGACTTAATTCGACCACATTCCATTATTCTCGTTTTGCTTTTGTTGATGTTCATCTTATATCCTCCTTTCAAGATACTGTCCATTCCGTTAAACTGCTCTTCCAAGTCCTTTGCTGCCTCAGATAGAATTACAATGTCATCGGCGAAACTGAAAGTTTTTATTTCTTCTCCATGGATTTTAATACCTACTCCCAATTTTTGTTTTGTTTCCTTTACTGCTTGCTCAATATACAGATTGAATAACATCGGGGACAGGCTACAACCCTGTCCCACTCCCTTCCCAACCACTGCTTCCCTTTCATGCCCCTCGACTCTTATAACTGCCATCTGGTTTCTGTACAAATTGTAAATAGCGTTTCGCTCCCTGTATTTTACCCCTGACACCATTAGAATTTGAATGAGAGTATTCCAGTCAACATTGTCAAAAGCTTTCTCTAAGTCTACAAATGCTAGAAACGTAGGTTTGCCTTTCCTTAATCTTTCTTCTAAGATAAGTCGTAAGGTCAGTATTGCCTCACGTGTTCCAACATTTCTACGGAATCCAAACTGATCTTCCCCGAGGTCAGCTTCTACCAGTTTTTCCATTCGTCTGTAAATAATTCGCGTTAGTATTTTGCAGCTGTGACTTATTAAACTGATAGTTCGGTAATTTTCACATCTGTCAACACCTGCTTTCTTTGGGATTGGAATTATTATATTCTTCTTGAAGTCTGAGGGTATTTCGCCTGTCTCATACATCTTGCTTACCAGATGGTAGAGTTTTGTCAGGACTGGCTCTCCCATGGCCTTCAGTTGTTCTAATGGAATGTTGTCTACTCCCGGGGCCTTGTTTAGACTTAGGTCTTTCAGTGCGCTGTCAAACTCTTCACGCAGTATCGTATCTCCCATTTCATCTACATCCTCTTCCATTTCGATAATATTGTCCTCAAGTACATCGCCCTTGTATAGACCCTCTATATACTCCATCCACCTTTCTGCTTTCCCTTCTTTGCTTAGAATCGGGTTTCCATCTGAGCTCTTGATATTCATACAAGTGGTGCTCTTATCTCCAAAGGTCTCTTTAATTTTCCTGTAGGCAGTATCTATCTTACCCCTAGTGAGATAAGCCTCTACATCCTTACATTTGTCCTCTAGCCATCCCCGCTTAGGCATTTTGCACTTCCTGTCGATCTCATTTTTGAGACGTTTCTATTCCTTTTTGCCTGTTTCATTTACTGCATTTGTATATATTCTCCTATCATCAATTAATTTCAATATTTCTTCAGTTACCCAAGGATTTCTACTAGCCTTCGTCTTTCTACCTACTTGATCCTCTACTGCCTTCACTACTTCATCTCTCAAAGCTACCCATTCTTCTTCTACTGTATTTCTTTCCCCCAGTCCTGTCAATTATTGCCTTATGCTCTCCCTGAAACTCTGTACAACCTCTGGTTCTTTCAGTTTATCCAGGTCCCATCTCCTTAAATTCCCAGCTTTTTGCAGTTTCTTCAGTTTTAATCTACAGTTCATAACCAATAGATTGTGGTCAGAGTCCACATCTGCCACTGGAAATGTCTTACAATTTAAAACCTGGTTCCTAAATCTCTGTCTTACCATTATATAATCTATTTGATACCTTCTAGTATCTCCTGGATTCTTCCATGTATACAACCTTCTTTCATGATTCTTGAACCAAGTGTTAGCTATGATTAAGTTAGGCTCTGTGCCAAACTCTACCAGGCGGCTTCCTCTTTCATTTCTTAGCCCCAATCCATATTCACCTACCATGTTTCCTTCTCTCCCTTTTCCTACTCTCGAATTCCAGTCACCTATGACTATTAAATTTTCGTCTCCCTTCACTACCTGAAATACACAGACTTCACTTTTTCTCAAAAGTTTTCCATAATTGTTTCTTTCTTTGTATCAGGGAAATACAGGTACGGCTTACAGTGTCATCTGCTACGCAGGCTGCTTAGGCGATGAAGACTTCCCATGTGAATGACGCGCTTTTTGCCGCTGTATCTACGGAAGACACCTCGTTGCTTTGTAGCATTCTATAATACTACGACAGATCGTTGATTTACGTGAAACTGCGGCGAATCTATCAAACCATACTGTGAGACGATACGACACGCGAAACTCTGCACCACAAGTTGCACTTCAGTTGCGTCTCCGTAATGTCGTCAGCGGATATATCGGTGTGGCCTCCGGTGACCCCCACTTTGCGTCATTGTCACTGAAACTTTGAAAGTTACACGGTAGTAAAACATGATTAAAATCTCTTCTCGATATTTCTCATCGTGTTCCTCAAAAAAAACCTTCGCGACAGCAGTATATGTAGCCTAGAAAACTACAACTTTCCACGTCTTCACGTCGCCAACTGAACACTAGGAAAATTCGGTTTGGTATGATCAACGCATATTATACAATCCTTAGTTTTATGTAGGTGATCGATAAAGAAGGCGGTTATCGGATTCTATCCAGCGAAATACGGAAAGGTTTTTATGCGATCTGGATATCAGGATAGCGAATCGGTCGCAGAGTTCAGTTAAAACTGTAATCAACATCTATATCTCCACTCCACCAAGCAATAAAAAGTGTGTGACGGAGGGTCCTTTCTATTGTATCATATACAAAGGTTATTTACCGTTCTGTTCACGGATGGAGCATGTCTACTCGTACGCCTCTAATTGACGTGTTATTTGCCAAATTTTATTTACACGATCCCCTCAGAATCGATACGTAGGGAATGAAGAATATTCTTAGTTTCGGTCTGAAAGACAGTTCTTGAAATTTTTTAAAATTATTACTAGGTGTACTGCTTCTTTCTTCGAGTGACTGCCAGTTACGACACTTCAGTATTTCTGCCACACTCTTTCGACAATCAAACAACCTTCCGACAATTATGACCGTCATTCTTTTATAACTCGATGTCCTCCGTAAGTCAGACCTGCTATGCGATCAGTACAGTCGAGCCATACAAAGAGTTTGTATGCAATCTCATTTGAGCTGTACAAATGTTTTGTATGCAGTGTCTTTGGAGACCAACTGGAGTTTGCTAGTATCCTACCATTGAATCGTTGCCTGCCATTAGCTTGACCTACAGCAGAGTCAAAGTCATCGTTCTACTTCACACAGCTAATTGTAGCTACTTCAAAATATTTTTATGAGATAATAGGGGCTAGCGATGAGACTCTTTCTTCCAACCACCAGTTCCACGATTTCATTCTTTGACAGCAGATATGTGACAGGGACGTACTGTAGCTCTCACCTTCCCGGTAAGGAATAATGGGCGTGGAGGCTGGGCAGTTGAGGCGCTGCTGCTACAGGCGCAGGAGGACAAGCTCTGGAGCTGTAGAAGGTTGCTTTTATATTCCCGCGAGGGTTGCTGTTATTGGCCCTATTTGCCCGAGAACGTCAGTTAAATAGTGCAGTCGGGAAACATATTTGTTATTCGTGATTTTGCAGTACGGATTTTCTTCTCCAGCGCGGCGGAAGGCGTGTTGAATCGCACACTCGAGTGCGACCTGGAATGTGGAAGCAGCACTCTCTAGTCTGCGAGCGTTGTGCGGCCAGAACCCGAGAACGATGTCGTGCAGGTAGTCATATCAGGAGTTCGTAGGCGTGAGCCTACCATGAGTCACAAGTAGGCCTTTGATAAAATATCGATATGTCCATGTATCGTTATTTTTTCCGAAAGATATAGACACATATCGGCGATATATTTTCCACTGATATATCGATGTCAATATGGCAATATCGTGTGCCAATATTTTTATTTTCTATTATATTTTTTCACAATTTTCGGTAAAGATTTGAAATGGTTCTTTTGAAATTGTAATAGAATTTTATTTTACTTTCACTGTGTGAAAGATTGTTACTACTTTTTGAGCTTTCATCACATGTGAAGCAAGTATAGGTGAGACAAAAGAAAAAGTCCAATTGCACTGGTGGATGACGGTGTGAATGGAATAACAAGATTTCCGATGGGAAGAGATAGCACAGCAGTTGCGTTAGAAAACAATTTTTACTGCAAATGGTGTGCAGTTTCTTCACATCGGCATCCTTCAAAAACAGTTGCTGAAAATGTTGAACAGAAATATAAATGACAAGACTGGTCTCTGTTGTGGACGGAGGCGTGTGAGGGGAAATGCTGACGTAATTCGAGCTCGGCGCTACCAACAGAAACTGAAACGTTTAGCTTCACCACCCCTTTTTGACATCACATCTGCTAGGTCGCTGGCGTTGGCAGAAATGAAAAAAAAAAAGGAAAGTGTTCCTTACAAAACCGATATGTGACGAGACCGAACGACGGACCCATCGGACACCTTGGTTCAGATGGCTCTGAGCACTACGGGACTTAACTTCTGAGATCATCAGTCCCCTAGAAGTTAGAACTACTTAAACCTAACTAACCTAAGGACATCACACACACCCATGCCCGAGACAGGATTCGAACCTGCGACCGTAGCGATCGCGCGGTTCCAGACTGTAGCGCCTAGAACCGCTCGGCCATCCCGGCCGGATGACACCTTTTATTGTGCCACTTACATGCAGTTACCACAGTTAGCAAAGAGGTTATCATGAAGAGTCGACTTGCATCGTTTTCCTTTCAACTCTTGCTGTAAAGGGAACTGGCAGCCTGCTAGTTTGTTGATGTACAAAATATCAAATAATAAATCAATACATAATTATACAGCTCTAAAAACGGTAGTATATTTACAATTCGCAGCCGATATGTTTATAGGCCGGTACGTCGAAATTTTATCCTTCGATATGTCGATACATTATCCCTTTTCGGTGTATCGAGAACCACTGAGGATATATTTATAAATATCGATATATCGGATTCCAGATATTTTTAAAAATATCAGCAGTCCTAGTCACAGGTAACTCTCACGCCCCCCTCCCCTAACCCCCCCCCCCCCCCCACCGCTCAGGAACACGGACCTGCATTTAGACTAGCGCCAGCAGCATATCACTGATGGCGTGTGTCGTGAAGGCGGAAGCCAGGACACGAATCAGCAACACAGCGTACAGCCAGGGAGGCGGCACTCAGGCTTCTCACCCAACAGGCAGAAGGCAGTAATTTGCGTCACTCAGTGTGCCCCCAGGCTAGTTCGCGTCTTCTGTCTGTCACGGAGGTGACCAGACAGCAGTGTCAGCTTGTTGCAACGGCTATGTTCCACTACAGCCGGCTGACAACGTTGTCGAATGACGTATTGCACACTATCTCCTATGGTACTTAGTCGTTTGCACTCCTCGGTTACCGCTAAACTCAGTGTGACAATATGCACCGAAGCACCAAAGACACTGGTACAGGCATACTTATTCAAATACAGAGATATGTTAACAGGCAGGATACGGTGCTGCGGTCGGCAACGCCTATATAAGACAACAAGTGTCTGAGCGGTTGTTACATTGGTTATTGCCGCTCCAATGGCAGGTTACCAAGATTTGAGTTTGAACGTGGTGGTATAGTCGGCGGACGAGTGATGGGACACAGCATCTCCGAAGCAGCGATGAAATGGGAACATTCCCGTACGACCATTTCACACGTGTACCGTGAATATCAGGAAACCAATAAACGTAAAATATCCTACATCGCTGCGACCGGAAAAAGATCCTGTAAGAACGGGACCAATGACGACTGAAGAGAATCGTTCAACGTGACAGAAGTGCAACCCTTCCGCAAATTCCTGCAGATTTCAGCGCTGAACCATCAACAAGAATCAGCGTGCGAACCATTCAACGAAACATCATCGAATGGGCTTTCGGAGCTGAAGGCCCACTTGTGTACCCTTGATGACTGCACGACATAAACCTTTACGCCTCGCCTGGGCCCGTCAACACCGACATTGGACTGTTGATGACTGGAAACATGTTGCCTGGTTGGACGTGTCTCGTTTCAAATTGTATCGAGCGGATGGACGTGTATGGTTATGGGGACAACCTCATGAATCCATGGACCCTACATGTCAGCAGGAGACTGTTCAAGCTGGTTGAGGCTCTGGAGTAGTGCGCAGCGTGGGCAGTTGGAGTGATATAGGACCTCTGATATGTATAGATACGACTCTGACGGGTGACACGTGCGTAAGCATCCTGTCGGATCAACTGCTTCCGTTCATGTCCACTGTGCATTTCGACGGACTTGGGCAATTCCATCAGGCCAATGCGACACCCCACACGTCCAGAATGGCTACAGAATGGCTCCAGGAACACTCTTCTGAATTTAAACCCTTCCGCTGGCCACCAAACTCCCCAGAAATGAACATTATTGAGCATATCTGGGATGCCTTGCAACGTGCTGATCAGAAGAGATCTCCAGTCTCTCGTGCTCTTACTGATTTATGGTCAGCCTTGCAGGATTCATGGTGTCAGTTCCCTCCAGCACTACATCAGACATTAGTCGAGTGCACATCATGCCGTGTTGCGGCACTTCTGCGTGCTCGCTCGGGCCGTACACGATGTTAGGCAGGTGTACCAGTTTCTTTGGCTCTTCAGTGTATTAGCGGCACCCTGCTTTCTGCAACTCTAGCACTCTTTGTGTACGCCAGGTACTAGGTGTGATACACGGTATGTGCCGGATCTCATTCTCTGCCGTGTGTGTCAAGTAATAATTTGAAAGGTATGTGCTGAGATTCGATCAGGATAGAGCCAATGAAAAATGTCGATAGTTCCCAACCGCAAGGTTAGACGAGTAGTACATCTTCGAGTAGTAAGATCTTTGACAGCTAACAGAGCTAGGTGCACGCGGTAAAAGTTTGAGTAGTGGTGAGGAGATGCGCAGGGACAGCAGACGCGTCACGACCCGGCTGCCCCCTGCAGGCATCTAGCTCCGACACGAAACATGTCTGCTGTCTCTGCGCATCTCCTCACCACTACTCAAACTTTTACCGCATGCACCTAGCTCTGTTAGCTGACAAAGATCTTACTACTCGAAGATGTACTACTCGTCCAACCTTGCAGTTGGGAACTATCGATATTTTTCACTGGCTCTATCCTGATCGAATCTCAGCACATACCTTTCAAATTTTAAAATTAATATGCGCTCATGGGAATTGTATCTGCTGTACAACAGTGTTTTCTATATAAAGTATCATTCTATCACTAGAGTAAATGCTTTTCGAATGTCTAGACTGAATTAGTCTGTTTTCCTCTGGAACTGGGGATATCGGGTGTTAAGAACTATTAGAGGGTTTCACATGATGGATGCTTTCGAAACATGTGCTGAGTTCCATGAAGACGCGCTATTCCACAGCATTCTCGATTGGAGATGCACAAGAACAGATAGCTGTCGCCGGCCGGTGTGACCGAGCGGTTCTAGGCGTTTCGGTCTGGAACCGCGCGACCGCTACGGTCGCACGTTCGAATCCTGCCTCGGGCATGGATGTATGTGATGTCCTTAGGTTAGTTAGATTTAAGTAGTTCTAAGTTCTAGGGGACTGATGACCTCAGATGTTAAGTCCTATAGCGCTCAGACCCATTTGAACCATTTTTTTGGACAGCTGTCAGCCGCGAGCCGGCGCAAAACATATAATTGCCATCGCGACGTGTCACATGCATGCAAAATAATATCCAACCACCGCCTACCAGTTTGATACTGATTTTAGTAAGTCAGTGTACCACTTACTGTACTCCTCAAGCACTTACAGTGTGTGGCGGCCGGCCGATGTGGCCGAGCGGTTCTTGGCGCTTCAGTCCGGAACCGCGCGACTGCTACGGTCGCAGGTTCAAATCCTGCCTTGGGCATGGATGTGTGTGATGTCCTTAGGTTAGTTAGGTTTAAGTAGTTCTAAGTTCAAGGGGACTGATGACCTGAGATGTTAAGTCCCATAGTGCTCAGAGCCATTTGAACCATTTTTGAGTGTGTGGCGGAGGGTACTTACGGTATAACTACCTGCCCTGTTCCCCGTGCCTTTTGTGAATGGTGCGTGGGGAAAAAAATTAACAGTTCACTTCTGTGTGAGCTCTAGCTTCTCTGAGTTTTCTCGTCACAGTCATTTCGTGAGGCATATGTGGGATTTTTCCTGGAACATGCACTCTCGGAATTTCAACAGTAAACCCTTCTGTAATACTACACAATGCCTCTCCTGTAGCGTCTGCCACTTAATCCGTACCCAAAGACTGGAAAATGGCACAGGTCACGCCAATATTCAAGAAAGGTAGTAGGAGTAATTCACTAAATTACAGGCCCATATCATAAACGTCGATATGCAGCAGGATTTTGGAACAGACATTGTGTTCGAACATTATGAATTACCTCGAAGAAAACGGCTTTTGACACACAGTCTACACGGTTTTAGAAAACATCGTTCTTGTGAAACACAACTAGCTGTTTACTTCCACGAAGTGCTGACAAGAGATTTCAAATTCGTTATGTATTTATTAATTCACAGAAGACTTTTCGACACTGTGCCACACAAGCAGCTTGTAGTGAAATTGCGTGCTTGTGGAATACCGTCTCAGTTATGTGACTGGATTCGTGATTTCCTGTCATATAGGTCACAGTTCGTAGTAATTGACGGAAAGTCATCGAATAAAACAGAAGTGATTTCATAAATGATAATTAAATGAAGATCCTACGCTGCCGACAGTTGTTGATATACATCAGCGGGGAAAGTTTGAAAATATGTGCGCAGTCTGGGACTGGAACCCGGGATCTCCTGCTTACATGGCAGACGCTCTATCCATCCGAGCCACCGAAGCACAGAGGATAGTGCGACTGCAGGGACTTATCCCTTGCACGCTCCCCGTGAGACCCACATTCCCAAATTAATGTCCACACACTACATTCGTAGTGCCCCTGCCCATTACACTTATTACTCGCTACAGACAATCTTACCGACTGTCGTAAGAGTTCGGGAAATACGTGTGCATCCGCACAAAAGAAGGAGGTCAATGGCCGGTTAGCCTTAACTATATCTATGGGTCGAGTGGAGCTCGTGCAAGGCACCATGGCGACCAAGGAGCCGACTACGTACATCCCTTCATGACGATCATATTTCCCAACAGTAGTGGAATTTTTCAGCAAGACAATGCGCCATGTCACAAGGCCAGGAGTGTGATGGAGTGGTGCGAGGAACACAGTGACGAGTTTTAATTGATGTCCGGCCGGGGTGGCCGAGCGGTTCTAGGCGCTACAGTCTGGAACCGCGCGACCGCTACGGTCGCAGGTTCGAATCCTGCCTCGGGCATGGATGTGTGTGATGTCCTTAGGTTAGTTAGGTTTAAGTAGTTCTAATCGACTTATGACCTTAGAAGTTAAGTCCCATAGTGCTCAGAGCCATTTGAACCATTTAATTGATGTGCTGGCCCCCCAACTCGCCGGAACTGAACTCGCTCGAACACATCTTGGATGTAATTGAACGTGGCCTCGGAATTTATGGGAATTAGGTGACTTGTGTGTCCAGATGTGATGCCAACCCCCTCCCACGCCACGACGCGTCGTCGCTGTTATGCCTGCCAGACATACCGGCTATTAGGTTGCTGGTCATAATGTTCTGGTTGATCAGTGTATGTACTTCTGCTAGAATTTAGCTAGTTGCAATGTTTCCTACGTGATATTTTCCATGAATCCCCCACAAGGATTATAGGTATAACTGGTATTATATATAGAACTGTGTGTGTCTGTCATATGTAATCTGCAGAAACGGTAAGTTTTAGTGCCGCCTATATTTTCCAAAATGGTTTGACTTAATAACAATGCAATCTTTGCTCCAAAGCGTTTGGAAAGTTGAAATGTGAAACGAATTTACTGCGTTTGTGGACATATCTAGCAATTAATCAGAGGCATTTATTTTTGAGACCTGATGAGGCGAAGGAGACGTAGCGATTTTCAATATTTATTATAAACTTCAATCGTCATGACCGCAATAAAATATCATTACAGCTAGATGGTAAATGGTTTCGACTGACTAGCATGTATCCTCAGATCATGCATACACTAGAATTAGTACAAAGTACCGTTTTGACCATAATGACAGTGATACTAACCGTAGCTTGTCGGTATTAAAAGACTGGTCAAAGCATGACAGTTTGCGTATAAAACCAGTGGGAAACATGAGCTAACAGTCATGCTTTGACCAGCGTTTTAACACTGATAACTGACGCTTAGTAACGACGTTGATATGGTCAAGACAGCCCATAAGTACCAATTTTATTGTAAGCATGATCTGAGTATAGTTGCTAGTCAAACGAAATTGGTTAAAATCAAGTTGCAATTACATTTTATTGCGACCAAGACCATTTAAATTTATAAATAGAGAGATTTATTTTAGTCTTTGTCTATAATTGCAAAATACTCATTACTTTAGTACGTTCTGAGATAGCGCCAATGAGAACATTCTAACAGATATTAACGCAGAAGCGATCGAACAGCTACACGATGTGTAGCACATCATTAATCATTGTTACTGGTTACTGATGCCTATCTATTTTTCATACTCTGGGTTTATAAAGCCAAGGACGTCTAAGAATGTGCTTAAAAGTAAATATATTATTTCAGCTAGCGTTTTAATCTTTGTGAGAGCAAATTTTTAGATCCAAATGTAGCTTTTCGACGTTAAAAGTGAACAGAGAAACATTGTCATAGTAATGAAGTCAGATAATGGTTCTGTGCATGTTCCAAAGGAACGAAGACGTCGTATAAAGATACTGTACGGTGTGGAACATCCACCACGATGAAGCCCCAGAGCACGACTGGTCTCCTTTTCTTCGGAAACTTGAAGGGAAGATGGTTCAAATGGCTCTGAGCACTATGGGACTTAACATCTATGGTCATCAGTCCCCTAGAACTTAGAACTACTTAAACCTAACTAACCTAAGGACATCACACAACACCCAGCCATCACGAGGCAGAGAAAATCCCTGACCTCGCCGGGAATCGAACCCGGGAACCCGGGCGTGGGAAGCGAGAACGCTACCGCACGACCACGAGATGCGGGCTTGAAGGGAAGACATTGCTACTGCATCTCCTAGCCCGCAGAGGGTTACTGAAGCCACAATGGACAGATCGGGCGGCGGGCTGTCGGGCAGCGAGGGATTTGGTGCATAGAAACTCTTCTGGCTGGCGTTTTCTTTATCGATGAGGCTGCGGTAGCATTTGCGGCTGGCAGAAACCGCTGGTTTTCGGAACGAGATTCGTGAAGCCCCAGGTAGGACAAGGAAGGCAGAAAGCTGCGACGGGTAGCGCAGCTCTCAGTAATGCTGGGACAGGTCCTAGTGGAGAATGTGTGGTGTGGTCAGAGAGTTAGAAGACGGTGCTTTATAGCGACTTGTTTTATGCTATCGCCCGCCGTTGTCCAGCTATTTATTTACAACTAAACTAACCATACTCGATTCTATAAAGACTCGAACCCCATTGCATAAAACAGTTTCAAACTGGATGAGTTTAGTTCTGGAAATTTGCACTTCGTTTTGAGAAAAGTTAGTTTTTAACGCGTCTCTGTCGTATCTTTTAAACAGTGTTGTACACTGACATAATTTTTCAGGTAAATTCAGTGGTATTTGTGGATACTTGCTGAAAAATGGTTTGCGAATAGAGTTATGCCTGATGCCGAAGTTTTACTGCATGAAATGCAAAAATGTAGTAAATGATAAACTTCTTTCCTTTCATTATTTTGTTGGAGGTTTTTGTGAGAAAAGGTCTCGAAAATATTTGTAATTATGTGAAAGTTTCCTAGAAGTTGCGAAGTGTTCTCATTTTCAAATACTGGACGAATGTAGTCAGCGTAATTTGTATGCCGTGAGTTGCTTACGCAAAGGACTACATCTGATTTGACGTACAACTTCAGCGTGCTTTTATTTACTGCTTTAACGATCATAGTTTTCATGTAGATTTCACAGATTTTCAACACGACATATATACAGTTTCTAATTTTTAATACTTGACCTATTTAGTTAATAGTTTAGCGCAAGATTACACCTCTTAATGAGCAGATCATGACAGCTTTTAAAATTTTTAAATTAGGTCAATAATTATGTCAAATACTGAAAATCAAATTGTTGTTGCTCATGGAAACCGTTAGATAGGCACGCCGCAACTGAGAGTGGCTGACTTGGTGACCAGGTGACCGTTTTAGCCGTTTACCGTTTAGTAATATAAGTTCCAATTTTATACGCTGGATAGGGACGGGAATGAAATGAGACAAACTTATGTTATTTACATGTTTACGAAAGTATCAATACTGTGTACAACTAAGAAAGTATATTAGTTTACAGATTCATTTTAGTATTAATTAAGCACAAAACTTGATTATACATAATATCTCAGTTACCCTCCAGACACAATAAAAAATAAATTCGTTGGTGAACTCATAGTTGGGCAAACAATATAAAATTTACCCTTGAAACAAAGTAGCGATCTCAATTACATTCCCCCTGAGGTTTATTGATAGTCACATGTCACTCTCTAGACAGACACAAAAACACAGTCACAAACACACACACACACACACACACACACACACACACACACACACACAGACACACATACACATATGGTGGTCCATTAATAGTGACTGGGCCAAATATCTCACGAAATAAACGTCAAACTATAAAGAACGAAACTCATCTAGCTTGAAGGGGGAAACCAGATGGCGCCATGGTTGGCCCGCTACATGGCGCTGCCATAGGTCAAACGGATATCAGCTGCGTTTTTTAAATAGGAATCCCCATTTTTATTACATATTCGTGTAGTACGTAAAGAAATATGAATGTTTTTATATATATATACTGCCCCTAACAGTGTCCCATATCCTCACGGGAAATACTACTAGAAGAGGCCTTATAAATACACTGAAGAGCCAAAGAAACTGGTACACCTGCGTAATATCGTCTAGGGACCCCGCGAGCACGCAGAAGTACCGCAACATGACGTGGCAAGGACTAGACTACCGTCAGAAGTAGGACAGGAAGGACTTGACACCATGAATCCTGCAGGGCTGTCCAAATATATGTAAGAGTACGAGAGGGTGGAGATCTCTTCTGAACAGCACGTTGCAATGCATCCCAGATATGCTCAATAATGTTCATGTCAGGAGAGTTTGGTGGCAAGCGGAAGTGTTTCAGCTTAGAAGTGTGTTAGTGGAGCCACTCTGATGCAATTCTGGACGTGTAGGGTATCACATTGTCCTGCTGGAATTGTCCAAGTCCGTGGGAATGCGCAAAGAACATGAATGGATTCAGGTGATCAAACGGGTTGCTTACGTACGTGTCACCTGTCACCCTGCTAACATGCGAGGTCAATGGATTTGTGAGGTTGTTTCTATATCCGTAGACGTCCATCCGCTCCACACAATTTGAAACGACACTCGTCCGACCTGTCAATATGTTTCCAGTCATCAACAGTCCAATGTCGGTGTTGACGAGCCCTTACGAAAGCCCATATCGATGAAGTTTCGTTGAATGGTTCGCACTCTGTCACTTGTTGATGGCCCAGCATTGAAATTTGCAGGGATTTGCGGAACGGTTGCGCTGCTGTCACCTTGAACGGTTCTCTTCAGTCGTCGTTGCTTCCGTTCTTGCAGGATCTGTTTTCGTTCGCAGCAGTGACAGAGATTTGATGTTTTGCCAGATTCCTGATATTCAGGGTACACTCGTGAAATGGTCGTACGGGAAAATTTCACTTCATCGCTACCACGGAGAAGCAGTGTCCCGTCGCTCGTATAACACCACGTTCAAACTCACTTAACTCTTGATGCCCTGCCAATGTATCAGCAGTAACCGATCTAGCAACTGAGCCAGACATTCGATCGACGTCTTATATAGGCGTTGGCGACAGCACCGCTTTCTCTGCCTCGTGATGACTGGGTGTTGTGTGATGTCCTTAGGTTAGTTAGGTTTAAGTAGTTCGAAGTTCTAGGGGACTGATGACCATAGATGTTAAGTCCCATAGTGCTCAGAGCCATTTGAACCATTTGACAGCACTGCCGTTTTATGCCTGTTTACATATTTCTGTATTTGAATACGCGTGCCTATATCAGTTTCTTTGACGCTTCAGGTATAAGGCCAGCAACAAAAACTCTTTATATATGGACTATTTTATTTCTTCAAAATGTTCTAATGTGTGTGAATTCCTAAGGGACCAAACTGCTGAGGTCATCGGTCCCTAGACTTACACACTAGACTTACACACCAACTTAGTCTAAATTATGCTAAGAACAACACACATGCCGATGCCCGAGGGAGGACTCAAACCTCCAGGGGGAATGAAATTTTATTTGTTTCTGCCTGATTAGGATCCCAGGCTAACGAGATATATTCCGTAACCGACCAATGAAGCGTTATGCAAGTTAATTCCTCAGTGACTGTATTATATTTTCTTATCATTGTCCTACTGGACCTCAGTAAAATGAAATGGCTCTGAACACTGAGGTCATCAGTCCCCTAGAACTTAGAATTACTTAAACGTAACCAACCTAAGGACATCACACACATCCATGCCCAAGGCAGGATTCGAACCTGCGACCGTAGCAGTCGCGCGGTTCCGGATGAAGGGCCTAGAACCACTCGGCCACCGCGGGCGGCCGGTCTCAGTTGCCCATCTGAATTTTTACAACTGATATTAAATTGTTGAACTGAGAAAGGGGGTGCAGCAGTAAGTTTCTATACCCGCATTCGGGAGGACCTGATCAAATCCCCATCTCGACATCGAGATTTTGTTTTTCCTCCATGTCCGTTAATCTCTCGAGGAGAAAGGCGCATGTCCTTCTGCGATACTGCCCAGTCTGCCGGGTTGTCTACCCACCTCACGTCAACAGCATAATAACGACGCGTTTACGATCTGGCTTGCGGAAGGCGCCACTCGCACAGCCGGCGACATCGGCGCTACTAGCGGTTCTAAAGTCGCCGCGCTGCTTCCTTACGCTGGTCACATGTACGAAAAGAGAGCAGGAAAAGTAACCTTCCGCTCGGCCGATATTGAGAAGGCCGTACAGCTCCGAGCTAGCCGTTTCCGGTGGTGGAACCAGTTGATTTGTGATGCCATAAAGTGAAGTGATCAGCAGTTACCTCAGAGTTCTACGACCAGTTATCCACGAATTGCCTAGCAGTGGTCATCGACTAACCTTGGAGCGACCTCCCACATTTCTACTCTGCCTTTCGAACGTTTACAGATGGAACAACGCCCAAAAAATCAGCTAGCCTGGATTGTACTTTGTGTCAGTAATTTATAACTTATAAAATTTGGACTTTGCTTTTATCTTTAGGGAACGTGTCTGTTTTATACGATGTATCAGGCTGTATATATTGTGTCTCGAATAAATGTGGTGACTTTCATTAATACCGTCATCTGTAGCTACGTGGCCGCCTTGTAGAAACTGACACTTATTTGGCGTCACAATACCATCTTTCTCCAGTTCAAGATGGAGCCCCGTCCCTAATGACCTCGTCGCCAACGAACCTTAAGCACTAAACTTCCTGTCTTGTGCGGTCGTTACAGACCATTTCGCCTGGGTATTTTACTGTAGTCATTGTTTCCACTGATTCATCGACAAATGTGTAATCAAGAAATAATGTTCCTTTTCATCTACTTCCACACAATATTCTGGGTTTATTTTTGTTGAGAGTGAACTGCTAGTCCTTGCATGATGCATCCGTTCTACGCAGGTATATGAGAGAGAGAGAGAGAGAGAGAGAAAGAGAGAGAGAGAGAGAGAGAAAGAGAGAAAGAGAGAGAGAGAGAGAGAGAGAGACAGAAAGTTTAGACGCTGCTTTCACCGATGAGCAATTCTCCTCGTTAAAAAAAAAATATATGTTGTGTCTATCTGCTAGGAAGTCTTGTATCCAAGCAGAAAGCTGGTCCGATATTAAGTAATGGCTCTGAGTACTATGGGACTTAACATCTGTGGTCATCAGTCCCCTAGAACTTAGAACTACTTGAACCTAACTAACCTAAGGACATCACACACATCCGTGCCCGAGGCAGGATTCGAACCTGCGATCGTAGCAGCAGCGCGGTTCCGGACTGAAGCGACTAGAACCGCTCGGCCACAGCGGCCGGCGATATTAAGTAAGCTGATACTTTTTTTCAGTAGGTGAAAGTACAGAACTGCATCGAATACTTTGTGCGTGCATAAAAATTGGCGGCATTATCTCTTACCTTCTGAATTCCTTAAGATCGCTGCTCGCAAAACCTGTTTTATTCCGACAGAAACGCTTGCAACTTTTTCCCATATTTCTATTACAGATTGGCATTAGTGACAAAGGTCTGTAGCTATGTATACCTACTCGACGACGCTTGTTCAAAAAGGGAATGACCTGCGCCCTTTTACCTATCGCTTGGAACGCGACGTACGACAAATTGCTGATAACAGGATACCAAGCTCGTTCTCATAATGTGTATACGTCTTTAAGTTGCACGAACTACAATAATAATGTGTGCTCCAAAAGGTTATCGTGGCAACATTGTGACGGGTGATGTAATAATACGGATATGAGGTGTTACTGTAAATAGACTGTTAGCGGTGGGTGGCACTTACCCCTAGTGTGGCATGCAGAAAATTACTATCGAGCAATATACTCGTACATAAGCATGTCAGTCCTGACAGTTAATTTTTGCGCTGCTTGAACCGATGACGCCAAAGAAGCTAACTTCAAGCATCCTGATAGCAACAGGAACAACGAAAGTGATCGACGGATTCTGGTCTCTAAATTCTGGCGTCTTGTGACCTCTCTTCTACTAAATTTTACCCACTAGACAACAGTTTCATCTGTAGGCGTTTCTTCTTCTTTTTTTTTTCTTTTAGCTAGGCTGTCATCTGTGAACGTTACAATGGAAGTAGGGGAGGGACGAATATGCAGCCCGTGCACAGCGTTTTCCGTGGAGTCCGGCCTCTGCGTACTTCACGCAGTGTAAACAAACGAGCGAGCTGCGCTGTTTATTTATGAGCCACTGAGCCATATTAAAAGTATTCTAATTATGTTTTTGTTATTTATAGTACCACACACATATTTATTTCCAAGCTGCAGAGCAGTTAACATTCTAAAGTTGACGTTATGGTTTTCGACGCTTTTTATGCAGCCATGAGAAGACATATAAGAGTTGCGGAGACAACAGTTATAATGTTCGGAGTTGTTCCCACGTGAAAAACCGCAGCAACAGGCGATAGTTTGATAATTATTGCTAGCCGGCCTACGGTCGCAGGTTCGAATCCTGCCTCGGGCATGGATGTGTGTGATGTCCTTAGGTTAGTTACGTTTAAGTAGTTCTAAGTTCTAGGGGACTGATGACCACAGCTGTTAAGTCCCATAGTGCTCAGAGCCATTTGAACCATTTTTTTTTGATAATTATTGCTCCAGAAGACAGAAATGGTGGGAATACGAGAACTTTCTTGACGCTAAGCAGCATACGTTCACGAACCAGCATGGTTTTAGAAAGCATCCCTCGTGCGAAATTCAGCTTGGCCTTTTCTCACATGTTATACTGAGAACTATGGATGAACGGCAACAGGAATATTCCATATTTCTAGATTTCTGGAAAGCATTTGACATGGTGCCCTATTTCAGGCTGTTAACGAAGGTACGAGAATGTGGAATAAGTTCACAGATATGCGAGCGGCTTGAAGACTTCTTAAATTATAGAATCAAGTATGTTGTCCTCGAAGGCGAGTGTTTATCAGAGGCAAGGGTATCATCAAGAGTGTCCCAGGGAAGTTTGATAGGACCGCTATTGTTCTCTATATACATAAATTATTTGACGGAGAGGATAGTCAGCAATCTGCGGCAAGGTGTCGAAGTTGAGTGACTGTAAGGAAATACAAGACGACTTAGACAAAATTTCGAGTTGGTGTGATGCTATCAAATGGTTCAAATGGCTCTGAGCACTATGGGACTTAACATCTGAAGTCATCAGTCCTCTAGAACTTAGAACTACTTAAACCTAACTAACCTAAGGGCATCACGCACATCCATGCCCGAGGCAGGATTTGAACCTGCGACCGTAGCGGTCGCGCGGTTCCAGACTGTAGCGCCTAGAACCGCTCGGCCACTGCGGCCGGCTGTTGGTAGCTAGTCTGCTACACAATCTACAACTTGTCATGGCTTTATTGTTGTAGTGTTTTTAGTGTTTCCTCATATGTTTCGGCGATGTGAATACGCTGATTTCTGTGACTTATGGTCGTTAGACAACCCACTTTCTACGAATTTTCAAATATGGGGAGAGTTCTCGCCACCTTTTTTTCCACATTCTGTTCCACTAATATTGGCTTATTTGCTTATTACGAACCGATTTTCAGCTTATTCGACAATCATTACTTACGAACAGCGTGATGCTATCCCTAAAAGTGGAAAAGTGTAAGTTACTGCGGATGAGCAGGAAGAACAAACCTGCACTGTCCGGATTCAGTATTACTGGTGTCCAGCTTAGCAGTCAAGTCGTTTAAGTGTCTGGGCGTAACGTTACGAAGCGATATGAGGTGAAACGAGCATGTGAAAACTGCGGTAGGGAAGGCAAATTGTCAACTTCGTGTTATTGGGAGAATTTTCGGAAAGAGTGAAGAAGACCGCATATAGGACGCAGGTGCGACCTATTCTGAGTACTGCTCGAGTGTTTGGGATCCTTACCAGGTCGGATTGAAGGAAGACATCGAACCAGTTCAGAGGAGAGCTGCTAGCTGTGATACCGGTAGGTTCGAACAGAACGTACGTGTCACGGGGATGCGTCGGGAGCTCAAATGGGAATCCCTGGAGGGAAGGTGGCATTATTCTCGGGAAACACTGTAAACACAATCTAGATAGTGCTCTGAGCCATTTGAACCATTTAGAGAAATGGAGGATTGCCGAATGACGGGTGAGGAAAGCTAGTTACAAAGTTACATGTGAGATGATACGTTAGGATCTGGTTAGTTGAAGAAATATCTACTAAAATCACTACATGGCCAATCAAAGCTCGTAACGAACTGCAATGTGCAAATAACAATCGGAGAAAATTTTAAGAGGAGCTACCTCTTCCCAAAAAAAGCTGAATATATAGAATGTATAATTACAACGGTGGCCAATCAGTTTATTTTGCTCAAAAGAAAGTACTGTCATTTGTAAATGCAAGATTCCATTAAAAAAAAAGGAACAGCATAACTGCAAGAAAATACAATAATTTACCTTTAACAGTTAATAATATGATGCGACGAAGTCAAGGATTATTAATACGAAAAAGTGGAAGTTGCTAATACGTAATTTTTTGGGACACATCCAATGGCGGGATCAATAATTATGGAAATAATACGAGGTTTAGTAACCAGGCAATTACTGTCCTCGAGCTACTCTGTACGTCGGCAAACTTCTAATGGAATGTTTCTACACATGTGTCCTCTAGAATTGCCTCAAGCGGAAAATTAATTAGGTTGCGATGTAATTTGATTCTAGCAGAATGTTAATTAGCGATAATTGTATCAGATCTCCCGTACTACTATCAACCAGTATCGCCGTGAGTTTTAAACGTGGAGCATTCCGCGCAGCAGTAACAACGGCAGAAGCGTGTCGCGTTTCTTACATCTGTCATTTGTTTCCACTCTGCCGTTACGCCCCCACAGGGCCCTCGTCGCTTCGAAAACTTAGGTGAGACCAAACTGCCCCAAAGTTGAAACGAGTTCGCGATCTCGATGGGCGTGGACAAGAGACAACCTGTCTGAGTGCTGTCAACGGGAACCTTGCGAAAGTTTCAGCTGTAAGTCATCAGAGAAACTGGGGTTGCACCCGTCCAGAACTTCTTATTCACATTACTTTTAATCCCAAAAATTACAATGACCGTGCAAATGAACATTAGATAGAGTTGGGATTAGTGTAATTCGAAATTATATCATATATTGATCATTTTGCAACACTTATGAGTAAAATTACTGTGACACTCTGGATTCCGAGTTGAAATAAAGGAAACGGAGAATGTCAAAATTATGGAGCTTATAAAGCAGCAAAGTTGGGGCGAGACGATTGAAAATGTAACTTGCAAATAATTTTCTTTTAAACTTATTTAATCGGAACAAGAAAGGAAACACTTTCTTGATGTTCTGTAACAATGTTTACTTAGGCACTAACCGGTTTTCAGGATCTTAGACCATCGGGTGATAACTGGCTCTTGGAAAAGACTGACACATAGTGTGATACGGAAATTGTTTTAAAAACTGATTTTACGGTGATATCTCCAATGCTAATCATTTTGCTAATTATTAGGGGGTAAAAGGAAATTATCTTTCTTCATTTAATGATAACTAGCATTCCGTATCATACGCCTCTTTATTTCTAGTATTTCCAGTAGTGTTATCGTTTACTTTTCTTTGCTATACGGAGACTGTGACAAATTATATCAAACACTAATTTTTACATTATAAGATGCTCGTCAGACACTGAATCTGTCATTTGCAGTCTCTAGGTTTTCTCGTTTCCAGACAACCAAACGTCATAAAGCTACCTGAAAGACTGACTTGCAATTTACCGGAGTGTTTTATGGCTGAAAAAATAAACAATGCTATATCATTCGTATAAAATTAAAATCTATATTCGATGAATTTTACGTTTTTATTTCGAAAAGCACCAAGCAACCGTCACTAAAGGCGAATTTTTTTTATCATACGCAATTCTGTTTGAAAGAGTCATTCGAATTATGGAAAAAGTATGAGGACATACACCATAGAGAGAAAATATGGATGTTTTGTCTTGTGGGTGATAGCTTCCAGAGATTAGCTGCTAATTTTTTGTAAATGCTTAAATAGTGCTATATGTGACAATGTCAATACGAAGGTCCTTGAAGTTTGTATGTTGTCTATATGCTCCATTGGCAATTTCATTTTATCTTCTTGAGAAAGTAAATATTCGGGTGATTATGAAACTGTCGGATTTTACCAGTCGATGAACACACGTGCGGCCTCTCCCGCCGGAGGTTCGAGTCCTCTCTCAGGCATGAGTGTGTGTGTGTGTTGTTCTTAGCATAAGTTAGTTTAAGTAGTGTGTAAGTCTAGGGACCGATGACCTCAGCAGTTTGAATTCACACACATTTGAACATTTTTGACACACACGTGAGAAAAAACAGAAGTAAGTTTTTAAAACGTAACAATTCGTTTTTTTTTAAGTTTGATCTGTAACTAAGGAAACGTGGTTTGGAATTCAGTTTCATTGTTTAGGTTTCATTGTTCTCCCATAAAACGTAGATAAGATTTCATTTATTCTTTATTTCTGTTCATGTAATTCGGCAGTTGAAACCAAACGAAATAGGACCAAAATTTTGGTAACGTTCGGCTGACTGGCCAGTGAACAGTTTGCACTTCATTCGTTCCTTTCAGCGTGTCTGTATGACGTTGAAAAGCGTGCACTGGTGGAAGTACTTTAGCTTACCCTCGAAGTAGCGGTGGTGCTATTTAGCTGCGGCTAGCGTTATTGAACACGAGTGGTTGCTGTTAGATGGACACATTATCCTGAGGCGTTCTCACGAAGTTGCTGCCTGGAATTGAGTGAAAGCGAGCGCAAAGAATTCGCTCTTCAAAACCCTTTTTGCAGTCGACTGAGAGTTGCGGAACTTTACGGCGTAACTAGTCCGTAAAAATCGCTTGATGGAGATTCCTAAGTGCGAAGCGGCGATTCGCCAACATTTCTCAGTGAGCGATAACGGAATCAGCATTTTAACTGCTCGTTAAATAGAAGCAATTATTTGATACATATTTATGCTTACAATCGTTATTTCCTTAGCGCATTGGATACTCCAGCTTTTTGTTCTTCCTGCGAAATGTTAATTCTGACAGTTATAAGAAAAAAATGTAAGCAATAGAAAAGAGGTTTCTTTAATCTGTGTTTTACGTACGGATAAAAGACAAAATTAGAAGTGTTGAGATACGGAAATGACTTGGACGCGTAAGTGTTCTAGTGGGAAATATGAAAGCGAACCATCTTAAATGTTGCTTTCGAACAGGAGGACTTGTGACTACCAGGGTCTTGACTTTGCACAACTATTTATTAGGAGGAGGAGGAGGAGAAGGAGGAGGAGGAAGAAGAAGAAGAAGCCTTGGACAGTGCTTAATATCCATGATGAAATTTCAGAGAAATTAAATGGAATCCCTGCTCGACATTTCAGAACCAGCTGAAAATATTTTGGGAAGTGCGACATAGTATTGTCGGCTTGACGAAGACTGTTGGTGAAAAATGCTTTCCTTTTAGATGATTTATTATAGTGGACGTTAATCAGTGCTTTTACTTTTGCAGTGAGCGGTTTCAGCTGTGAACTGCAGGTTCCTTCATGTACGTGTCGAAACATAAGAAGTCTCTTAACAGAAAGGCGCATCCGTTGTCATTTAAAAAAAAAATAAATAAAAAAATAAAAAAAAACTTGAAAATCACTGACAGTCAAGCAATTTGGTGATGTTATCTTACATTTTAGTTGAACATGCGATACGATTTACAGGGTGTATATACGCCTTTACAACACAGTGAAACGCGGCTAGTATCAGCGGCACTGTAATGAAATATAGATGTAAATTTCACTGTCATACTGATTACATAAAATATGTAGCGCCGCACCCACAGTTTGTTGCCAGACGACGATTTCTCCGTGTCCGACTCGAACTTAATTGTTCCGCATGAAATGAGAGGATGATTAGGGGTGCGAGAAGTGGGTGAATCAAAACTGGGTCACATTTATCAGCATGTCAGTGGGGGGTGGGCGGCATGCATCACGCAGCCCAGAGCCCGGCTGCACGTTAGCGTGACTCCGCCGGGGTGGAATAGCCACGCCGGCAAAATGACGGACGTCCGTCGGCGAGATAGGACGTGTGCTAACCAGCCGGCGCACGCGAATTTTTATCTACATCTGCGTTCCCTTCTGTCTGCTGGAGGACAGCGCCGAATTATCGATCGAACAGCGTAGGTGGCCCAAAGAGGCTCCCACTGACGCGGCTAATTATCCGATTGTCGCCGCCTACAAAAACTCCTGAAAATTTCACCGCAATGAAGAAGTAATACGCCACTGCTGGCCTCTTTGCTAATGGCAGTCATCGTCGATGCACACCCAGCAACGCGATCCGTGGGTGTTGCGTGACCTTACCTGCCGTTTGATCTGTGATTTTTTTCTGCGGACGATTACATGCTAGTTATTTAGACCGGTGAGTTCCCTACACTCGACAGCAATTAGAGCATCACAGTGCCTGGCGAAAGCGTCGTAGGTTTTGAGCTTAAATTAATAAGTGCAGGATTCGGCACAGGTGACGGTCACCTATGGCAATAATATTAATAATAATAATAATAAAAAAGCACTCCGTTTTCAGACCACGAGTGGCATACCGGGACCATCCGACCGCCGTGTCATCCTCAGAGGAGGATGCGGATAGTAGGGGCGTGGGGTCGGCAAACCACTCTCCTGGTCGTTACGATGGTATTCTTGACCGAAGCCGCTACTATTCGGTCGAGTAGCTTCTCAATTGGCATCACCAGGCTGAGTGCACCCATCCAAGTGCCGAGCAAGCCCAACAGCGCTTAACTTCGGTGATCTCACGGGAATCGGTGTATCCACCGCAGCAAGGCAGTTGCCTATTAATAATAATATAATATGAAAATAATAACAATTTATTTAATTCTTTGCTGGTGACGGAACAATAGCTTGCTAAATTTATCCTTCTTTACTATGTTTTCTTCACTAAGTCATTTAAATCTTTTTCACATCATCTAAAAATTTATTTCCTGGAGACCCTGCTGGCCACCCTGTTTCCAAGGATCCTTCAACTACAGTTTTTATGAATCTCACTTATGATGATTTTATTACACGACCACGACAGTTCACCTTTCTAGACTTCTGCTTAATGTCAGGTTATTAAAAAATGGATGATAGGTCTCTGTTTTTACTGATTCGCTACTTTAATGACAGGGTCTTTCATTATCCCAAAAATTTCAGGTAGTACTTTCTTCTATACTCTGACTTATTTCCCATTTTTTTGGTCAGAGACAATGTCTTACACAGGTATGTGAAAATAGGTTGTGTGATGACTTAAATATGCGTATAGAAATAAATAAAATAAAAATTTAGATTTTCCTAGAGACGTCTCTGTTCTTTGTCATATTTAACAGGGATTAATACGTTTTATTTACGTTTTAAATCCAGGTTTCAATATCATGTCCGTTATTGACTGTAGAGAAGAAGGTTTCCTAATATTTTAATTCGTATTCTTGTTCAAATGTATGAATCTGGATTTTTAAGTCATAGGTATCTCTGGGAGAAGGGGTGTAACACATAATAAGTTTTGTCGAAATTTAATCTCAAACGTATAGTAAGGTCGTTTTCGGGCGAAAAGAAAAAAAACCTTTTGCTTGAAACCCCCAAAAACAGTTCCGATGCGCGGCGTCACAGGTATTCTTGAAAGCTACACACACACACACACACACACACACACACACACACACACACACACACACACAAATGCCGGCCGGAGCGGTCGTGCGGTTCTAGGCGCTCCAGTCTGGAACCAAGCGACCGCTACGGTCGCAGGTTCGAATCCTGCCTCGGGCATGGATGTGTGTGATGTCCTTAGGTTAGTTAGGTTTAATTAGTTTTAAGTTCTAGGCGACTGATGACCTCAGAAGTTAAGTCGCATAGTGCTCAGAGCCATTTGAACCATTGGAACAAAGAAAAAAATAAGTAAAAAGAAAGTCTCCTTTAATCACGTATTAAGCTGTGTAGTGAGTTACGATATGCCCTTTATACTGCCGCTGTGACAGCCTTGGTATTATCATCATCCTTTCCACTCTCGCAGATGGGCCACTGTATGTAAACAAATTATTAATTTTTAGGCCATTATGCAATCTCTTGTGTTTTCCATTCTAATTTCTAAATTTTTTCTTGCCCCCTTCTCTGAAACTCTTTTACTGTTCTAAAATACCTCATTTGTAGGGGTTTTAATCGTCTTTCTTTTCATTTCGTTAGCACTCAAGCCATACTTCAGTATATTAAAGTAGGAATACGACCGAGCTCTAGAGTTCCATTGAGGTATTTCTTCTTTACTTTATGTCTTTAAATTTCTGTCGAGGATGTCATTAACGTAGTTGAGTCTTTCCATTATTAACTGCCTGATAAAAAAGTGACGCGCCCAGGAAAGTAGAAGGAAACGAAAGTGAACTTCACGGGTTGAGAGCGTATGTGATCCTGTTTCAGTGATTATAATATCGAGTCAAATATGCAAAGAAGTTGGCAGTATGGGCTGACATATCAGTATGATATGGCCTACATGCATACACTTATTCGGTTAGCAAGGCTGTTATAAAGCCGTTGCATCTTCTCCTGAGACAAGCTGGCACACAGTTGTTGTAATTGTTCTTTGATATCATCGATGCAAACACTTAGACGGAATCGACGTCCGAGATTGTTCCGCACATGGACGAGCATTGTCCTGTTGAAAAATGGCACGATGATACTGTCAGATGAGAGGTAAGATAAGAGGTCGCAGGATGTCCATGGCATGTTGTTCTGGCGTCAGAGTTCCGTAACTGACTACCAGCCGTAACGTGAAGTCATACCCCACAGCATGACGCCAGCAATGTGCCTCTCCGAAACATTCGAGCAATGGTACTTCTCCCCAGTTCAGTATCCTGGTGTTGTGCAGAAACGCAATTCATCTCAGAACACAATGCGACGCTAATCATCAGCAGTCCAAACTTCGCTGTCACGGCATCACTCCAAACGCAGCCGTTTTTCTTGTGATGTTAACTCCAGCCGAAACACGGCACGTTAATTCTCTTGTCCAAATGCCGCTAGAGTCATTCCAGTGGCATAGAATGCTCCAGCGAATCCATTACATGTGGCAGGCACAGATGTAAAGGGAGTTACGATGTGCTTAATGCAGAATACGACAATCTGCCCTGTGGTGGTCGATACGAAATTTTACGATGAGTATGTCAGCCCTTACGTCCCCACGCAGTCCAACGTCGGACTACTGCCACATCCGAATGTCCCACTAATCTCAATATTGCGAGTCGATATGCAGCAGGATTTTGGAACATACATTGTGTTCAAACATTATGAATTACCTCGAAGGAAACTGTCTATTGACACACAGTCAACATGGGTTTAGAAAACACCGTTCCTGTGAAACACAACTAGCTCTTTATTCACATGAAGTGTTGAGTGCTATTGACAAGGGATTTCACAGCGATTCCGTATTTCTGGATTTCCGGAAGGCTTCTGATACTGTACCACACAAGCGGCTTGTAGTGAAATTGCGTGCTCACGGAATATCGTCTCAGTTATGTGACTGGATTTGTGATTTCTTGTCAAAGAGGTCACAGTTCGTAGTAATCGACGGAAAGTCGTCGAGTAAAACAGAAGTGATTTCTGACGTTCCCCAAGGTAGTGTTATAGGCCCCTTGCTGATCCTTATCTATATAAACGATTTGGGAGACAATTTGAGCAGCTGATGACGCTGTCGTTTATCGAATAATGAAGTCATCAGAAGATCAAAACAAATTGCAAAACGATTTAGAAAACATATCTGAGTTTTGCGAAAACTGGTAGTTGACCCTAAATAACGAAATGTGTGAGGTCACCCACATGAGTGCTAAAAGGAATTCGTTAAAATTCGGTTAAACGATAAATCAGCCTAATCTAAAAGCCGTAAATTCAACTAAAAACCTAGGTATTACAATTACGAACAACTTAAATTGGAAGGAACACATAGAAAATGTCGTGGGGAAGGCTAACCAAAGACTGCGTTTTATTGGCAGGACACTTAGAAAATGTGACAGATCTACTAAGGAAACTGCCTACACTATGCTTGTCCGTCCTCTTTTAGAATACCACTGCGCGGTGTGGGATGCTTACCAGATAGGACTGGCGGAGTACATAGATAAAGTTCAAAGAAGGGCAGCACGTTTTGTATTATCGCGAAATATGGGAGAGAGCGCCACTGAAATGATACAGGATTTGGGGTGGACAGCATTAAAAGAAAGGCGTTTTTCGTTGCGACCGAATATTCTCACAAACTTCCAATCACCAGCTTTCTCCTCCGAGTGCGAAAATATTTTGTTGACACCGACCTACATAGGGAGAAACGATCAGCACGATAAAATAAGGGAAATCAGAGCTCGTACTGAAAGATATAGGTGTTCGTTCTTTCCGCGCGCTATACGAGATTGGAATAATAGAAAATCGTGAAGGTGGTTCGATGAACCCTCTGCCAGGCACTTAAATGTGATTTATGGAGTATCCATTTAGATATAGATGTAGATGTAGTCCGCCAAATGGAGGCCCATAACGAGGCACCTTTGAAACTCTGTCAGGTGCTGACATCGCCTTGTCACGTGAGTACACGGCACCTCCGTGTCCTTAAGTTGAAGCAAAAGTTGGTATACATACGGCACGTAACATTTTGAACATGAATATTGTTTGCTACTCAGCGATTTTCATTTGTTAGGGCCTGATGACACGTCTTTGTGTCGAATTCTGTACAAAAACCTCTTGGAAGAAATTAATAATTTTGTACGGACTATTACTTCTTTAGTGTGTTGGGTGTCGGACAGTCATCAATCGATGTACTCACAATTGAATAAATAAATGCCAGTGAAAGACAAACGATATTGAACGTTGAGTTTAATATTTATCAAAGCAAAGAAATACGTGTAGAAGCTGAACAGTGAACCTTAGGAATTTAACACGAGTAGATTATAATATTACAATCCGTGTAAACTGCTTCACGGACTTAGCTGATTTCTCTACACAAGATCCTCATCTGCGGTGCTCCGGTAGAAGTACGTAGCAATAGCGTTGTTAACCAGACGTCGGCGGCCAGTTTCTGCACTGCTTTGGTCCTTCACTCAGTTGACACACAAGACTCACGAGCGTACTTTGTCGATAAATGGAAGGGAAAAGTAAAAATAGATTAGGCGATGACCACATTGCATTCAGGAGAAGCAGGGGCGTTCGAGATGTAAGTTAAGTAGATTTTAGGAAAAGAAAGATACGTACATTGAATTCAAAAAAATGGTTCAAATGGCTCTGAGCACTATGGGACTCAACTGCTGAGGTCATTAGTCCCCTAGAACTTAGAACTAGTTAAACCTAACTAACCTAAGGACATCACAAACATCCATGCCCGAGGCAGGATTCGAACCTGCGACCGTAGCGCATTGAATTCACAGAACTGAATAAGGCTGTTGATAATGTAGAATGGAATACAATGTTTTCCATCCTTACACATTGTGGTATCAGCTACATAGATGGAAGGGTAATCCACTCTCTTTGTGGGATATCCGTCCGTCCCTTCTGTCCCACTTACCCAGAGCTTCCTCCTCCGGCGAGAAGACCCCCTGTCGGTGATCCCCATGGTGAGGAAATAACAATACGACACGTTTTAACTGAGAGCATTTTATATTTTCATAAGCAGGCAGAAGCAAATTTAGGAGGGATCTGCCCTCTATTGTAGCTGATTACGAAACGAGTGTGGCCGGGGTTGCAAAATTTTGTTAATTATCTGGACTCCAGGTGAAGCTTTCAGGCCGCTGATTTTGGTGGTCTGCAGACTGGCTGGCTCGTCCGTTTCAATCCAGCGATTCGCCACATCCATAGTGTCATAGTGTCAAGAGTGTGCCGAGAATACAAAATTTCAAGCATTACCTCTCACCACGGACAACGAAGTGACCGATGGCTTTTACTTAACTACCGAGAGCAGCGTTATTTGCGTAGAGTTGTCAGTGTTAGCCGGCCGGCGGGGCCGAGCGGTTCCAGGCGCTTCAGTCTGGAACCGCGCCACCGCTACGGTCGCAGGTTCGAATCCTGCCTCGGGCATGGATGTGTGTGTTGTCCTTAGGTTAGTTAGTTAGGTTTAAGTAGTTCTAAGTTCTAGGGGACTGATGACCTCAGATGTTAAGTCCCATAGTGCTCAGAGCAATTTGAAGCATTTTTTGTCAGTGTTAACAGACAAGTAAAACTGCGTGAAATAACGGGAGAAATCATTGTGGAACGCAACGAAGGACGTATCCGTTAGGACAGTACGGCGACATCTGGCATTGCTCGGCTATGGCAGCAGACGACCGAATCGAGTGCCTTCGCCAACAGCACATCGCTTGCAGAGCCTCTCCTGGGGTCGTGACCATATCGGTTGCACCCTAGACGACTGGAAAACGTGGCCTGTTCAATGAGCCCCGATTTCTTGTAAGAGCTGATGGTAGCGTTGGAGTGTGGTGCAGACCCAACGAAGTCATGTAAGAGCTGATGGTAGCGTTGGAGTGTGGTGCAGACCCACGAAGCCATGGACCCAAGTTGTCAACAAGGCATTGTGCAAACTGGTGGTGGCTCCATTATGGTGTGGGATGTATTTACATGGAATGGACTGGGTTCTCTGGTCCAACTGAACCGAACATTAGACCACCTGCAGACATTCATGGACTTCGTGTTCCCAAACAACGATGAAATTTTAATGGATGACAATGTGCCATGTGACCGGGCCACTGTTGATCGCAATTGGTTTGAACAACATTCTGGAGAGTTGGAGCAAATGATATGGTGGCACATAGATCATTCATGGGACATAATCGAGAGGTTACTTCATGCACAAAATCCTGCACCAGCAGCACTTCCTCAGTTATGGACGGCTGTGGAGGAAGCATGGGTCAATATTTCAGCAGGGGACTTCCAATGACTTGTGAAGTGCATGCACTACTCGGGCAAAAGGTGGTCCGACACCATATTAAACGGTGTTCTAAGACTTTTGTCACCTCAGTGTAAATAGTGTATAGAAGATGCAGTGAAGATGTAAAGGACTATCTCCATGTAGGAGTTATTTGTCATTGACCGGTTTGCTGACAGAACAGCAGTAGCGACCCAGATTTAGCGGGAACGCAGACGGGCGCCTAATGAAATGAAACGTTTATTAGCTAATGGCTATAATATGCACATTATCAAAAGGAAAGCTGCGGTATTGGAGAGCGCAACAAGTGGCTGTGGATGTGCTGCATGGTTAAAAGCTAAACTTGGACAAGAGATTCTTGTAGATGTGGACGACTTCTACTATCTTGGAAGTAGAACAGATAAAGTAGAATGATGCGATAAATACATAAACAGTCGGGAAAATGAGAAACAACGAGAAAAAATGGTCGGATATCAATGTAACTTCGTAAACGTACACACCACCAGCGCGTACGTAAATGATTTGCTATCCTCTGAATCTGGTAGGACGGCCACCAAAGCGCCTTAGCGTTGTTCGTGTTTAGCGTTGTTACCAGTCCTGAATCCCGGTATGGCATGTAAGGGGCGTGAACAGCGTCCGATATTCAGTGACAAGCCTAAAGGTCACGTAGATACTGCGTACTCTTGTGAGGTTATGTTATTACACTACCGGCCATTAAAATTGCTACACCACGCAGATGACGTGCTAAAGATGCGCAATTTAACGGACAGCAATAAAATGCTGTGATATGCAAATGATTAGCTTTTCAGAGCATTCACACAAGGTTGGCGCCGGTGGCGACGCCTACAACGTGCTGACATGAGGAAAGTTTCCAAACGATTTCTCATACACAAACAGCAGTTGACCGGCGTTGCCTAGTGAAACGTTGTTGAGATGCCTCGTGTAAGGAGGATAAATGCGTACCATCACGTTTCCGACATTGATAAAGGTCGGATCGTAGACTATCGCGATTGCGGTTTATCGTATCGATCCTATGACTGTTAGCAGAATATGGAATCGGTGGGTTCAGTAGGGTAATACGGAACACCGTGCTGAATACCAACGGCCTCGTATCACTAGCAGTCGAGATGACAGACATCTTATCCGCATGGCTTTAACGGATTGTGCAGCCACGTCTCGATCCCTGAGTCAACAGATGGGGACGTTTGCAAGACAACAACCATCTGCAGGAACAGTTCGACGATGTTTGCAGCAGCATGGAGTATCAGCTCGGAGATCATGACTGCGGTTACCCTTGACGCTGCATCACAGACAGGAGGGCCTGCGATGGTGTACTCAACGACGAACCTGGGTACACGAATGGCAAAACGTCATTTTTTCAGATGAATCCAGGTTCTGTTTACAGCATCATGATGGTCCCATCCGTGTTTGGCGACATCGCGGTGAACGCACATTGGAAGTGTGTATTCGTCATCGCCATACTGGCGTATCACCTGGCGTGATGGCATGGGGTGCTATTGGTTACACGTCTCAGTCACCTCTTGTTCGCATCGATGGCACTTTGAACAATGGACGTTAAGTTTCAGATGTGTTACGACCCGTGGCTCTAACTAGCATTAGATCCCTGCGAAACCCTACATTTCAGCAGGATAATGCACGACCGCATGTTGCAGGCCCTGTACGGACTGCCCTGGCCAGCATATTTCCCAGATCTCTCACCGATTGAAAACGTCTGGTCACTGGTGGCCGAGCAACTGGCTCATCACAATAAGCCAGTGACTACTATTGATGGACTGTGGTATCGTGTTGAAGCTACATGGGCAGCTGTGCCTGTACACGCCATACAAGCTCTGTTTGACTCACTGCCCAGGCGTATCAAGGCTGTTATTACGGCCAGAGGCGGTTGTTCTGGGTAATTATTTCTCAGGATCTATACACCCAAACTGCGTGAAAATGTAATCACATGTCAGTTCTAGTATAATATATGTGTCCAATGAATACCCGTTGATCATCTGCAGTTCTTCTTGGTGTAGCAATTTTTATGGCCAGTAGTGTATCTCCTGAAAGTGTTTGAAACAATCGCAATGTAGGCCTCCATTTCACCGGCTGTTCGAATCGCGCAAGATATTAATTTTTTTTGGCATTTAGATGTAACAGTGGCCCGCTGTTCAGCTGCGTGGGAATATGAGCGTAGCCATACTCGCTGTCAAGCTTCCGGTCGACCACGTGTGACCACCACAAGAGACGATCGTCGTTGTTCACAGATCCCATCGTAACCTGTTCACATCTGCGACTACCCTCCGAGAACAACTGGGGAGAGATCCCTTTCTTACAATGTTTCGGAGGGGCACAGCGGTGCTATGCCTTCTGCATTGGTGTGGTGGGCCATCGGTTATGACTTTTTCACAGGTGTATTGCTCAGGGTACTATGACGGCACAACGATACATCACTGATACCCTGCGTTCCCAAGTCGTACCTCCAATGCGATTTTGCACGTTTGTCTCAGGAGAGGATAAACGACTTTGTGGTACTCTTCCCAATCGAAAAAGTACTTGCAACCAGGCCAGAGTGACTGCAACGTAGTGCTAGTATGTGGGCTCATACTGCCAAGTTATTTGTAAATCTGACTCGATCCTGTACTCACTCAAATAACATCACATTCACCGTCAATCAGTGAGTTTTCAGTTGATTTCCTCCTTCCCCTCTGGATGTTTCACAGCTTAGTCATGCAGTGTATTAATAAAATTTTCAGAAGGAAACAGCTGTTAACATTCTCAAATTTAACGTCTTGAGACCACAAAGAGATCAATGAAAAGCTGTGTTTGGAGTGCAGCTCTCTATTTGTACGAAATAAGGCAGTGTGGCGCGGGGAGTGGAATGACAGAAATGAAACAACTGGAAGCCTTTGGAAAGTTGTGTTTCTGGAGATTGCTGAAGACTATGTGGATTGATTTAGTAAGGAATTAAGACGTCATCCAACGTTCGATGAGAAAAGAAAGTCTAATAAAGAAAGTAACAAAACGAAGTTTGTGAAACGTATAGGTTAATTTAGTCAGGCCATTCTTTTGTAGGGATTATTGAAACTCAGATTGCGTTGCGCTAAAAAATATTGAGTGTCAGTTTAAGCACAGTCATGTATAATTTTTCTAAGGGGACGTTTCAGAAGGTACAGAAATGTTGGCAACTTTTACGACAAGAGTCTCTGTAAACCGTAGTTGATGAGATGGTAGAAAGAAAGAATTGGGGAGGGAGGCCTAGATATGAGTACGTTAGGCAGAGCATCGGTGATGTGGAATTCAGCTGTTATGCTGAAATGCGAACAAGTGAAAAAAGTAGGGTGGCTCACCATTAGCATATGATCGCTAAACAGTATGGTCTCACATTAATACCACAAGTTGGTAGCTTGAAATATTCCTGCTAGGACTGACAAAAGCGTGCAATACTCTGATGAATGTTTCAACGTCATACTCCGCGCTACGCGATAAATGCAAATTTTCGGAAAAAACGGAACAGTTCAGTTGGCACCATAACACTTAAAACATTTATCAGCTTATTAAAAGTTGGTCCTACACATGAAATGTAGTAATTCGACGGTGAACAATATGCTCGAAATCAGTAACGGTAAGGAGCAATAAAATCTTTTAAAACGTTTTCAAATTACTTGTTAGTTAGCTATTTTAAAACTTCCGTTATCATGCAGTGACGGCACCTTCAGTATACCACGTACTGACAAAAATGATAACAATTCCTCCGTAAGACGAGCGATAGTATATAAACTATAGAAAAATAATGTGCGCCGCAATTTTTCCTCCAGTGTCACGGACATGTTTCACAAAGTAATTTCCATGTTCATCTTTTCATTGATCAGCTCTGCCGATACCGTTTATACTATCACTGGTACGTACGTCTTGCAGCCAGCAGACTGCATCTAAGATAAATGACTCTGTTCTTCGAAGACGGTACTCCATGCAGCTCTTCTTGCAGCGAAAAAAATGTTTGGTTTCGTTTACATTTTGATACAGTATTCTCATGAATACATTCCAAAGAAAAAAAAATTATTTTTTTCAAATTTTCGCGAAGAATTCGTTCTCTTGATGAACATCACAAATCTAAATTAATCTCTTTACATATTTAGATGTCAAAAAGGCAATAAATGGGACTCATTAATATCCATTTATATAATGGCGACGTGGTCTACATATTTTTTGTCTTTGGTGCTGTAATCATATATCACACCGCCATAAATCACAATTTTTCAAAGAATTATTTACACAGCCGATAGATCGCTTTATTTGGTGACGCGCAGCTGTTACGTTTTGGAGGAGCCTATCGCCAAAGGAGCGAGTGTAAGAGATTTACTGTCTTAACGTCGTTACAAATATTCCAGAAATTGAAGGACATGTTCGATGAGCTCAAATGCGGACAAACATAGCGATCCTCATTATGCTTTCAAATTAAGCTCGTGCCGAGAACGCTTTTGGAAAGGTGCGATACAGGTAATCGAGCGTCGCAGGATTTACGTTACAACCAAAATTATTGCAGGTGGATGGGCCGTTTCATGGCTGCGCGGCAATGGGTTCCGCCATTACGGGAAAGCTATGCCTCGGTCGTAAATTTTGGAGCGAATACGGCCGTTAACTTTTTAACGGTATGGCGTCCAGTCTACGTGTACAATACATACAAATATAACGAAATAGCAAATTACAGCTAAAACTAACGCATATTGTGAACTTAAGTTACATAAGCATAGTTATTGCACGTTCAAGGAAGCTACCTTCAAACCTACGTACACCGTGGTTGAAACAGTCTTGCTTAATTCTAAGAAATGTTTCAGTAAAATTGTGAGGAACTTGCAGTAGCCATAGCATTGTCAGGCTGATGTTTGTAATTGCACTTACAAATAAACTGATGATACGATATCCTTTTTATGCTTTAACCACGTGACCTGTTTATCATTATGCTGACTGGCTGCTCTCTCTCTCTCTCTCTCTCTCACACACACACACACACTCTGTGTGTGTGTGGGTGCGCGCGTCGCAGCGAGGTGGCGTAGTGGTTAGCACACTTGACTCGCATTCGGGAAGATGACGTTTCAGACCCACGTCCGGCCACCTAGATTCAGGTTTTCCGTGATTTCCCTAAATCGCTCCAGGCAAATACGGGGATGGTTCCTTCGAAAGGGCACAGCCGATTTCCTTCCCATCCTTGACACAATCGGAGATTATGCTCCGTCTTAAATGACCTCGACGTCGATGGGACGTTAAAGCTTCCTTTCTTCTGGTGTTTGTGTGTGTGTGTGTGTGTGTGTGTGTGTGTGTGTGTAGCCAGAGAGTGAGGAGGGGAGGGAGGGGGAGATAATTAAAAATGAAAATGATCGTACAATATTGAGGGCCGGGAGACACACCTGGGGATATTCGGCCGCCGAGTTACAAGTCTTTTGACGCCACATTGGGCGACTCGCATGAGAGTGGGAGTGTGTGTGTGTTTGTGTGTGTGTGTGTGTGTGTGTGAGAGAGAGAGAGAGAGAGAGAGAGAGAGAGAGAGAGAGAGAGAGAGAGAGATAGAGTCTAGTAGTCTAGTACTCAGCGTTGACGAAAAATGGACCAGACTGCGTAATCATTCATCGTAGGCCAGAACTACAAATGTGTAAAGAACAGATCTTAGGGTTGGTAAAAATGGTAAGAACAACAAATTACGTAAATACATTAATAATTAGTAAAAACCGCCGCGTTGTCAGTCTTGAGAAAACCAGATGACATGACGGCAACAGACTTACAGACAATAGTGCACTGCCTAATAGGGTTCAAATGGCTCTGAGCACTATGGGACTTAACATCTGTGGTCATCAGTCCCTAAAAGGGATCTTGCTTCCAGACGACACGAAGATGAAAGGTATACGATATATCATACAAAGGAAAGGGGAAGACAGAGCTTGTAGAGAGCCAAATGCTTGTAGCCGATTTGCTTGGTATATGTTCTAACTACACTTAGGGAGAATTTCTTTTGCAGCCGCTAGACGGATACCATGTAGATAGATTGCATTAGGCTCCTGCAATACTGTTTCAGAAAGGGAACTCCAGTGCAGAGTAACTCGGCGATGAGTTATCGGTTTCTGAGGACCACGCAACGCTGATCAGCGGCCTTGTCGTCCTCTCCCATTGGCATCAGTGGATACCGCTTGGTATACGGTCAGCCTACTGCTGTTCTAGCCGTTATCGGCTTTCCGAATTTGGAGAGCTGTTGCTTCTTAGTCACTTAGCTCCTCTGTTGTTTTAATAAGTCGGAGCTCAGTATCCTAGTTTTCCATCGGAGGAAACAGTCTGTGTCAGTAACGGGAGTAGAAACCGGACGCCCCACCTCACAGTCACACGCTGACCGCTCATCTGCGGAGATGGACAGACTCCTTTACCGATGCAGTAAATAATCGACTTCATATTGTCAACTCGTCAGAAGGTAAAATACTCTTAGTCATAATGATTGGTATAACAGGAGTGTTTGATAATTTATGGTGGTATATTACGATTAATGTGAAAATGAATTGTCCCAGGTGTTTCTGTAACAGCCTTCAAAATTATTGCACAGACAGACAGACGACATGGAATGCCTCAGTAGTGAAATAGAGAAGGTCACCACCAAGACCTGGTATAAACGATTCAGCGTGTTGCTCGAACAGTCCACGGGTGTACTGCCGGTCCATAGTGTCCAACGGGCACAATATTTCGGCGATCAGACATGTCTCCATCGTCAGGTGCGCTGACGAACTGAGCTCCTGCGCGTCAGAGTTCGCTGAGACGCTGGCGTCGGCGTCTGTGGTGGCGTCGGTGTAATTGCCTCGTCCGCCCTAGTCGCCCGTTCGTTTCTTTTGCTGAGCGTCTTTCTAATTAGACTCCTCACCTCTACAGTGCAGTGTGTGTGGAGACGGAAGAAGTCATGGAGAAGGAGATAGCCACTGCCTTTATACCGTATACTGGCGCACTATCGGGGAAAATAGGACGAATTTTGAGGAAACACCGAGTAGGAACCGTCTTTTGCCCACCAAATAAAACACGAGCATTATTGGGAAGTGTCAAAGACGATCTCGGTTTGCGGAAGGCCGGCATATACCAGATTCCGTGTCAATATGGGAAGACTTATATTGGACAGACAGTGCGCATCATCGAAGATCGTTGCCGAGAACATCAGAGGCACACTCGACTTGGGTACCCCAACAAGTCGGCGGTCGCAGAGCACTGCTTGTCCGAAAATCACGAAATGGTCTACCAACATACCAGGGTCTTGGCACAGACATCTATATGCTGGACAGCGTAGTTAAGGAGGCTATTGAAATTCGTACCAGGGACAGACTCATCACCCTCAGCAGGGCATGGGAACCAGCATTGAGTCTAATTAAACAGATGCTCAGCAAAGGAAACGAAGGGGTGACTAGGGCGGACGAGGCAATTACACCGACGCGATCACAGACGCCGACGCCAGCGTCTCAGCGAGAGCTGACGCGCGGGCGCGGACCGCGGAGAGAACGCCTCGCGAGGGGAGGGGATTTAATACGGCCACCCGCCTCAGGAGCTCAGTTCGACCCCTCCTGTTCCCCAGTCCAATCCTACCACTGCCAACGCTGCCTCACGTACAATGACCATGTTACCTCTGTCTGCAAGAATCCCCCTACTTCTCCCCACTGCAAAGCTTCCCACTTCCTCAAGAACTGCTCCAACCACACCTCTCCCCCCTCCTGCAACACCTGTAACGAACCACATCCTACCTTCCCCTTTTTTATCGCCTCATCTATGTAGCATTTTAATCTTGTTTTAGTTGTCATGTCACTCGGCTGAAGAGCGGCGAATTGTGCCGCTGACAGCCCTCTCCTGCCCATATAGGGCAGGGGAATGAAATCACAAAAAAAAAGAGCTCAGCTCGTCAGCGCACCTGACAATGGCGACATGTCTGATGGACGAAATATTGTGCCCGTTGGACACTATGGACCGGCAGTACACCCATGGAGTGTTCGAGCAAGAAATGCACTGGGAGAAACTGAAGAATCGGATCAGTGTGTTGTCACGAGTTTGGCATATTGAAATACAGGTACTACTTACGAAGCATCAGAATAGCGTTCTCGGAGAACGCATCGCCTTAGCAGATGAATTACTGATAACAGCAGGACGAAAGTGAGGAAAACTGTAAACAAGTTCTCAACACGTTAAGCCATTGTTATGTGCAGAATAAATAGGCGATAAAACGACTCCCTGTTAACTGAGTAACTGTCAAGAGTGAGAAACATTGCAATCAGAGAAAACAGTCAAACCGTTTAGAGGAAAGAAGTATAAAGTATTCTGAAGACTGGTTTTATCACCGCTGTGCTGTACTAAGTAGAGTCCTATTGGAGGTGATATCCAATTACCTTGCTCCGACCTTATACCCAGCTAACTATGCAGACTCCTACAGTTTAAGAGGGACTCCATATTACAATGAAACTTGGCATTTTTCATGTTAATAAATCATTGGCAAAGATAAAAGAACTGTTAGGAGGCAAAAAAGTCCCTACTAAGGGAGATTCAATAGTTTACCAATTATCAGCTGAGCTGCAACAAAAATTACTATCAGATAATCGCTTCAAAAGTATCGTAACAATGTCGGATACATAATACCTTTGAGATGACACATAAAGCAAATACAAAAAGTGTTTGATATGAAATAAAAGATGCCAAATCGTGCCAAGTTAAATTTACTACGCAGCATTTTTTCCTACAAACGGGCCACGTCCACTCCACTAGACTCTGCAGACAAAAAATGGCTCTGAGCACTATGGGACTTAACATCTTAGGTCATCAGTCCCATAGAACTTAGAACTACTTAAACCTAACTAACCTAAGGACATCACACACGTCTATGCCCGAGACAGGATTCGAACCTGCGACCGTAGCAGCAGCGCGGTTCCGGACTGAAGCGCCTAGAACCGCTCGGCCACAACGGCCGGCCTCTGCAGAAAGATGTCCCCTCAGGTTCTAAAGGGTGTCATTGTACACAACATCAGTTGCGGGTCTGTTCTGTGAGTTCTAACTGCAGCTCCCTCCTATATTGATCTTTAACTGTCTTCGCCTGCCGGCCTCTGATTGCACCGCTTCATCACTATCAAAGTGAAATTATCAAAAGTGTTGTTTAAGTTTTGGAAACAGATGGAAGTCAAATGGGCCAAGTCGGGACTGTGTGCACGTGGATCGATGACAGTGATCCCAAGGCGTCCGATTGTTGCAGATGTCACAGCGCTTGTATGTGGTCATTCATTGTCATGCTGAAGGAGAGGGCTCCCCATGTGTGGACAAACTCTTCGAATTCGTGCTTTCAGTTTTCTAAGGGATAACAGCACGCTGTTCTCACGTACCGACATAGTTACGTTGCACACCGCTCCATTAAGCGCCATAATTTGGAGCCCTCTAGCGTCAGAGTGTTGCAAACTGTGTCAGCGAAGCGAGAAAGTCGACCGAATAAT
The DNA here is from genome assembly GCF_023898315.1 of Schistocerca nitens. Lineage (NCBI taxonomy): Eukaryota > Metazoa > Arthropoda > Insecta > Orthoptera > Acrididae > Schistocerca > Schistocerca nitens. Next base: position 809,174,582 of record NC_064616.1, read on the forward strand.
ATGCATAGCATGTAATCACAGAACAAAAAACTCGGCGGCATTACTTTCAGCACTCCCTCATAACATGCCATTTTGTAGGTGCACGGAAATATTTATTGCGACTGGTCTCACCCTCAATTTTAAAAAGACACAACACGTTCAGTTCTGTTCAGTAATACACCAATCATAAGTGCAACACAACGTGAGGAAACAATAAATAGAGTGGAAACTTGAAAATTCTCAGGTGTCAATAGCGATGAAAATTTAAACTGGAAAAAGCACATTTTGGAACTTATAAAATAACTTAGTTCAGCCACATTTGAACTTAGGATCATTGCAGATCTTGGGGAGAGAGAAATCAATAAGTTGACGTATTTTGCATCAGGGTGACAGTTATTGAACTACATGAAATAAAATCGTCACACATGCTAATTGGTTTGCGTTAGGACGTTCAAACTGTGCGGTTGGCCAAGGGGCATGATGGGATTTAGTATGGTTTGGTTTAGCGACAAAGCCCACTTTCATTTGGATGGGTTCGTCAATAATCAAAATTGGCGCATTTGGGGGACTGAGAATCTGCATTAGGCGATCGATGAGTCTCTTCACTCTCTACGGGTGATTGTGTGTTGTGCAACGTCCAGTCACGGAATAGTCGGTGCAATATTCCTTGCTGGCACAGTGACTACCGAAAGTTACGTGAATGTTTTGAAAGATGATTTCATTCCCATTACCCAAAGTGACCCTATATTGACAAGATGTGGTTCTTGCAAGTCGGAGCGGGATCCCATCGAAGCAGGAGAGTGTTTGATGTCCCGGATGAGCATTTTAGGGACCGCATCCTGGCTGCGGGGTACCCAGAGGCCACTGGCACGAGCCTCGATTGGCCGCCATATTTTCCGGATATGAACAATTGCGACTCGTTTTTGTGGGATTGTATAAAAGACAAGCTGTACAGCAATAACCCCAAAACCGTTGCTGAGCTGAAACCAGCCATTCAGGAGGTCATCGACAGCATCGATATTCCGACACTTCAGCGGTTCATGCAGAATTTCGCTATTAGTGTTTTGGGGTGGCGTGTGGCGTGTGGTCTGTTGCTCTCTTCCATAACTGTAGTAGGTTTCGTCACCTGGAGGGGCCCGAGTGTTCAACAGGAACGTGGACATCGAGACACCCTGTTGCTGGCTACTGCACTGAAGTTTAGTGCTAGCAGCACCCTGCAATATGATGATGTTGGAAGAGAGTCAGTTCCTCCACCAGCAGACGGTAGGCAGCTAGCAGCATGAAGTTCATTAGGTGAAGTCCATCATCTCGAGGTCATCTTCGGGTAGTTCATAGACTGTGCTGGAGAATCTAGGACATATATTCACTATAGTATCGTAATAGTGGAATCTAGTGATATTACTTTGAATTCCATCAATCCCAATGATGAACTCATGATCAGAGCTGGAGAGTTGGGGTATTTCAATGAAACTAGCGTGAGGCTACGACTCGAGGCTCCGTTCATAATGATCGCGTGTATCTTACTTATTCTGCAATATTCACTCAACAGGCTGTTAATTGCTGTGTCAGTTCCTCGCTATGTGCTCCTGTGAGAGAGTTTCTTGCAACACGTCTTACGAGATAATGCATATGCTTGTCTCGCGTCATTTGGTTTTCTAGGTCGGTCTCCTTCCTGCTGAATGCGTATCCTCACTCGACAGACGGTGCCGTAATGTGTTTCAAATGGTTCAAATGGCTTTGAGCACTATGGGACTTAACTTCTGAGGTCATCAGTCCCTTAGAACTTAGAACTACTTAAACCTAACTAACCTAAGGACATCACACACATCCATGCCCGAGGCAGGATTCGAACCTGCGACCGTAGCGGCCGCGCGGTTCCAGACTAGAACCGCTCGGCCACCCTGGCAGGTGCCGTAATGTGTCACGACCTGATCCACTGGCTCGCTTCCAGTTTCCGCCTGTGCTTCTGGCATGGTTTGAGTTGGCCTGTGGCAATTTGAATAAGTTGTAATAAAATTTCTCTAATTTCTTCCTCTTACTATTCTGTGCTGTAACAGTTAGTTGTAAATAATCCACACGAATTCAGAATGAACAATGATGTACACAATTACATTAACAGAAGAAAAAAGACTTCATTACACCACATTAAGGTTGTCTTTAGCACAGAAAAGGGTGGACAGTGCTGGGACCAAAGTTTTGATCACTTACTCAGTGATATAAAATGTAGCAAAGTAAAATCTGAAAAAAAACTGAAAATGTTCCGCAGGAGTATTTCTATTATTGCAATGTGTAAAAGGTGGTAGGGGTAGGAATCACAAATTCACTTCTGTATGTCTAGGTTCTTATATTAAAAAACTTGCCTACAATCATCATATAGGCGTATTTAAAGAATCATTTGTGATATGAATTTAAAATAACTCGTTCTACCTTAATATTGTTTTATCGTGCAAATGATCCATGTAATATGAAATTACTAACTAACCGACTAACCAAAGATACTTTAAGCAATAGTTTTCTTATTACACTGAAAAATTTTTATTACTTTTTGTAGCTCAGACGATTAACATAGATTACTCGTTGGTCAGCGAGCTGGCTCGAGATATTGATTAGCAGTATATGTAACGGAATATCGTGTGCTGGTTGTATATCGTCTCCAGCCCAAATCCGGGCGATCCCGCTTTACGAAGACGCTGCCGCTGGCGGTGGAAAGAGGGTGGTGGGGGGCTGTGGTGTGGTGAGGGCCGTTGTGATGAAGGAGGCAAGTGTTTTGGGGTGGCGCCTTAGGAGGTGCAGGGCGCCAGATGAGAGCGCGGGAGCTGAGCGGCGGACTATTGATCCAGCGGGCCTTCCGCGCGGTCCTCGCGCCGCCAAAATAACCGCACACCCAATTCTGCCGCCCGCTCCTCTCATAACTGACCAACACAACGTCGGCCCCGACGGCTGCGCAATTGAATCCGTCCGACGCGTGCTCCGCCGCGCCGAATGGAAATTTGTCACAAGTTAGCGCGCGGCCCGCGAAATTCGGTTTCGGATTTTAAGGGCGCCAGCTGCCGCCGCTATGAAATACGTCCTCATCTGGTGCCGGCAGGTCCACCGCTCCGCGGGCGTATGTCACACCCCTTATGCGTTCAGCTTGAAGCCACCTGCCGAGTACTGGCATGCCCTCATCTACACCAGACCCAACATTTCGGCGAAATACTTTTCGGTACGAGGCAGTGCCGTACGTTTTGCGCTGTGGGGCGATAACACACCCAAAATTGCTTTTTTTGAATTGAACCGAGAAAGAAAAAAGGTGAACTCGTGTTTTTAACTACGAGGACCATTCAGTAATTGAAGAGACTACACTACTGGCCATTAAAATTGCTACACCAAGAAGAAATGCAGATGATAAACTGATATTCATTGGACAAATATATTATACTAGAACTGACATGTGATTACATTATCACGAAATTTACGTGTATACATCCTTAGAAATCAGTGCCCAGAACAACCACCTCTAGCTGTAATAACGGCCTTCTTACGACTGGGCATTGAGTCAAACAGAGCTTGGATGGCGTGTACAGGTACAGCTGCCCATGCAGCGCCAACACGTTACCACAGTTCATCAAGAGTAGTGACTGGCGAATTGTGACTAGCCAGTTGCTCGGCCACCATTAACAAGACGTTTTCAATTGGTGAGACATCTGGAGAATGTGCTGGCCAGGACAGCAGTCTAACATTTTCTGTATCCAGAAAGGCCCGTACAGGACCTGCAACATGCGGTCGTGTATTATCCTGCTGAAATGTAGGGTTTCGCAGGGATCGAATGAAAGTTAGAGCCACGGGTCGTAACACATCTGAAATGTAACGTCCACTGTTCAATGCGAACAAGAGGTGGCCGAGACGTATAACCAATGGCACCCCATACCATCACGCCTCGTGATACGCCAGTATGGCGATGACAAATACACGCTTCCAATGTGCGTTCACCGCGATGTTGCCCAACACGGATGCGACCATCATGATGCTGTAAACAAAACCTGGATTCATCTGAAAAAATGACGTTTTGCCATTTGTGCGCCCAGGTTCGTCGCTGAGTACACCATCACAGGCGCTCTTGTCTGTGATGCAGCGTCAAGGGCAACCACAGCCATGGTCTCCGAGCTGATAGTCCATGCTGTTGCAAACGTCGTCGAACTGTTCGTGCAGATGGTTGTTGTCTTGCAAACGTTCCCATCTGTTGACTCAGGGATCGAGACGTGGCTGCACGATCCGTTACAGCCATGCGAATAAGATGCCTGTCATCTCGACTGCTAGTGATACGAGGCCGTTGGGATCCTGCACGGCGTTCCGTATTTCCCTCCTGAACCCACCGATTCCATATTCTGCTAACAGTCATTGGATCTCGACCAATGCGAGCAGCAATGTAGCGATACGATAAACCGCAATCGCGATAGGTTACGATCCGACCTTTATCAAAGTCGGAAACGTGATGGTACGAATTTCTCCTCCTTACACGAGGCATCACAACAACGTTTCACCAGGCAACGCCGGTCAAGTGCTGTTTGTGTATGAGAAATCGGTTGGAAACTTTCCTGATGTCAGCACGCTGTATGTGTCGCCACCGGCGCCAACCTTCTGTGAATGCTCTGAAAAGCTAATCATTTGCATATATCTTCTTCAAATGGTTCAAATGGCCCTGAGCACTATGCGACTTAACTGCTATGGTCATCAGTCGCCTAGAACGTAGAACTAATTAAACCTAACTAACCTAAGGACATCACACACATCCATGCCCGAGGCAGGATTCGAACCTGCGACGTAGCGGTCGCTCGGCTCCAGACTGTAGCGCCCAGAACCGCACGGCCACTCCGGCCGGCGCATATATCTTCTTCCTGTCGGTTAAATTTCGCGTCTGTAGCACGTTATCTTTGCGGTGTAGCAATTTTAATCGCCAGTAGTGTAATTGATCTGGGAAAAAAAAACTGTTAGTAGGGCAAGTTTGGTACTTTTATGGCTTTAAGATGGCATCACTGGGATTGGCCCTGATGATCAGCTGGTGTATCAACGTTGTTCTGTTTATTACCTCAAAAATACATTTCAAGATGGCGAGTCCGCTTGAAACGCCCACATTAGTTGAACGACGTTCTGTTATTCGTTTTTTACTTGCTGAAGGCGAGAAACCAGTGAATTTATACTGTAGAATGCCTTGAGTTTATGGCGAAGATTGTATTAATCGTGCGAATTTTTATATGTGGTTAGAGCAATTCAAAACTGGTCGCGACTCAATGACTGACGAACACCGTTCTGGCCGACCAGTTGCAGTTTCAACTCCTTCACTTGAAAGTCGAATTGATGACATTATTCGTGCCTACCGCCCTGTGACCGTGGAAATGATAGTTCAACAAATGGTTCAAATGGCTTTGAGCACTATGGGACTTAACATCTGAGGTCATCAGTCCTCTAGAAGTTAGAACTACTTAAATCTAACTAACCTAAGGTCATCACACACATCCATGCCCGAGGCAGGATTCGAACCTGCGACCGTAGCAGTCGCGTGGTTCTGGACTGAAGGGCCAAGAACCGCTCGGCACCGCGGCCGGCTGAAATGATAGTTGATAAGGTTCAAGTTAGTACCGGTACAGTTCATAACTTTATCTGGAACAACCTGAAGTACTGCAAAACATGTGCAAGATGAGTCCCAAAGGAGTTGACGCGGCTACACAAGGAAACAAGGTTGAAAGTGTGCATAGAGCTAAAGGAACGTTATGAAAGGGAAGGCGAACACTTCCTTAACAAAATTTTGACTTGTGATGAAACTTTGGTTCACTATTACGAGCCAGAATGAAAAAGGCAAAGCATGGAGTGGAAGCACACCAACTCACCTGTCAAGAAAAATTTCAAAACCCAAGCATCAGCAGGAAAAGTCACGTTGACGGTCTGAAGGTCCAGTTTCTTGTTATTATTTGGAGGAGCAGCGTGCAATGAACAGCCAATACTGCTCGGATTTGCTTTTAAACAAGTGAAGCCGGGCATGAGAGAGAGACGTCGTGGATCTCAGAGGAGAGGTGTGATTCTCCAGCAAGACAAGGCACGTCCTCATAATTCGTGAAACCATGAACAAAATGGGCTGGGGAGTACTGCCTCATTCCCCTCACAGTCCTGATTTAGCACCAAGTGATTTCCATTTGTTTGGTGCACTGAAGGAGACTTACGTGGGAATAGGTTCAAGGACAACGAGGACGTGAAAAAGTTTGCGGGAAATTGGTTCAAACATCAAGATAAAGAGTTCTTTGTAGCCGGAATAAAAAAGCTTGTAGCCCGTTGGAATAAGTTCAAAATGGCTCTGAGCACTATGGGACTCAACATCTGTGGTCATAAGTCCCCTAGAACTTAGAACTACTTAAACCTAACTAACCTAAGGACATCACACCCATCCATGCCCGAGGCAGGATTCGAACCTGCGACCTTAGCAGTCGCGCGGTTCCTGACTGAGCGCCTAGAACCGCTAGACCACCGCGGCCGGCCGTTGGAATAAGTGCATAAATGTTCAACGAGATATTGTTGGAAAGTAGAAAAGTATTGTTTTGTAAAAATAAACGCTTTTTTCTCCAGACCAATTTGTCTCTTTAGTTGTTGAATGACACTCGTATTTTTTTTTTAACTATTGTGTAGTATTGAATAAGCACTCCGTCTTCAGGCCACAAGTGGCCAATCGGGACCATCCGTCCGCCGTGTCATCTTCACTGAGGATGTGCATAAGAGGGGCGGCCGGCCGCGGTGGTCTAGCGGTTCTAGGCGCGCAGTCCGGAACCGCGCGACTGCTACGGTCGCAGGTTCGAATCCTGCCTCGGGCATAGATGTGTGTGATGTCCTTAGGTTAGTTAGGTTTAAGTAGTTCTAAGTTCTAGGGGACTGATGACCTCAGATGTTAAGTCCCATAGTGCTCAGAACCATAAGAGGGGCGTGTGGCCACCACACCGCTCTACCGGTCGTTACGATGGTTTTCTATGACCGGAGCCGCTACTGTTCGGTCGAGTAGTTACTAAATTGGCATCACGAGGCTGAGTGCACCCCGGAAAACGGCAACAGCGCATGGCGGCCCGGATGGTCACCCATCCAAGTGCCGGCCACACCCGACAGCGCTTAACTTCGGTGATCTGACGGGAACCGGTGTATCCACTGCGGCAAGGCCGTTGCTCGTAGTATTCAATGATGAAAATTTTATTTCGTGAGCTCTACTTTCTTCTAGTGCAACAAACTCGCCTGATGAAGAAAACTTAAAAATAGACTTTGCAGTTGATACTAGCGAACCCAGCAATGCTCTGAAACTGCTAAACTTGCGAGTATGTAGGATTGGATACACATTCTAAGAGGTGTAGAAGTCTGAAACCGGAATTTCCCTATAGATGGTGCTAGCCGTCAGTGTAGGGCCTGGGAGCCCGCGTCTACAATGCCATCTGCTTCCTGTAACAGCTGACGACGAATGTCAACATACAGTAATCCAAGTTCCATACTTTTTGCGGACAGCATTGGTTTTCTGTTATCATTTGAAGAAAACTGTTGCAGAATCGCATCGGATGCTTGTCGAAGCTTTCGGCGAACATGCTCTTGGGAAAACACAGTGTTACGGGTGGTTGAAAAATTCGAAACTGGTGATTTTGAAGTGAGAAACGACGAGCGCGGGAAACGACCGAAAAAGTTTGAAGACAACGAATTGTAGGCCTTGTAGAATGTTGTTGGGAAAGCAAACCAAAGCCTGCGATTTATTTGTAGAACACTTAAAAAATGCGACAGGTCTACTAAAGAGACTGCTTACACCATGCTTGTCCGCCCTCTTCAGAAGTATTGCTGCGTGATGCGGGATCTGCATCAGAAGTGACTGACGAAGGACATCGAATAAATTCAAAAAAGGGCAGCTGTAGTGTATTGTCTTGAAGGAGGGGGTAGAGTGCCGCTGGCATGATACGTGATTTTGGATGGAAATCATTGAAACAAAGGCATTTTCCGTTGCGGCAGGACCTTCTCACGAAATTTCAGTCGATGGTATAGTGCCTATGTTATTCCGGATTACGATGCAAAGAGAGGCGGTATTATACGTTATTATACACGTTCTCTCGCGGTAGATTATTAATATTTTGCTTTCTTATCTTTTCGATCCTGAACTCGTTGTCTTATTTAGAGGCTGTCTCGATGTTTGGAGAGTATCTAGACGTTATATGATTAATTAAAAACTTAACAGAAAGAACGTTAAGTAATGTTTATTTTGTTTCACCTCCAGAAAAAATACATGGTAGCATAATAATTGGTTCCAAATTTAAAATGGTTGGATCAGTGTTGCCACCACAAAACTAAGTCAAACGAATATACAGTGTCAAATGGTTCAAATGGCTCTGAGCACTATGGGACTTAACATCTATGGTCATCAGTCCCCTAGAACATAGAACTACTTAAACCTAACTAACCTAAGGACATCACACAACACCCAGTCATCACGAGGCAGAGAAAATCCCTGACCCCGCCGGGAAACGAACCCGGGCGTGGGAAGCGATATACAGTGTCACGTGTGGCATACATTTCTTGTCGACCTCCACTCGACGCTGAGATTAAGTCACGTCTGTCCTTCTCTTAATTCATTTAATTCGATTTAAATTTTACTTATTGGTAATTTAAGCAGAAAAACAATTTTCTTTATTGTTCAAATGGTTCAAATGGCTCTGAGCACTATGGGACTTAACAACTGAGGTCATCAGTCCCCTAGAACTTAGAACTGCTTAAACCTAACTAACCTAAGGACATCACACACATCCATGCCCGAGGCAGGATTCGAGCCTGCGACCGTAACGGTTGCGCGGTCCCAGACTGAAGTGCCTAGAACGCTCGGCCACACTTTATTGTTCAACGCATCATGATAGATATCAGAGTCCTTCATCGAGTGCCACTTCTGTATGCACACAGATAACTTTTATAATATGTTCAATGACCTAGATTAACATGCAGATATAAATGCTAAAGAACTTAAAATAAAATTTACCATTCAGTTCACAAAAAAATACTTGGTCGGAATGTTATTGTTCTGCATATCGATTGACGCCATTATATTTGGGCAGTATGAATTTCGAATCAGATTCTATAAAAAAAAAGCCGTTCAGCTCCTCTCTTTTCATTCATATTTGATAAAAGAATTATACTGTACGTGACCTCAGCTAGACAATGTTTGATAATAGAAAAGTTTACACGGATTAATGAGATTTGCAGCAGTTTTATGCGCTGATTTAAGTTCCTTTTTTACCGTTCCTTAATTTAACCTGATGCTGTCCATTTCAACTGCTTTCTGGGTGAGAATTACAATCGAGAAGCGCTGAGGATACAGGACAGGAGAGTCGCAAGTGTGGCACGCCGAAATTAACCGTACGTGGTGCAAGAAAACGTGGCCTTCGCAGAACTGCTAGTGGGAGATGGATAGGTAGAAGCTGCCCTCGTGTTGTCTTGGGGAAAGTCGCTTCGGCTATCATACTGGCGTCCAGCCTAATATGCAGTTTATTGCACGTATCCACTTAGGACGACCGAGCTGAAAGCATTCGTTCCAGACGACAGAATTCTGCTAATAGGAAGAAGTCATCCGAGCAACGCTAATAAAAGTTCATTCAGCTGATAAACGTCTCTCATCTGGCTTAAAAACACGGCAAAACAGCTTTGACTTGTTTCAGGTTTAGAGGAAACCGAAGAGTTGGCAGATGCCCTCGAGCACTGCTTTTTATCTTTGCCCATGGGTTGTGATGCGAGGTTAGCTGCTGCTTGGGGAGGCACCGCTTGATGGAATTGGTGTGACGTCAAGAGGACGTAACACGCAATGCGATATTCATTTAGGGAAGTGGAGAGGGAATCGAAATTATTGGTTTTCAACGTTTCACCCTCCTGGAGAGATATTTTGTTAGTGGGAAACAACTGCGGCATTGGCGGACAGATATAACTTTAAGAGGATTGGTTGCCGAGATTCTTGGTGGGAATAAGGGTGCAGTCAGTTCTTTACTGACTAAAAAATTGGGGTTTCGTTTCTGGACTTGGCGCTGAACGCATCGGTACCCCGCAAGCTCCACTCTCAAATCGAACTGCAAACTCCATTAGCAGAGTGGATCCAATGTTCGAGTCTTCTGCACACTGGGTTTTAGTGACATACTTGATGGCAGCCAGACACGGTGTCCCCGATTTGCCCATATTGCACTGTCGATAATGGTGAGCATAACTTGCAGCTTCGGCATGTTAGGATCACAACGAACAAGAAATTCAGAGTCATATTTAAATTCACTTTCCCACGTTCGCCAGAGCATTCTCAGTTACATGGGCTTCTTCGTTTCTCCGGCGAGACAAACAATTACTGTAACTGAAGTGTACGCAGGTCGAGTTAAATTTCACAAACTCAGTTATATGATTATCAGCTAATTCTGACCCTCACCTACAAACTTCCCCATCTGATAATTCACATACCTACTTCTTATAACTAACGTTCTATGTGTGTAATCTTATGAATTCGTGACTTATTTAGATGCTTGTTCATTCTCATGCCTTCTCGTAGTAAACTAAAGAGATCACTTAAATCGTGTATTTAATTCGGGCAGATGATTCCTCCCTGATCATATTTAATATTTTTCAATGATAAAATATACGCTGCCCACCTTGTTAGGGTTACGATCATTCATAGCGTTAATCATTCTGTTTTGTGCATTTATTCCAGCTTTTGGTCTTAAGCGTGTGTTTGAATCACGATTAGTCATGGTACAGTTAACTTCACTCCCTCAAACACGCGGAGTTTTGCAAAGTGATCAACATATTTTATAGGTGTTTTCATATAATCATTCAAATAAAGTCTTATGTAATAAACGAACTGTATGATTCGAGGTATTTTTACTTCTTGCTTCGACAGAGAAAGCTCAAATCTTTCAAAAGACTATTTTCAAAAAGAGCAAAAAGCAGATGTAGCACAGCTTTCATAGAAACCTTGGTAGTATTAGATGTAGCACAGCTTTCATAGAAACCTTGGTAGTATTAGATGTAGCACAGCTTTCATAGAAACCTTGGTAGTATTAGCTCACGGAAACTATCCACCACAAAACCTAATACCTCACTGTGATTAATCATGGTTTAATAATTGTTCGCATGGTTAGGAGTAGTTCCTACAAAAGGAATTCTAAGGCAACCATAAATATAAATCAAATGATTGGTTGAAAAGACGTGTTACAGTCAAAAGTGCTTGTTATGTTGCAACAGAAGCAACTTTTTTAAGATGTGGGAATTTAAATTATAGAGAGAGCTTTTAATCGGAAGAAACTGATCAGATATCGTCTTTGACTGTTAAAGGCCGTTGAATTCAACATAATCAAAAACACAAGCTGATCTGGAATCTACCTTGGCTCTACGACTACATCACACGCAGCTGCACAGTTTCTGTCAGTCAGAGGTTGCTCCAACCCGGTTGGGTAGTATAACAATACCTAATGCAATTGATGCCAAAGAATTCGCTGTCAGAGAATATATTTCGATGTGTTTCGACAGGTGTCGATCGTCAACAACGCCTGTTCTTTCAGTATCACAAGCCTGGGTAGGGATACGACGATAACTACACTGGTCTCGATTCGCCTAATCTCATTCTCACTATTGAGGGAATCCAAGCAATGTTACGAGCATTACATGATGAATACGGTGGACTATGACATAAGGATTTCGACAGTGTGATATTTGGAGGTTTGTATGGGTCAGGGTAGTGTGTATGGCTAGCCAAAGTGGTTAAGGCAACCGCTCGCTAGAGCCCCGGTCAAGCAAAAATTTTCATATGTTAATAACGGTAGTATATCTACACCTAACATAGCTGATGCCAAGGAGTTCGCAGTCAGCGAAAATATTTCGTAAACTTGTGGATCGTCAACAATGTCTGTTCAAAAAAATTGCTCTGAGCACTATGGGACTTAACATCTATGGTCATCAGTCCCCTAGAACTTAGAACTACTTAAACCTAACTAACCTAAGGACAGCACACAACACCCAGCCATCACGAGGCAGAGAAAATCCCTGACCCCGCCGGGAATCGAACCCGGGAACCCGGGCGTGGGAAGCGAGAACGCTACCGCACGACCACGAGATGCGGGCAATGTCTGTTCTTTGAGATGTGCAATAAGCAACCCTACCATTTCGAGACAATAGCCCTTCGAACATATGTGACTTAGAAGTTGTTACAAGTGAAGAAAATCTTTTCAATAAGTGGGCAGCATAGACGACGGACCAAGAAGTAAATCCACTTTAAAAGTGGGCCGGGCGGTGTGGCCGTGCGTTCAGTCTGGAACCGCTACGGTCGCAGGTTGGAATCCTGCCTCGGGCATGGATGTGTGATGTCCTTAGGTTAATTAGGTTTAAGTAGTTCTAAGTTCTAGGGGACTGATGACCACAGATGTTAAGTCCCATAGTGCTCAGAGCCATTTGAACCATTACTTTAAACATTTTATACTGTGTAGCCAGCTTACCTGACCAAATTCCCGTCTATGAAGTATTATTGGGTCCTGGCTCATTCTGCAAACGCAGTGATAGTTATCCTGTGAGTAGCCTTGGTTTTCCGAAGAATGTGTCATTTACTGACGGGACGGAGACCAAATGTGGTGGCTTAAAAAATTTCAGATCAGCGCTGTCTGATGGCGCTGTTTCCGGGTACTGCAGAATCCAGTTAATAGGTCCACACTTTCTACCACAGTAACTGAGTGGCATAAAAGACCCACATTTTTTACGAAATCTGCTAATACAAATATGTTGCTACTCCACTCACCATTGTGGCTGATATTTAAGTCGCGCTAACTATGCATTTGATAGAATTCATTGATTGCTTGGAATCCTGGTTAGTGAAAGTCAGTCAATAAAAAGACGTTACGAAGTTCGCGTTGCGAAGGCATTTTGAGTGTATGCTCTGAAAGCGTGAATGTGAAAAAAGTAGGGAAGCTGTATATCTGAAACATTTCAAGTTTATTGTCTGATATCCTTGTAACTGCAGTCTTATGACAAAGCAATATTGTTTTGTGCATTTAATTAAGTTAATCTTAAGCACGAGCACAATAGAGATTTCACCATCAAAATGACATACATTATTATTGGTTGAGTTCAATATAACCTTCAGAACATAATTTCTAGGTAATCATCAGTAATGGTAAGTATTTCAGTTACCTGAAACAGTGTCACTTCCATATGACGCATTGCATCTCGAATTATGATTCAGAAGTGTATTTGTCTTTTGCTTTCGTAAGTTTGATAGCATGAGACATATCATTCTGCTCGGAATAGTTGTCTATTATGTGTGGCAAACAATCTTCGGAACAGGTCGAGATGAAACTTTCGTAGGCCTAACACAACTGACTAGAGATCATTCAGTAAAGCTACCAGCGAGTGAGGTGCACAGTGGTAACAAACTTGACGCATTTTCTGGAAAATGGCGGTTGAAATACCAGTCGCCCTATTCTACTTTAGTTTACAGTGGCTTACCTAAATTACTAAAGGGAAAATCTGAGATAAATCCATCTCCTCCTTTCTTTCCTTTTTGTAGCATACGTTAATTATTTTGTCTCAGTCTATCGAATGTCGGCATTGTCTAATCAGTACATTTCGTACTAAAGAAGTTCGAATCTTTAATCTACCGGTAAATATTTATCTGGAGCACAGAGTAATTTGATTACTTCTTTGCAGATGAGGTCAGTCCGTATGTTGTCGACTGCTCCGCAAGAGCTGTTTTCAGTAACCCACGTACCCACTCGACATCTTTGCAGATAGTAACTGGTACAACAAACTAGCCCCTCCTGCTTCGTCGCAGAAGAACGTACATTGTGGGGCGGGCAGAGAGGGAAGTGCTTAATTACCACTTCCTTCCTCGCTCGATTACGGCAGCGACCGCCGTGCTGGGAGTGTGGAACGATACAACCCCGAGCAATTAACGGAGAGTTGTGATGTTAGTGAGTAGATGCAGAAGGCAAACTTGAAATGAAGTTAATGCGTTAGGCAGGAAGGAGACGGTGAGACCAGAAGTAGTGCTGCCCCAGTACACTAGCGGAGATCTGCCAACCCGCCGACCAGTTGTTTAGTCTGTGGTCCATTCCCGCGAATACAAAACTAAAATCTGAATTAGCTGTACTAAGTACAATAGAATACTCTACGTTCTGGAAATTCTTGAAGCTCAGAAACGTGGCTTCTATACAATGTCTAACAAAAGAAAAGAAATAAAGTACCTAGTCTTATAACTACGTAAACATAACCCACCTAAGGACATCACACACATCCATGCCCGAGGCAAGATTCGAACCTGTGACCGTAGCAGCCGCCCAGTTCCGGGCTAAAGCGCCTAGAACCGCTCGGCCACAGCGGCCGACAAATCAGACGAAGATGACGTTCATTTATGTAAACGTGAATTCAGACATACAGGGATGAAATGGTTCTCACCACGATTCAGAGTTTCGTTATGTCTCAGAACAATTGCCAAAGTAATGTAGGCGATGCGCATAAACTTGGAGATTGTGGGAACGGAAATAACTACGTCTTTCACTACATCTATATGGATTTGTGCGTTTCTCTGGTTGGTTTCTAAATATTATGTAGTATCTTCCTGATACAGACCGACGCTATCTCCAAGTGAATAACTCGACAATAACATTACAAAAGAAGTGGAAAAAAGTGCTAAGTTTATGATGAGATAAAATCAAGGAAAAATAATTACTCACGGTACTACATGAACTTATGTATTAAAAATGAAGTATCGTAATAAATAAACAAATTTATTTTGGTCTCTATACGGAATTAATTATCAATGCGAAGGAAAATAAAGTCTTTCCTTTAATCATAAGGAACACGAACATCGATGATGAAGTATAGAAAGCTCAGAAGGAAACTCAGGAGCGAAGAAAGGATTCGAACCGAAATCAGTATTGGCAGCGTGATGTGGAAACAAATGCATTCCTTCTGCTGCTTTGTCAATAACATCATTGTAGACAGTGCTATGTATGGAAGTCTACGATTGGCTGTATTTGGAAATATATGTGGCAACAGCAATAAACTGGGCGACATGGAAGAAGCCTCCCAGCAGTTGTGGAAACTACAATCGAGTGTCCCTCTGTCAACGAAGCAATGCCGGCAACTTCTTCCGTAATAGGCGCTCCGACATGGCAACACAGAACATGCAACGACACGCAGATTCAAGTCACGAATCTGTCTCACCATCGAAAAGTGTACTCAGGGTGAACCAGAACTCCACCGAAAAATTTTCAGATTTGTTGTTATTGAGCAAAACAAGAAAAAGATGTCTATTATTCATCTTTGATACTGTGGAACACATCTCTTCTACTATCAACTCTCTGTTTTCCATATTTTGGGAGGTGGTAATATGGACCAAAATTATAAAAAAAGCATCCAGTGGTACGCGAAGACATATAATACGGGGCTGGACGTTAACAAATTAGTATCACGACCAGTCATCTTGTTCACCACAATGCAGGTTAACTGAATCTTATCACGACAGTGTGAGCAACGCATAGCCTGAAGCACTGAATGCAACTCAGCAACATCAGAGTCTGTACGAGACTGTGCAGATGATAAGATTGGCATATTTGTCAGTGTCACAATAAATGGCAGCTCGTTATTGGTGATATACATCACATGAATATAAATTGACAGTAATATTTCAAAGCAGCGGTTGAATTTTTCGATGTCATTAGCGAGTGCTGACCTTCTGTGAAGCAAATGTATGTTTAACACGTAGAAATCTAGTGATATGTATATAACTAAAAAGACAATGTGACTATTATGTGTTAGCCCTAACTAGATCAAGAGATTGACTAGTTTGTGTAATTTGTGTCCATGCATTTTAGCAAGCTGGCGAGAACGACGAAGATGAATAAGCAAATATCAAATGAAAGTAATGGACTTTCCATCTTAAGATGTTTCTGAAATGAAGGACAATCGATGTGAAATCTGTTTTACTAAAGAACATTAATCGTAGGCTTACAGTGTTCTATTTTAACTTTCGAATTCCCTCACTATGTAGACTGCAGGAAGATGGTGATACGATCCTCTCATGTGGTAAGTGGCATGTGTTACGTTTACTATTCTTTTAACTGGTGAGATCGCTCTCTAAGAGACGAGATTTGAATCCTCGCCTGCGAAGAGCTACGATGCGGTAAAACTAGTGTAAAAACTCTAGACTCTTTCCAGGTTGTGTTAGGAGAAATGAGCGCACCGGGACATGTATGGGAATGTCCTCTACTTGGAGACATAGCAAGTACCGTGAGGCAGATTTTAAGAGGCAAACCTGTCTGCGTCATAATTCGAGTAAGTCCAAATAAAGGCGAACATGCCCTTTGGTTCTAAAATCGCTTGGCCTAGTAACGAAACACCGAAAAGACGAAGGAAAAAAAAGAAGAAAAGAAAAGAAATCCCCGCGATCAGGCCCTGAACACCGTGCGCTAGCCGACTGACCGCCGTGTCATCCTTATCAGTCATTATCGGATGAGGTATGGAGGGGTATGGGGTCAGCACACAGCACTCCAGGCCGTTATCGACGTTTCGATCTTGGAGAAGCTATCTCTTACTCAGGTGGCTCCTCAATTTCCATCTAGAGGCTGAATGCACCGCAGCCCAGACCATCAACCAACGAAAAATCCCTGGCAGTATCGGGAATCGAAATCAGCTCCCCCAAAGGTGGGTCTGTGATGTTGACCATTATACTACGGAGGCGGACGAAAGGCAGAGGCACAGAGGAAAAAGTAATACTCTGTGAAAAATGAAGTGGCTCTTTCTGATATTTTGCCAAACGATCCGGAGGTATCAAAATGTTGCTGAACCTGTGTGTCCGATCAGTTACGGAATAGAGAAACTTTTTACATTTAAAAACAGTACTGTGTGCGGCGCCTTCCTCAGATTAAAGTGAACGGAAAACGAGTGGAATGAGGCAAGACTAGCGAATTTCACTTTCATGGTCAGTGATGAAAACAATAAGAAAAGTAAAATGAAAGTTAATAAGTCAAATAATATAGTGAGCGTTAGCTCCCCGAGTGCTGTCAACATTCGTTGACGCAATAAATTCAAGGTTCTGGAGAAGATATTACGGTAATTTTAGTAGTAGTTACAGTTGCAGTGTAATAAACATAAGTCGTCGCCATTCTAGGTATAGAACTGACAGTAGAATGTGACAAAACTAAGTATAAACTGCATAAAAACAGGTAGGACAATGTGCCCCATCACCCAGTAGTGCAATTCTGCAGCTTCCGTCTGTAGCGTGAGCTTCGGGATGCGTGAGGAACAATTAGCGTTGATTTTCGCGTTAATTTAGGCACAATCGAGATCTTTAACCAGTGTCATATTCATTTGGATGACAAAGTAAACACAACAGGTATTACGACAACTGCCGGCCGCGGTGGTCTAGCGGTTCTAGGCGCTCAGTCCGGAGCCGCGTGACTGCTACGGTCGCAGGTTCGAATCTTGCCTCGGGCATAGATGTGTGTGATGTCCTTAGGTTAGTTAGGTTTAAGTAGTTCTATGTTCTAGGGGACTGATGACCATAGATGTTAAGTCCCATAGTGCTCAGAGACATTTGAACCATTTATTACGACAACTAATCCTAGTGCTAATTTTACGGATACATAAATTTTTCGAGAATGAGTGAGAAGCAGAAAGTGTCTCTAAGTGGAGCACACTCTAGTGTTGACAACTACCACAGGAGAGAAAACAGTTGGATTGTGTGGTGTGGGACAGATCGTGAGCTCAGTGGCGACAGCGCAAAAAGTTCATTCTCTCTCTCTCTCTCTCTCTCTTTCTCTCTCTATCTCTCTCTCTTCCTCTCTGCGCAGAAGTCTTCTTGTGGCTCACGTTGGGACAAAAGCGGCATGTCTCCCGGGCTCTGTTGTTAATATTTGGAAATGGCCAAGAAGACCAACCTTTCTCACGGAGTTTCTACGTAGCCCATAATCTGCACCATTGTCCTTAGAATAGAACGGGGCTCTCAGCTTGTGATCCGATTGGAAGGCACGAACCGGAAACTGTGAAAGTTCTGTGACCAGACGAGCTAGGCGGCAACTTCCTAGACCTGCACCTTAGGTTTGCGAATTGTGGGGTGACCCTAAATGGGTCTGATGTGCACTACACAACATAGGCAGCTACTCAGGCGGTTGTCTGTATATGGGATTGTAGACAAGGATTTTTTCAGATTAGTCGACTCACCATCCAGTTCATATATTGATAGCTGTAGAAGACCCGAAAGTACCAGCGGAAGATGTATAGAAATGCCCTCTACACGTCAAATTATTAAAATCCTAGTGGTTAACTTCAGAAGCATTCGCGACAAAGCGCCAATTTGAAGCACTCTGAAAAGTCACTGAAGTTCTCACAATTCTAGATACAGAAAGCTAGTTAAAACCTGCAGAGGACAGCAGTGAAATTTTTGTGGAAATATGTAAGCGTGTGTCTAACGCGTAGGTTAATGGAAAAGGGGGCTGGTATATTTGTCGCAGTAGACAAGAAACCCAAATCTGCCGAGGTAGGAATTGAAGTTACAATCGGGACTGTCTCAACAAGACTCGGCATCAGTGGCGGGCACAAAATTATAATTGGCTCTTTCTATCGACCACCAGACTCACCTCCTTATGTAACCAAAAAGTTTACAAGAAGCCTCATTTCACTTGTACGTAAGTTCCCTAATCATACTGTAATCAGGGACTTAAATCATCCAACAACCATCAGGTTGCCTTCCATTAGGAACGTGGGTGCACTCAACGACTGTGATATGACTTTCAAATGATAGAGCACAGCCATCAGTCGTTCCTTTCTGCCAGGTTTTATTCGGCAAATCTAGATTTCGGCTAGTGCCTAGCCATTATCAATGGACAATTATATCGTGTCATTGCATGTTCTAATACATCAGTCCCCTGTTGTTCGTTGAGTCTTGTTGAGTCTTGAAAGAACTGAGGAAAATTCTGGTGAAAGATCCGAGTCGTGCTGTTGACAACGCGAAATCACTGGCTTGCCCCTTCCAAATTTCTAGGTCATTACTAGCTGGGGATTTCGGAATGAGTCTGTTGCTATGTTATTTTGACAAGATTAAAGTGGTTTGGTTTCTTTGGATACAGCCAACGCATATCAGTTTCCAAGTCTCAGCAACTTCTGCTACTAGAGAAAATAAATAAATTGCAGACAGAACTATTTTGTGTCCATTGTTACAAGTGTCTGACAGAAGCTATTAAACGATTAGAAGAACAAGATCCTGAAAAGCAAAAACAGTAGAATATTTTTACTTCCGTCAGAGAGCAATTAGATGTCTTCGTCTAAGACAAAATTGAATCTAATCTTCCGAATAATCTGAATATTGAGGAATTTGCTACATCTGTAAAGTTACCATTCCAAGTGAACACGCTGTTTACCCCACTGGTTTTTGCTGATGTCGGAAGAAGTTTTAGCATTTACAAAGACGTTCTATGTACTAACAGAAACAATGTTTTCTTAAAAATGTAAAGATGCTTAACGTCTTGAAATACAACAGCCCCACGTTTTTTCCTTCTTGTGATGAGTGATGATTTGATCTACTTGTTTGTAACTCAATAAACTAGAACAGCAGGAAGACGATTTGATGAATTAGTTGAGCAAATAAGCACTTTTTGTCCATTTCCTAAGTTATTTTAGCACCTTTCCCCCCTATTTCTCATCTGAAATTTGTACCTAGAAATTCTGGTCATTATTATATTACGGAGAATTGAACCCTGGCTGCCCAGAGAGCGACATCACCACATTCAGAGGTAAATCTTAGATCACACGAAGAGTGTTTAGGAACAAAGAGAGCAGGATGATCCACAATTAAAAATTAAAATCCTTTGAGTCCCGATTTTCACTCCTTTAGTTTGTAAAAACATTTCAAACTACTCTAATAAACCTGGTTGCGTCTATGCCAATAATCTATGTAATTTTCGGCACAGTAATGTTTGTGTTTCGGAAAGTGAAGTAATTTCGAGTGGCTAGATTCGGACATAAAGTGTTGATTAGTGACAGAAACATGTCTTTTTTTTTTTTTTTTTTTTTTTTTTTTTAAAGAAGAAGAGTTGAAATACAGATCTCGGTTTACATGACAGCATTTGTGACCACATAGTGGAAAACGAGAGTTCCGCTCGATGCTGCCGCCAGCGCAACAATGTGAGTAAAGGCACATATTTTAATTACGGAGGCCGAGGCTGAGATTTTATTTAATTTGTGCGTGTAAGTGCTGTGACGCCCCGTGTTATTGATAAGCGCGCAGACCACGTGTGGCTAGATATTTAATTTTCCCACAGCGCCGGCCCTCGGCGCGTCGCGTTTTGCTCGATTTTACGCAAATTTGGCCGCTCTTTCGAAGATTGTGATTTTAAAAATAATCTCGTTTAGCTAGTCGTTACTATCATATCGACAGCGCGTTTATGCAATGTTTATATGGGAAGTTAAATAACAAGTATTACGATAATCTCTGGAGCCACGAGCGCCTTTATTGTTCCAAAATTAGAATATGTTTGCGGTTGGCAGTGTAATTATACAGATAACGCTACTACAGCACATACCGCTGCATGTGTTTACAAAGAGCCGACAGCGACGTAGAGCTTCAGCCATAGTTTCAGCTTTATTTTTAGACAAAGCCATTGACGCTAACATGCCTGCGGAGATCGAAATTTGATGTCGGATGATGTACCGGAAATAGCGCTTCCTCTCTCCTCTGCTTATAGGTAGCATCAGCTCTGTGTTTCCCCTATCTCGAAACGATTTCCTTCGTAAAATAAAGACCACCTCTGTTGCACAGCCTGATCGGCTAGCGCCTGAATGCAAAGAATAATTTCCATAAAGGAGACCGACAAAACTTGTGGGATAGGTTACACTTTTATCTTTCACTTCGTACACAGCTCTTGGTTCAATATATTTTTTTGTGAAAGGGAAAGGGGAGGGGGGTGGTGAATTTCGCGACAAAGATATTTAATCCATTTTAATGTCGTATTACGTTCCTTTTTATCTTCGCTTTAGCAACTAGTGTCCTGTAATAGCTTCATTTCCTCTAATTTACTTTGTTTATAGTGCAATGTATTTCGTTTTAGTCTTATGATAAATCCTCCAGCACCTCTCTCTTCTATCACTGCTACTATTTCTCTTTGCTACAATTTTCTCAAAAATGTCTATAATATACTTCGCGCGAAACAAATAGGAAAGGAATTTGGCCAGGAGATTTCATATCACCAAAACCACCCTCAGCAGACCTAGAGGAAATATTTAAATCGTTAAACTGCGATAACGAAGAAGGAATACGAGGGGCGGTTGAAAAGTCCGTGCAAAAATAAAAACTGCTTACGTGTTTGGGGTCAACCTTTTTTATTTTTCGGCATAGTCTCCTTTTAGACTTATACACTTCGTCCAACGCTGTTCTAATTTGTTGATCCCTTCCGAATAACAGGAATTGTCCAAGTCTGAAAAGTAGCTATTGGTTACTGCAATCACCTCTTCGTTTGAATAAAATCTTTGTCCCACCAACCATTTCTTCAAATTGGGGAACAAATAATAGTGCGAGGGAGCTAAGTCTGGAGAATAGGGGGAATTTGAAACAAGTTGGAATCCTATTTGCATTAATTTTGAGACCACAACTGCTGAGGTGTGTGCTGGTGAATTGTCGTGATGGAAAAGAACTTTTTTTTCGGTCCAATCGCCGGCGTTTCTCTTGCAGCTCGGTTTTCAAACGGTCCAATAAAGATGAATAATATGCACCCGTAATAGTTTTACCCTTTTCCAGATAGTCGATGAGGATTATCTCTTGCGAATCCCAAAAGACTGCCGCCATAACCTTTCCGACCGAAGGAATGGTCTTCGCCTTTTTTGATGCAGATTCTCCCTTGGTAACCCATTGGTCTCAGGAGTATAGTAATGTATCCATGTTTCATCCACAGTGACGAAACGACGCTTAAGGTTCTGCGGATTCTTCCTGAACAGCTGCAAACCATCCTTGCTACACTTCACACAATCCCGTTTTTGGTCAAGCATGAGCAGTCGCGGAACCCATCTTGCGAATAGCTCTCTCATGTCCAAATGTTTATGCAAAATATTATGTGCCCGTTCATTCGAGATGCCCACAGCACTAGCAAACTCACACACCTTAACTCTTCTGTAACCCATCACCATACCATGGATTTTATCAATGATTTCTGGAGTCGTAACCTCTACAGGGTGTCCAGAACGTTCAGCATCACTTGTGTCCATATGGCCCCTCCGAAAATTTTTAAACCACTTATAAACTGTTCTAATCGAAGGTGCAGAGTCACCGTAATGTTTATCAAGCTTCTCTTTAGTCTCCTGAGGCGTTTTGCCTTTCATAAAGTAATGTTTAATCACCACACGAAATTATTTTCCGTCAATTTTTTGACAATCACTCGGTTTCCTTGATTCACAGAAATGCCAAACACAAAGAAATAGACCAATATGGCTGAAACTTGGTGTGCGTTCTTTCCAAAGATGCTACTAACTAAACATGACCTCGATACGCGCCGGTGGTGCCACCTCTTGGACTTTGCACTGACTTTTCAAACGCCCCTCGTACGTATTAATGGGACACATAAGAAGTCGTTATCTTTGTAGGTAACATCGTATTGTTTGCCTTTAGTGCAGATGAACTTCAACAATAAATGCAATGAAGTAGAGAAAGTATGAAAATAGGCAACAAAATCAGTAACAATTGTACAAAAAGAATACATAACCGTCATATCTAAAGAAAATAATGTTAATTAACGGTGAACTCATAGACCGAGTTGTTGGGATTTTGTATGATGACAGATTAAGAAAGTAGCTGGATAGGCAGGAAATGAAATAAGCAGGAGAGTAAAAACTGCTAGGAGTGATTTACAGTTTTCAAAACAAAGCTTTCGGTGCCTCTAAAACGAAATGTTTACAATGAGTGTGTATTCAAAAGTAAAAGTGGTCCCATACAGAGGGAATGACAGTGGGGAGGCAGATGCAGGAATCCTGCGTCACCGTTCTTGACAAGATCCTAGTGGAGTTTTAAGTGTTTATATATGACGTGTGCGTGACTGTGATGGGTGGTTGCACAGTGTAGTGTTGGGTTTGTGTTGCTAAGGATGTAGGGACGGGAGAGGGTGGAACTGGGTGCGAGCACATCGCCTACTCCTTTCGAATAGCATCGAGAGGGCCGACGAGCTTAACGTTGAATCAGCATCAACAGTGTCACATGCCCTCTCTTCATGGTACACTGCGAATGAAAATGAATCCAGGACATTGGCACAAAAACTTGTGGTGAGGAACCTAACGCCACTACCTTTCCTCCACTTGCCGGCCAAACACTGGGAGTGAAATTTTCCACTACCAGGATTCGAACCGGCTTACCTCCGACTTGAGAGCCACCACACAGGCGAGCGTTAGCCATCTCTACTAGGAAGGCAGGGTAATGTGTACTACTCATTTAAAATATGGCGTTTAGATATCGACTTTTAAGTCGAAAACTATTTTAAAAAACTGAGCGGTGCTTACTGGACCATGGGGAAAGAAGAGAAAACACAATATGAGTTGGGTTAGGGGCAGACTGGAACAGAAGACGTAATCACGATAATACGGGAAGCACAGACAGGCGAATGATTGATAGATACACCATGTAACTTCCTTGCTGGATTACAAGAGAGATGCGGAGGGACCGAGGTGACGATGTTATGAAAGATGGGCAGATTGCATTGGGAAACATGCACAAGGTATAAGGTTGCGTATGGCTGAAGATAATAACAGTGTAGAGGAGGCCTTTATCCGGCAGTGGATGTTAGATGGCCACTTCTGCTGCTGCTGCTGCTGCTGCTGATGATGATGATGAGGAGGAGGATACTGAAATAGGGGAATAGGTCACAGCGATATAGTTACTATTTATAAAAATAAATGGCGGAGTGTACTCGTTTGTAACAGGGACAACATCTGGTATAACACCAAATTTATTAGTCATGAACGGAGAATTTTGATCAAAGAACGTATTTGCTACATTTATTATTTTCTCTATTGTGTATCACTACATATTTTTCGTCTTTTGGTAAACAGCTCCTCGATGCTTTTCACGGACCGATTATTCTTTAATTAAACGTTCTGCCTGTTCTTGGTAAAATATTTTATACGTTATGAATGAAAAACAAACGACACTGTTGTAATGATCTACAGAATGTATTGTTTTATAGACCGCTTTTCGCTACGTTCAAAGATATATGTGTGTGGCTGTTAAATTTTTGTGGGATCAATTTGTTACTCACAGTTGCTTCATGTTTTCCATTAGCTAATACTAGTTGGCATATTAAAATTGACCAATGATCCGCATGCCACATGCCCTGTCGTATTATGTATGTGTGGTGCTATTGCTGATGTTGTGTGTCTAGGCTTTAATGAGCTCTGTGGACCTGGTATTGAAATTTCGATCTGTTGGTCCTAATGAGAACAGGGAGAATCCCCGACATGTTACTTCGTGTATTTCAGAGTCTTGAGTATGGGTCATGAATAAATCTTATATTATGCACTAGTCTTTATTGTAGTTTATTAGATGTAGAAAACACAACTTTTATTTTGTGGCATCTCGTGGTCGTGCGGTAGCGTTCTCGCTTCCCACGCCCGGGTTCCCGGGTTCGATTCCCGGCGGGGTCAGGGATTTTCTCTGCCTCGTGATGGCTGGGTGTTGTGTGCTGTCCTTAGGTTAGTTAGGTTTAAGTAGTTCTAAGTTCTAGGGGACTTATGACCACAGCAGTTGAGTCCCATAGTGCTCAGAGCCATTTGAACCATTTTATTTTGTGATTTGTGAAAATAAATGCAATCTTCTGTGATATATTGCCAATGTATGGGATGCTAGCATTAGCAATAGCACCACACATACATAATACACTTCACCCGTTTGGAAAAGTAGAGCAAAATATCAAAGTACTCCACCGATTAAATAAAGTGTGTAAAATGGAGTTGTTAGAAGACCAGGAGATATATTAACATTACAGAAAACACGAAGATAAAATGCTAAACGAAAAACTTGAAAGTGAATCAGTGAATTTCTTCAGATGCTTTCACAATATAATTAAATAAAAACAGTAAATATAAAAATAAGCACCATTGTAAAATAAACATAAGCACATTCTGACCCAGATTGTTAAGATAAATATCCTCTGTACAAAAGCGTAACATACTCTATGAAAGACCTGTGACATTATCTCTGTCTACTACATCTAAATTATCTTTGTAATCGTTTGTTTATGTAAATTATTTTCGATGTATACTATGCACAGAAAATTCTGTGTTATGTTTAACATGTGTGAGAGACTGCACAAATGGACAATGAGAAAATTGTAAGTTCTTCCAAGTTCCACCACTAACTACATATGAAAAACGAAAACTAACTAAAAATTGCGTATTTTTTATATGTTGCAGTAAAGTCAGCAAACCAAGGCAGAACCTCACACATCGAAAACATTACGTAAAATGGCATAGTACACAGAGAACACGCACTTGAAAATGGGAATCATTTACCGGTAAACAATAAATTAAAGAAGATCCTTACTGGTAGCAGGAAAGTTATTTATAAACAAACCCATTATTCTCACAGTCGCAGGCTTTCACTAGACAATATATAATGAAGAAAATCAGACTCACTCAGACACATCTTCCAATAACTTCAACACAGAAATTGTCAGTCTTCTCCTATCGATACATATTATAAATTAAAGTCTCCCGCCGCTGCTTCTGTCTGTATGTTCAGGCTAATCACAGGAAATGCTGTAGGGATTTTGATACGATTTTCTCTGATAAATGGATTGATTCACGGGGAATGTTTGTGTATATAATTTATTACAACCACGTAAGATGGGCGTGCAGTACATTTATTGTTATCTGATACATAGTTAATTGGCGCTTGGAGAAACATATCGTGACCATGATGGGAGCTACAAGTTGGTTAGCTACAAAGGACGTGATATCTAGTGGGAAAAGAGCAAACGGCTGCCGAAACTCAAGAGAGGAGCGAAGCTTGATCAGTATATCTGTCGGGCCTAGTGGTCTAGCAGTAAAAAAAGCGGTAAAGTGCGTGCCTGGAAACCGTAACGTCGCGGCATCGAGTCCCGGTCAGAGCACGGAGTTTTCACTCTGCATTTTAACTTCTCATTCAAGTGCCAGTGATGTGGAGGTTCACGAGAAACGATACGTTAAACTGTAGGTCTCCTTTCATCACATGGGTAAATGGGGTAGGTGAGGGACATGGAATTCATGAAACGGCCTCCAGTTGAAGGACTTGCTCCAGACCTTCGAGCCACACGACATTATTATTACCAGAATCTGTACATCTATACGTGTCTTGTTCTTCTACACATTATACATATTATAAATAACAAGCCCAAGCGTTAATGTGACTGTTGATTTGAGGAACTACTGTAGGGATTGTGATACTGTTTCCACTAATAGGTAAACTGATTAATCAGAAAGGTTTTTGTGTATGATTTATAAATACTTAGATCATATTGGTTGAACTATAATGAATTAACGTCCTCCGCCCCTTTTTTCTGTCTGTATGTGAAGGCTAATCTGAGGAACTACTATAGCGACTTTAATAAGCTTCTCGTTAATAGAGAGACAGATTCACGATGAAGGTTTGTGTATGTGATTTATTAGTGACTTTACAGACAAGTCGTTCGGTCACAGATACCTGATGCTACCAGCGCGAAGCCAAGGTGGTTCGCTAGTTAAATATACATACTATCTTCTCTATCAATCCCGAAACATCGTAAACTAACGTTAAAAAGAACCTACAGCGTGGGCAAAGTAAAAATGGCCCTGGGTTGGATTGATGAAGTTGGGTTGCCTGTCTTAAGGTGCATGAAATACTTTCCAGCCCACCCTGCACATTGAAAACTGGGAGTCTGTGCCACGCCCGGACGCGGACCTTGATTTCGAGCTTATCTAGAGCAGGCGCTTAACCATTATGCTACCAGAAAACGCCTCCAAACCTCACCAACATATTGTCGTCACTCATGTTTGCACTTACGGTTTCTGAGCACTACTAACAGAGGGTCACGAATAGCACGGCTGGGGGAACGCGATCGACGGAGGGCCGTATCTTACCATTCCGCAAGGGATATTTATCAAATGCATTCAATGCAGTGAAAAGCAATGAATGGATCGGTGCTGGCGAAATCGATGAGGATATAAACTGTTCAGATATATATGGCAGGGTCATCATATGTGAACGGTTTGTCATATGTCTCACTGCATCTTCGCTGATTTCACCACCATCGGCCCATCAATTTCATTTCTGTTTTGAAAATGAAAGAATACTCTCGAATGCACCCACCTATTAGCAGTCTACTGCAGTCCCAGGGAAATAAGTTTACAATCACAAATTATCATTTCTTCCAGCATCTTGGCACATTCTATGTCCTAAATATGTTTCCTTATTTAACTGACATTACTAGGATGCTGTCTGTTCTACATCTTGTTAGAAAAGGCATCACCGTCATTATAAGAGGAAATTTGTTATGTGAATTCTCACATGCTGTCTGAGGAACTACTGTAGCGATTTTAATATGATTTTCACTAACAGATAAAGCGAGTCACTATCTATTTAACTACACTCCTGGAAATGGAAAAAAGAACACATTGACACCGGTGTGTCAGACCCACCATACTTGCTCCGGACACTGCGAGAGGGCTGTACAAGCAATGATCACACGCACGGCACAGCGGACACACCAGGAACCGCGGTGTTGGCCGTCGAATGGCGCTAGCTGCGCAGCATTTGTGCACCGCCGCCGTCAGTGTCAGCCAGTTTGCCGTGGCATACGGAGCTCCATCGCAGTCTTTAACACTGGTAGCATGCCGCGACAGCGTGGACGTGAACCGTATGTGCAGTTGACGGACTTTGAGCGAGGGCGTATAGTGGGCATGCGGGAGGCCGGGTGGACGTACCGCCGAATTGCTCAACACGTGGGGCGTGAGGTCTCCACAGTACATCGATGTTGTCGCCAGTGGTCGGCGGAAGGTGCACGTGCCCGTCGACCTGGAACCGGACCGCAGCGACGCACGGATGCACGCCAAGACCGTAGGATCCTACGCAGTGCCGTAGGGGACCGCACCGCCACTTCCCAGCAAATTAGGGACACTGTTGCTCCTGGGGTATCGGCGAGGACCATTCGCAACCGTCTCCATGAAGCTGGGCTACGGTCCCGCACACCGTTAGGCCGTCTTCCACTCACGCCCCAACATCGTGCAGCCCGCCTCCAGTGGTGTCGCGACAGGCGTGAATGGAGGGACGAATGGAGACGTGTCGTCTTCAGCGATGAGAGTCGCTTCTGCCTTGATGCCAATGATGGTCGTATGCGTGTTTGGCGCCGTGCAGGTGAGCGCCACAATCAGGACTGCATACGATCGAGGCACACAGGGCCAACACCCGGCATCATGGTGTGGGGAGCGATCTCCTACACTGGCCGTACACCACTGGTGATCGTCGAGGGGACACTGAATAGTGCACGGTACATCCAAACCGTCATCGAACCCATCGTTCTACCATTCCTAGACCGGCAAGGGAACTTGCTGTTCCAACAGGAAAATGCACGCCCGCATGTATCCCGTGCCACCCAACGTGCTCTATAAGGTGTAAGTCAACTACCCTGGCCAGCAAGATCTCCGGATCTGTCCCCCATTGAGCATGTTTGGGACTGGATGAAGCGTCGTCTCACGCGGTCTGCACGTCCAGCACGAACGCTGGTCCAACTGAGGCGCCAGGTGGAAATGGCATGGCAAGCCGTTCCACAGGACTACATCCAGCATCTCTACGATCGTCTCCATGGGAGAATAGCAGCCTGCATTGCTGCGAATGGTGGATATACACTGTACTAGTGCCGACATTGTGCATGCTCTGTTGCCTGTGTCTATGTGCCTGTGGTTCTGTCAGTGTGATCATGTGATGTATCTGACCCCAGGAATGTGTCAATAAAGTTTCCCCTTCCTGGGACAATGAATTCACGGTGTTCTTATTTCAATTTCCAGGAGTGTATAAGAAAGAGCACATTGGAAACAAGGGAAAGCGACAAATACTGGACATGTTACAGCGTTAGATGGGTGACTGTAACTCACGAAGTAGTAATATATACACTGTTGTCCAAAATTAAAGCAACAAACGGAAATTTTGCGAGGTTGCGTTTACTTTGCCAGAAAACAGTACAAACAGGTGATAGTAAAGTATGGACAGTGTATAGAATACAGAAGGTAAACAACAGCAACATACATAACGGTTAGCAAAAATGTTCTTCGTTTTCTCCAACTTAACGGATTTGCATACACACGCCGACAACTGAATAGAGTGCTCAGTATGGGTTGTTGCCACCTCTGGCAGCAATACAGGCCTGACAACGACGGACATACTGTGAATGATGTCATCAGTCTCGTTTTTAGGCAAGAACGCCCATTCTTCCTGCAGAGCTGATCGCTGTCTTGGAGAGGGGTTGGTGGATGCTGACATGGTGCAAGCTATCTCCCTTGTGCATGCCAGACACGCTCTATGGGATTCAAATCGAGAGAGCGAACAGGCCATGACATGCATGCAATATCTTCCGTTTCCAAGAAAACATCAACCACCCGTGCTATGCAAGGTCGAGCCTTATCGTCCATCAGTAGGAAGTATGAGCTCGCAGCACTTCGCAACCACCGCAAATGAGGTCCCAGGATCTCCTCAGGATACGTGACAGCGCTAAAACTTGGCAATTAACCCGTGAAATTTCATGAGGAGGGGTCATAGTGGTCAAAATACTCCCTGCCCACACCATTAGGGTTTCTTCTCGATGGCCGCACGGGGTAGTCGCGCGGTCTGGGGCGTCTTACTGCGACCCGCGCGACTCTCCCCGTCGGAGGTTCGAGTCCTATCTCGGGCATGGGTGTGTGTGTTGTCTTTAGCGTAAGTTAGTTTAAATTAGATTAAGTAGTGTGTACGCTTAGGGACCGATGACCTCAGTCGTTTAGTCCCATAAGAACTTACCAGATATTTCCTAAATTTCTCCTCGATGTCGGTCTTGTTCCGCAGTGTTTGCGTCCCGAAATCGTAGTCCATGTTCCCTCCAGATACGAATCCATCGAGAATCACTCTCCAGACTAAATCTGGACTCATCTGTGAGAGCCGGCAGCAATGGCCTAGCGGTTCTAGGCGCTACAGTCTGGAACCGCGCGACCGCTACGGTAGCAAGTTCGAATCCTGCCTCGGGCATGGATGTGTGTGATGTCCTTAGGTTAGTTGGGTTTAAGTAGTTCTAAGTTCTAGGGGACTGATGACCTCAGAAGTTAAGTCCCATAGTGCTGAGCCATTTGAACCATCTGTGAAAACAACATTGTCCACTGTTCGACCGCCAGGTGGCATTTCGATGACTTTACTCTAGGGGTTCCGTTCTGGGAAGAAGCACCAGAGATAGACATACAGCATGTCTCCGACAATAAAGGCCACTCTACACACAGTTTGCCTCGATACGACACGTCCAGTGGACGTTGCGAGCTCACATGCCAGTTACCGTGCACTACTAAGGCGGTACTGTCGTGCCCTTACAGTCAAATAATAGCCCTCTATTCTGAAGTCACACGTAATCGGCCGTGCCCTGGTCTTCGGAATACAGTTTCCGTCTCTGTACACTATTGCCACATCCGAGAAACAACAGAACGATTCACACTAAGCCATCGACGACATCAGTCTGCGACTGTCCTGCTTCCTTTCTTTCTCTGATCCTGCACCGCAGAGAGTTTGGTAGGCATCTCTCTGTGCAATACTGCACCGTCTACATAGCGATTGTGGATGTTGGCCTACCAGAAAACACTACCTCGTTTCACCGGCGCCCTGACGTCATCGTTGGCGTGATTATTCATTGACAAGAATGCCATCTTCCGTACATAAAACGATCGTACGGACATTTGGTTGACAGTTGTATGATTATATCGTAAGTTATACACAGGACGGTGAAATAGTGGTTTGTTACTTTAATTTTTGCCACCACAGTATTAACACTAGATGCACTTGTGTATGTTACGTTAAACACTTTTTGATTTCGTTAACGTCAATTCAGTAACTAAAGCAAATGTACATAAGAGGCAATGCAACAATTTGTAGCCACAACATAAACATATTTTCATAAAAAGATCTGACAATTCGTTCACACGACGCAGTATGCATCTCGCTTTAGTAAAGCAAAAATATGACAGCCCCTCAACTTACGCCACTTTTTGCTCTGATACATAGTCTTTTTAGAGAAAGATTGGTAACTGTCAGATACGCAATTTCGACTGTTTCATCGTCATTGAAACCTCAGAAGCCTGTGAACAGGGAGTTCGCTTCTGGATTCGCTCTTCTACATCTTTGGTTAGCGAGAGAATGGGGTTAACGAGCTTTCCCGCCAACCTCGGGCTACGTTCCGTAAATGGAAATCTGCTGTAGGAGTTCCTTTACGCATATAAAGTGGTGCCTGCAATCGGCGTTCATTCGAGTTTACGCGCCAGAGTTGGTGGCAGTAGTCATTCGACTTTGTGGGTCCGACACCGCACCCCTACTGAACTTCCTAGCTCGTTTCCTCGGCGGTTAAGGATTACAGCGGAAACGTTAATGCAAGTGTCCTCGTTCAGACGAACTAACAATATGTCTCCACCAGGGAACCACCGATCTGCGGTTTCACACCACTCGGTCCGTTAAACTGCTGCACTAGCGGGGACGCGTCTCGTACGTTCCGCCGTTTCGCAGCCCACATTCCCGTCACGTCTGCTCACAGGGCGCTGGACTCGTCGAGAAAACTTTCATAAACCTTCTAAAAGTAAAAGTAGCATCTTATGGTATTGTTGACTGAAATAATCCTGGAGGCAGATTCAGCCGTTCCGTTCGAGAGGTTCTCTTTAAGATCGTTGTCAGTAAATCTTCTGTGGGTGGCATGCTATGAAACAAATCGCTGTTTTAGTGACCTTTTGAAAATTACCTCAATCAAGGCAGTGTGTTCACTACTGTGCCACCATCTTGTTGAGAGCTAATATACACTACTGGCCATTAAAATTGCTACACCAAGAAGAAATGCAGATGATAAACGGGTATTCATTGGACAAATATATTATACTAGAATTGACATGTGATTACATTTTCAGCAAATTTGGGTGCATAGATCCTGAGAAATCAGTACCCAGAACAACCACCTCTGGCCGTAATAAAGGCCTTGATACGCCTGGGCATTGAGTCAAACAGAGCTTGGATGGCGTGTACAGGTACAGCTGCCCATGCAGCTTCAACACGATACCACAGTTCATCAAGAGTAGTGACCGGCGTATTGTGACGAGCCAGTAGCTCGGCCACCATTGACCAGACGTTTTCAACTGGTGATAATCTGGAGAATGTGTTGGCCAGGGCAGAAGTCTAACATTTTCTGTATCCAGAAAGGCCCGTACAGGACCTGCA
Organism: Schistocerca nitens; assembly: GCF_023898315.1. Classification (NCBI taxonomy): domain Eukaryota; kingdom Metazoa; phylum Arthropoda; class Insecta; order Orthoptera; family Acrididae; genus Schistocerca; species Schistocerca nitens. Next base: position 809,207,025 of record NC_064616.1, read on the forward strand.
ACATTCGGTCGTGCATTATCCTGCTGAAATGTAGGGTTTCGCAGGAATCGAATGAAGGGCGGAGCCACAGGTCATAACACATCTGTAATGTAACGTCCACTGTTCAAAGTGCCGTGAATGCGAACAAGAGGTGACCGAGACGTGTAACCAGTGGCACCCCATACCATCACGCCGGGTGAAACGCCAGTATGACGATGTCGAATACACGCTTCTAATGTGCGTTCACCTCGACGTCGCCAAACACGGATGCGACCATCATGATGCTGTAAACAGAACACGGATTCATCCGAAAAAACTACGTTTTGCCATTCGTGCACGCAGGTTCGTCGTTGAGTACACCATCGCAGGCGCTCCTTTCTGTGATGCAGCGTCAAGGGTAACCGCAGCCATGGTCTCCGAGCTGATAGTCCATACTGCTGCAAACGTCGTCGAACTGTTCGTGCAGATGGTTGTTGTCTTGCAAATGTCCCCATCTGTTGACTCAGGGATCGAGACGTGGCTCCACGGTCCGTTACAGCCATGCGGATAAGATGCTTGTCATCTCGACTGCTAGTGATACGAGGCCGTTGGGATCCTGCACGGCGTTCCGTATTACCCTCCTGAACCCACCGTTTCCATATTCTGCTAACACTCATTGGATCTCGACCAACGCGAGCAGCAATGTCGCGATACGATAAACCGCAATCGCGATAGGCTACAATCCGACCTTTATCAAATTCGGAAACGTGATGGTACGCATTTATCCTCCTTACACGAGGCATCACAACAACGTTTCACCAGGCAACGCCGGGCAACTGATTTTTGTGTATGAGAAATCGGTTGGAAACTTTCCTCATGTCAGCACGTTGTAGGTGTCACCACCGGCGCCAACCTTGTGTGAATGCACTGAAAAGCTAATCATTTGCATATCACAGCATCTTCTTCCTGTCGGTTAAATTTCGCGTTTGTAGCACGTCATCTTCGTGGTGTAGCAATTCTAATGGCCAGTAGTGTAGTAACTGGCGAACCCAGAAATGCTTCGCAATTGCTAGATATGTTTGAGAATTTGATATACATCCTAATCTCCTTCTCCCCCTTCCCCTCTTTCTGTACATCACCTCCTCTCCTTCTCTTTCTCTGTCTCCCCATCCTACCTCCTCTCTCTGGCTTAAGCCTTGTTTACTGTTGTTACAAATTCATATTCTGTAGTAAGGTTGTAATCATAACCCGATATGCTGTATGGCATGTATATTTCCTGTTTCCTGTGAGAACCGACTGCTAGGAACGTAAAAGCTCATGGTTGTGTATAAAACTTTTGTATATATATATAGATATATGACTGAGATAACAAGGCATTTAAATCATGCCCTGCTGCCGTAATTACAACAGACTACAGCCGAGCGGAGTGGGCACGCGGTTGGGCGCCATGTCTCGGATTGCGTGGCCTCTCCCGCCGGAGGTTCGAGTCCTCCCTCGGGCATAGGCGTGTGTGTTGTTCTTAGCATAAGCTAGTTTAAGTTAGGATAAGTAGTGCGTAAGTCTGGGGACCGATGACTTCAGCAGTTTGGTCCCTTAAAAATTCAGACACATGTGAACATGTGTGAACAGACTACAGCAAAGAAAGCAGTACCACACAATTTCGCAGTACAGCATTTTCCTTATCACAGCCGGTTTTAACAGATAACTTGTACATTATTGTTTAAGAAATATTAGCCTGTGTCCATCTGAATGTTTATTAGAGTATCCTGTAAAAATTTGAAATAAATGGTCAAGAACTTTCGAGATTTTTGTGAACAACTTTTCCCCTTTATACCTTACACATACATTTCACATCTTCTTCTACTTCTTAGTGTTTATCTCATACTATCAGGGTCTGCTTGTTGACATGTCTGCCTGCATTTGGGTCTGTCAAGGGCATTTTCAAAGGTGGCATTGATGAATTCCATATCCTTCTCGATACGGTCCACCCACCGTCTCTTGGGTCCACCGTGAGGTCGTCGGCCACTTATGTCCAGGTGCATAGCTGTTCTTGCCACGGAGTCTGCTTCACTGCACATGACGTGTCTGTACCGTCTTAACCTGCTTTCCCAGAGTTTGTCTGAGATGGGTGCAACTCAAAGTCGCCGTCGAATGTCGACGTTTGTGTCCTGGCGTAAGCTGTCGTCAGCACACCCATAGGCAAAGATGTAGCGCGAAGATCGATAGTAGGCGCTGGATCAAGAGCGCCTATCGCGAGAGAGGCCACAGAGACACACTGGCGAGAAACACGCCGCCAACGCCCTCTCGACAGCAAGTATTTAGGCCACGGGCGCTGACCAGAGGGCCTCTCTCTGGCTCGCTAAGTCACACTCCAGTTTGACGTCTGTCATTCCACTCGCAGAGCGGGTCACCGGCTGTGACAATAGCCAGATTACCGATAATGTCTGCAAAAGGACTATTTCTATTGAGCTTCTAGCACAGAACACGGACTCTACTCCAGTTAAGTAAAACTTACAGCTCATGAAAACAAAGAACTGTATTACTACATGTGCTCATTTGTGTTGTAGAAAGAGGATACCAGCCACCGATAATATCCTCTCCCTTGCCTCTCTGGTACAAGACTACAGTTTGTTGTATGGTCAAGTCGGGTAAGCCCAAGGGACCATCGGAGCATTTGCATTTCCATCATGTGGAGAGCCTGCTCATGCTTCGTTGTTGTTGGCCCACACCCCAACCCATAACGTGCGACTGGGCGTTCTACAGTCCTATAAATCTTTCACTTAGGGCGTAAAGCCATACGGATATTACGCAAGACGCCGGTCACCTGGCGCCAATTCATTCGGGCTGTGTTAACACAGGCACGGACATCCGGTGGGCTTTCACCATCACAGCATATGCATGAGCCAAGGTATTTCAATTGCCCCACGTTCATCAGGTCTTCTCCACCGACTTCCATCGGTTTGAATATCACATACCTTGTATTCTGTCTTCTTGATCGGAGACCAAATTTGCCTAGTCGTTGTTTCCATTGCTGCGTCTGTTCCTGGAGATCTTGATGAAGTTTACTTGCAAGTAAACCATCGTCAGCCTATGTGAGTGCCCAAGGGTGTGGTGACTGTAGTTCGTGTATCACAGTGTCCATACAGAGGATAAACAACAGAGGTGACAGTGCTACATATACTTGCAAAGTACAGCCTGTGTCCGTCTGAATAGTCATTAGAGTACTGTGTAAATATTTTAAATAAATCGGTCTCGTATCTTTCGAAATTTTTGATAACAACTTTCAACAACGAATTGTTTTTATATAGCAGTACAGATATTGTATGCATTAGAAAAGTATGTAGCATACGTCCGTCCAAATTACTGTCACGTAATAATTTGAATTAATCGATCAAGTACTTTTCGAGATTTTTTGGTAAGAACGTTTGGCATTTACATACTAAATATTTATTTTAAATATTGCTGTCCGAATGTTCATTAGAGAATTGTGTAAAAATCTGAAGTCAAGTACTTTTCGAGATTTTTGGTAACAACGTTAAACAACGACTTGTCTTTATACAGTAGTACAAAACAGACAAGGCCCTGGCTTTGCACGGGTAGCACTAAGCCCGCTTCCATGGCTAAGTGAGCACACAACACTGATAGGAAGTTAGGCATCATTCGCAACCCCCTCCCCCCCTTCCACTCCCTGCCGTCATGCACAGCACCCTCAATTCCTATTCATGGTATGATTTAGCGACGAAGCCCACTTTCATTTGGATGGGTTCGTCAATAAGCAACATTGGCGCATTTGGGGGACTGAGAATCCGCATTTCGCGATCGAAAAATCTCTTCACCCTCAACGGGTGACTGTGCTGTGCAATGCCCACTCGCTGAGTAATCGGTGCGACATTCCTTGATGGCACGGTGACTACCGAACGGTACGTGAAGGTTTTGGAAGATGATCGCATCCCCATTGTCCGAAGTGACTCTGATTTCGACAGGATGTGGTTCATGCAAGACGGAGCTCGACCTCATCGAAGCAGGAGAGTGTTTGATGTCCTGGAGGAGCACTTTGGGGACCGCATTCTGGCTCTGGTGTATCCAGGGGCCACTGGCATGGGCCTCGATTGGCCGCCATATTCTCCGTATCTGAACACATGCGACTACTTTTTGTGAGGCTGTATTAAAACAAGGTGTGCAGCAATAACCCCAAAACCACTGCTGAGCTCAAAACACACATTCAGGAGGTCATTGACAGCATCGATGTTCCGACACTTCAGCGGGTCATGCAGAATGTTAGTATTTGTCTGCGGCACATCATCGGCAATGATGGCAGGCATATCGAACATGTCATAGCCTAATCCGAATACCTGTAGTGATGTTTACTTGTTGAATTAAGTGTGTGCACACCGTAGTTTGTAATTAATTTACGTTTTATCATGTAGTTGAATAATTGTCAACCTGTACATATCACCCCCCCCCCCCCCAAAAAAAAAAAAAAAAACAACACCAAAAACGTTGTCAGCATGTTTGAATCTCATGTGGCCGACTCAGGTTCAGAGTACTGCAAGGGATTTTTCTTTAGTCGGAGTACTGAAACAGGTCTCACTGAGTCACGTGATGTGAACTGAGGAGCCAAGAATGAGAAGTAGCTGCTACAAGGTCTGAAAAGTCGAGAACGGCCGGCAGAGTGTTGTGCTGACCCCTTTCTCCTCAGTACCGCATCCTGGTGACACCACATGTCACACAGAGCATGGTACGGCAGCTTGTCGAAATCGCGTGGTCTTCAAGAAAGGCCTGATAGAGAAATTTAGTTTTCAATGATGTACACAAACCTTCCTTGTGAATAAGTCTATCCATTAGTGAAAACAATATCGAAATCTCTACAGTAGTTCCTGATATTAGCCAAAACATACAGACAGAAAAACGAGGCAGGGGAACTTAATTTATAATTGTTATAGATTATTTAACCATGTTCCTGGTGTCAATTGGTCAAAAACGCCATTTAACTTGAATCTTGACTGCATGGTATGAGTACGGATGAAGGGACTAACGTCCTTCGTAGCCGATACATTTTATAGACATGACACACAGAGGGATCTAACATACGATTATTTTACAGGAACCTGATGAAAGATTTCGGAACTGCAACAGTTCCCAGCACCTGGCAGATAGGACATAAATATATTTTCTGGTGCTTCGGCAGATCTGTTTGATGCCATTTCGGTGCAGAGCTTTCCCCAGATCTTCACTGACGCCCCACGCACACGATAAGAGTGCAATATATTATTGTTCTAGCACCTCTGCTATTTTTGTTTAAATTCGTATTTCCATGCTGTTCCTTTGTCCTGCTCGTCTTTGAAAGGATGGTGTAATGAATCGTTGGCTGGCTCTATAATTTCTGCTTTGGGAAACGTTTGGACGACACCGAAAAACTGAGTTCCTCGCCAGGTCTATAGTTTGTCTGCACACTGTGGGGTTACTGACTCCATGCACCACCAATAGCAAACATTACAAAAAAACAACTAAGCGCTATCACAGAACTGATAAGTAACTGAGAAACAGTAATGGTAAAAGCTGATAATCGGAACGCCACTGTTGTAATGGTTGTAATGGCTGAATGTGTAAGAAGTACTGCTATCTGTGATGTCATAACGTACCGATACCGTAATCCTTACTTATCGCTGGTTTCTCGAACTTTCGGAGCCGAGAGCGCCTTTTTCTGTGAGTGAGCGTTGTCTTGCTGTATAATGACAAAAACGCCCCAGCGGTAGTGGTCACCCCGTCTTGGCGTAGGCAGAAGAATCGGTGTTTAGCTTCCGACGCCGCGGATAAGTAATAAGCAGAATTTGCTAGAAAGTGGAATTAATAGTTTAAAGTGTTTCGTCAATTTGTGGAAGAAAATTATTTGAGTAATTCAGTTATTTCGCGGGGAGGCACGCGGGATTAATTAAGAAATTTGCGGCGGATACAGTGTCGTGTTTGAGGATCAGTAATTGTCATGGAGACATATGTTGTTGGTAGGACGTACATGTAAGGGCTACCTGATTAATTATGTGGAAACTCAACGTAGGAATGGCTGTTTCATTGTGAATATGAAACGTAACTGTTAAAACGAGATTGGATAACCGTGGGTATTGTTGGGAAACTGTGTTCATGCTAAAGGGAAAATGAAACAAAGTCAACTGACTAGTGCGTTTGTCATTTCACAGTGACATTTTTCATTCTTAAATTAAGTGTTAAGAGACACATATTCGTGTTAGACAACGGTCAGGTTTACATCTTAACGAAGCGTGTATTCACAGCAAAGCCACCAAACCAGAGTCCGATAATAGGAAAAAAAAAAACACTATCAAAACTAAAGAGACAGAGACAGTAATTTTACATCTGTCTCCGTGAAAGGACACAGCCTATATTTTATCATCGCACCCCCACACTTACTTTTCATTTGCCGTACCGTGCGCCGGGATGACTGCCTTTTGTTTCAAGAACGGAGAGGCGGTATGCCTAAATGAGAATTAACTGTGAACAACAGACATGCGAGTCAACGTATGGAGAGAGCAATAAGAGTGCGTCGTTACTGACAGAACGTCTGTGAAACGAAAATATATAACGTACTCGACTACAGTGGAGACAGTAAGAGCAATTCTACATCATCTTGGATTGCAGCGGTTCGAGAAGACCATCAGAATGAAACAAGGGAGCAACGCAGTTTGCAGCATCGCACCGCATCACAGCAACCAACAGTCGCAGTAATAAGTCTAAAGTGTTGCAATAATGCCAATTGTGCCTAATTTGAAACCGCTGTTGTAAGCGAAACTTTTCAATTATTTGACGTGTGACGAATTTTTCGCAGCGGAAGTTAGCTACGCTTGTGTTTTGTACCTTTCACTTTTGAGTGTAGTAATGTCGTTACAAAAGGAGAAAATAACAGCTAATAGTGTCGTGGAAAATGAGCTCGCTAAAGAGGGGAATGCTGTAGTCCATGGATCAAAGACTCCGGTTTGGGGACGTGACTATCGGAGAATCGGTAGACGTAGGACTAACGATTAAATGAAGGGCTTATTTCAATAGTGGTACAAGTCCATTACCTCCACTTTTCTGTCTCGCTTCTGGCATTAATGGTCCAAACAAACAGAAGGAAAGGTTCATCTCTAGCAAGAAGCCATATGCTTGAATAATTCTTGTATCTCAATTGCAGATTTTTCAGCGCTCATTTAACTGTATCTCAGAATGGACAAAAATGGACTTGTACCACTATTGAAATAAGCCCTTCAAATTATGTGTAAAGCCTCAGTGTCACTGATATATGTATATGGGAAGAACTATAAGGGATCCCACTTAGCAGCAAACTCAAACCCCAGTCAACTAGAAATAGCAGTCAGATACAACGGCACTAATCATCGCGTTAATGCGAAATCGAGAGAAAACTGAAAAAGAAAATAGGGAGAGTCAAGAGAAAATGGCACAGTTATCTAGAAAAAAATTCAAAGGATTTCGGGTAAGTCAAGCAAAAACTGCGAGGAAAATTACAATGAAGCGCCAAAGAAACTGGTATAGGCATGCGTATTCAAATAAAGAGATTCGTAAACAGGCAGAATAAGACGCTGCGGTCGGCAACGCCTAAGATAACAAGTGTCTGGCGCACTTGTTAGATCAGCTACTGCTGCTACAATGGCAGGTTATCAAGAGTTAATTGAGTTTGAAAGTAGTGTTATAGTTAGCGCACGAGCGATGGGGCACAGCACCTCCGAGGTAGCGATGGGGATATTTCCGTAGTACTATTTCAGAAGTGTACCGTGAATATCAGGAATCCGGTGCAATATAAAATCTCCGAGATCGCTGCGGCCCGAAAAAGATCCTGAAAGAACGGGACCAACGATAACGGAAGAGAATCGTTCAACGTGACCGAAGAGCAACCCTTCCTCAAATTACTGGAGATTTCGGTGCTCGGTCATCAACAAGTGTCAGAGTGACAACCGCCGGCCGCGGTGGTCTAGCGGTTCTAGGCGCGCAGTCCGGAACCGCGCGACTGCTACGGTCGCAGGTTCGAATCCTGCCTTGGGCATGGATGTGTGTGATGTCCTTAGGTTAGTTAGGTTTGAGTAGTTCTGAGTTCTAGGGGACTGATGACCACAGATGTTAAGTCCCATAGTGCTCAGAACCATTTGAACCATTTCAGAGTGACAACAATTCAAGTAAACATCATCGATATGGGCTTTCGGAGCCGAAGGCCCACTCGTGTACCCTTCATGACTGCACGACACAAAGCTTTACGCATCGCCTTGGTCTGTCACCACCGATATTGGACTGTTGATGACTGGAACATGTTGCCTGGTCCCACGAGTCTCGTTTCATATTGTATCGAGCGGATGGACGTGTACGGCTACGGAGACAACCTCACGAATCCATGGACCCTGCATGTCAGCAGGGAACTGTTCAAGCTGGTAGAGGCTCTGTAATGGCTTGGGCGTGTGCAGTTGGATTGATATGAGACCCTTGATACGTCTAGACACGTCTCTGAAAGGTGACACGTACGTAAGCATTCTGTCCGATCACCTGCATCCATTCGTGTCCCTTGCACATTCCGACGGACTTGGGCAATTCCAGCAGGACAATGCGACACATCACTTGTCCAGAATTGCTACAGAGTGGCTCCAGTAACACTCTTCTGAGTTTAAACGCTTCGCTGGCCACCAAACTTCCCAGACATGAACATTATCGAGCGTATCTGGGATGTCTTGCAACGTGCTGTTGAGAAGAGATCTCCACCCCTCGCACATTTATGGATTCGAAGTGTCAGTTCCCTCCAGCACTACTTCAGACATTAGCTGAGTCCACGCCACGTCGTGTTGTGGCACTTCTGCGTGCTCGCGGAGGCCCTACACGATATTTAGCAGGTGTACCAGTTTCTTTGGTTCTTCAGTGTATAAAGGATTTGCAACATGACCGCCACGCTTACCGACGTGTACCACGGGTGCGCCGCGGGAAACCACAGCAAACAGCGCTGCTGTCGCAAGCAACATTTCGCTTTCTGCGCGTTCAAGTACCCACGTAACGCCACACCTCTTCCGATGACGAGAATGTAGGTCGCCGCTCGACCACTCTGCGACCAGTGCACGCTCCACGCACAACACCGGCTGATTCTGCTCCCCATCAAACGTAGTCGTCGCCATGAAGCTCAGTAGTTCGTCAATGGACTTCAGTCAGCGTCTCCTGAGTGCAACGCTTCGCTAAACCTGCATTTCAACGGCCCACAAGACCGCAGTCTCACGGGACTCTATCTGTAACCATCCTCGGCACCCTCCTACTCATCGCCCACTACCGTTTTTATTGACTTCGTCATTGTTAGCACATCCGAGGCATCGTCACGAATTGAAATTTCAGTTTGCTATCCAGTAGTATGGGCACTCGTCCTCTGAAACTGTATTGAATTCTGTTCATACTTAATAAACAAACAGCTGTTACTGCTACCCGTGCATTTCAATTGTCACCTATCCTATCCCTCTGTCACGAATAAAAAAGCCTACTTTGATCAACCGCCCAAATGGAAAGCTACAATGGGGCCTGTTTCAAACTCTTTCAGCTACTGATAAGGCTGTCTCACATGATGATGTGGCATCTTTGTGTCCTCCACCGTGATCACTCAAGATCTGACGTAGTTCGTCCCCCTTACGTACCGTACAGGAGCTAGTAACAACACTAAACATAAACGACACTAGTTCACTCTTGTGCCGGCCGGAGTGGCCGTGCGGTTCTGGGCGCTGCAGTCTGGAACCGAGCGACCACTACGGTCGCAGGTTCGAATCCTGCCTCGGGCATGGATGTGTGTGATGTCCTTAGGTTAGTTAGGTTTAATTAGTTCTAAGTTCTAGGCGACTCATGACCTCAGCAGTTAAGTCGCATAGTGCTCAGAGCCATTTTTCACTCTTGTGGCCGTTCTTCTTGCCACAAAAAATTGCAATTCTATTTGTTACGTCTGCCACAGACGGCCCCTGCCAGGCAGCCTACACTCAAGACACCCCTATGTACCATATAACATACACAAGCACTTGCAGGCGCAACCAAGAGGAAAATAATTCTTCAAAATAAACAGAACTTGCTAGAGACTAATGCGAACCTTTTTCTGCAGAGGTCGCCTCACAGATACAGGGAAAGTTGGAGTACTGCGCCGGCCTCCGCCGGCTTTATAAGGCCAGCGCAGCAGCAGTATAGCCAGTTATTTGTTTTTGTGTGTATATAGTGATTGTTCGAGAAGGTAGTTCAGTTTCAATAAACAACATTATACTGAGTGTTCTACAATACTGTGTTTTCTCCAGTGGGACAAATAACTTGTAGACGACCATTCATCAAGAGCGTCGGCGAGGTCCATCGGAGCTGGTCCTAGCTCGACGAGGAACTGGCTGTACTGCTGCTGTGCTGGCCTTATAAAGCCGGCGGAGTACTCCAACTTTCCCTGTATCTGTGAGGCGACCTATGCAGAAAAAAGGTTCGCATTAATCTCTAGCAAGTTATGTTTGTTTTGAATAATTGTTTTCCTCTTGGTTGCGCCTGCAAGTGCTTGTGTATGTTATATGGTACACAGGGGTGTCTTGAGTGTAGGCTGCCTGGCAGGGGCCGTCTGTGGCAGACGTAACACTAATAATTTACGTACCCGCCGATGTTGTGTACACGAATGATGTTACGTTGACTTGGTTCTTTTCTTTTTTAGTCAGGCTATGTATTAATTTCCAACAGTTGGTTCCAGATCTGCGAGTACCAGCCTAGGATCCTCCACCATATCCGTAATTTTAGCCCTGAAGATTTGGGACAACTCATATGTGTGTCTGTTCATTCCCTATCCGTCAGGTGCTGGGAGTGGTTGTAATTCCGAAATCTCTCATCAACTGCCTGTAAAACAATAGTATACTAGGTCCCTTTGTGTGTCCGAAATGTTTTCCGTTCGCTAATCGGTAATCTAAATATAGAATAAATTATTCATCTTCGAGCAACGGCAGATGACAATATTAGCTAGCGTGTGAGAGAAACGTTTGGCAATTCGTTTGCTGATCTGCCGTTAGGAGCCTGTGGCCAATAATACCTAACGAAATTTTCTTTCAAAGGATTCAACCGTAAAACAGACACACATCACTACACTTGATGGAACTCTCACTACACGAAATAGTCACACATCTCCAGGTCTGAAATATGTAACGACAGGCCACCTGAACCACAATTTCTACTAAAACCGCTCACAGAGCCAGTGGATTTCCTTTTCTTTCATTTATTGAAGTCTCAAGTTGGATAGCATTTCGTACCATCTATAGTATCACGGAACTTCTAAAATTTCCAGCCGAAATCGTTGCCTTTAGACGCTGATAACTGTAAGGCTTCTGTCGTACTTGAAAATTTTCTCAGTATTTATAGTATAGTCAAGTGAGTATTTCCTATAACGTTTCAACTGAACTGCATTCTGAATATCTTAATTTATGTGTCTTCTACAGCATCCTCGTGGTGGCAGCAGAGCCTGGGCTTTCTTTGTGTGTCATATTCTCATAATCTAACATGCATTACCCTAAAGGGAGGAGGGAGAGTTACCATTTAATGTCTCTTTGCGAGGAGAAAAAGCACATGCCTTAACAGATTTTGGGAAACCATGGGAAACCTAAATCTGGATAGCTGAGTGGGGATTTGAACACACATCCTCACGAAAGCTAGTCGAATATCTTATCACAGCGCCATACCTCTCGGTTGTCTTACTCTGAAGAGACCGATGACCCCCCCCCCCCACTTTAAACCAACCAATCTTACTCTGGGTTTATATAACAATCAGTTACGCTACATCTATGCCTGCCGTAACGTTTGCAATGTACACTCCTGGAAATTGAAATAAGAACACCGTGAATTCATTGTCCCAGGAAGGGGAAACTTTATTGACACATTCCTGGGGTCAGATACATCACATGATCACACTGACAGAACCACAGGCACATAGACACAGGCAACAGAGCATGCACAATGTCGGCACTAGTACAGTGTATATCCACCTTTCGCAGCAATGCAGGCTGCTATTCTCCCATGGAGACGATCGTAGAGATGCTGGATGTAGTCCTGTGGAACGGCTTGCCAGCGTTCGTGCTGGACGTGCAGACCGCGTGAGACGACGCTTCATCCAGTCCCAAACATGCTCAATGGGGGACAGATCCGGAGATCTTGCTGGCCAGGGTAGTTGACTTACACCTTATAGAGCACGTTGGGTGGCACGGGATACATGCGGGCGTGCATTTTCCTGTTGGAACAGCGAGTTCCCTTGCCGGTCTAGGAATGGTAGAACGATGGGTTCGATGACGGTTTGGATGTACCGTGCACTATTCAGTGTCCCCTCGACGATCACCAGTGGTGTACGGCCAGTGTAGGAGATCGCTCCCCACACCATGATGCCGGGTGTTGGCCCTGTGTGCCTCGGTCGTATGCAGTCCTGATTGTGGCGCTCACCTGCACGGCGCCAAACACGCATACGACCATCATTGGCACCAAGGCAGAAGCGACTCTCATCGCTGAAGACGACACGTTTCCATTCGTCCCTCCATTCACGCCTGTCGCGACACCACCGGAGGCGGGCTGCACGATGTTGGGGCGTGAGCGGAAGACGGCCTAACGGTGTGCGGGACCGTAGCCCAGCTTCATGGAGACGGTTGCGAATGGTCTTCGCCGATACCCCAGGAGCAACAGTGTCCCTAATTTGTTGGGAAGTGGCGGTGCGGTCCCCTATGGCACTGCGTAGGATCCTACGGTCTTGGCGTGCATCCGTGCGTCGCTGCGGTCCGGTCCCAGGTCGACGGGCACGTGCACCTTCCGCCGACCACTGGCGACAGCATCGATGTACTGTGGAGACCTCACGCCCCACGTGTTGAGCAATTCGGCGGTACGTCCACCCGGCCTCCCGCATGCCCACTATACGCCCTCGCTCAAAGTCCGTCAACTGCACATACGGTTCACGTCCACGCTGTCGCGGCATGCTACCAGTGTTAAAGACTGCGATGGAGCTCCGTATGCCACGGCAAACTGGCTGACACTGACGGCGGCGGTGCACAAATGCTGCGCAGCTAGCGCCATTCGACGGCCAACACCGCGGTTCCTGGTGTGTCCGCTGTGCCGTGCGTGTGATCATTGCTTGTACAGCCCTCTCGCAGTGTCCGGAGCAAGTATGGTGGGTCTGACACACCGGTGTCAATGTGTTCTTTTTTCCATTTCCAGGAGTGTATATTGTACTTTTCACGCTTCTCATTTTAAACTTCTAGTTTGAAATTGAAAATCTGTCGAGTATTCCCCTGTAAATACGCGGCCGGCCGGGGTGGCCGAGCGGTTCTAGGCGCTACGGTCTGGAACCGAGCTACTGCTACGGTCGCAGGTTCGAATCCTGCCTCAGGCATCGATGTGTGTGATGTCCTTAGGTTAGTTAGGTTTAAGTAGCTCTAAGTTCTAGGAGACTGATGACCTCAGCAGTTAAGTCCCATAGTGGTCAGAGACATTTTTTTTTGTAAATACGCGAAAAAGGAGGAGAGAAAGATTAGCATTTAAGGTCCAGGCGGTGACGATGTCATTAGAGACGGAGCACAAGATAACATTATGGACGAATGGGGAAAGAAATATGACGTTTTTATTTGGATGATTTAGGGAAACAACGCAAAACTGGCGCTTGGAAGGCTTGACGGGAAACTCAGTCCGCCCAATTTCTAGTTCAGTGTCTTACCGCTAAGCCACCTTGCTCGTCTGATAAAAAGAATTATAACGTTCCGATCCAAAATAGCGATACCAGTACCACTCATCAAGTCTTCAGTATAGAAGATGAAATGCATTTACATAACTAATTACTTCTTGGTCTTTATAGCGGAAGGTGTATCGAACAATATTCTCCTACAACGTAATATTTGCAGAAAGAGAGGTATGTACGTGGGGAACTTTCATCTCATATCACAATACTATAGAATTTCATACTACCACTGTTTTTGCATGTTTTGGAAAGGCCAAAAACAGGGAAACAATACAAACCTAAAGCTGAGTTCGGAACGCTCAGTACTCTGGTAAAAGCTCTACAAAGAGTTTTCTGAGTTTTACTATTTATAAAGAGGACGCAGAAGATTTGAACTTTATGAAGGAAAGAAAAACTTTTTAAGGTTGTCAGCTGCGCCGCTTCTGGAGTATTTATGTTTTCCTGTCGTATCGGGTTTTAATATCGTGCAAGGCAATAACAACACATTGGCGAATCCTTCGGTGAAACATTCTTATCAAATAACTTCTAGGCGACTGGAGCGGGAATTTCATATCATAAAATCATGCGACAAACGTGGATGCTATGCAAGAGTTTCCGGCGCTCTGTGATAAAAGCAATATTTTCCTTTCACTGGAAACGGTGTAGCAGTAATAATATAAGTTTTGCAAACAGATGAAAATCGGATGGAGCCAAGTCGGGACTGAATGGAGGATAATCGATGAGAGTGAACCCAAAAGCGTTGAATTGTTGCAGATATCGTGGCGCTCGTGTGTGCTCTGGGATTGTCATGCTGAAGGAGTGTGTGCTTAATGTGTGAACGAACTCCTCGTACTCGAAACTCGATTACAACACTGTTTCTCGCGCGCCGACATGGTTACGTTATATACAACCACGTTACACGGTAGAATGCGGAGTCCTCTAGCGGCAGTGGGGGCTGCAAACATGTAGTCATGAAGGGTACAGATATACTCGTAAAATGTTAATAACCTTTGTTTCATTTAAAAAGCTTTAAGAATTTTCACATAAAAATTCGGAGGCATTACTTTCCAGCACGCCCCCGTATATTTGACATAACATTTCACTGGTACCGAGAGACAAGTGTGAATATTATTTATAGCATCAATGACTTCAAATGTTAAAAAGGATGTTAAGGAAAGTAGGAAATATTTTTGTTTATCTAGTGTGACTGGAAATAGATGGTAGATTATAGGGCACGTAAACGGAAAATGATATAGAAGGCCGCAGTACTGATTTCGGGCTTCCGGAATTGTTTCATTAGGGAAGATGGTTCAGAAGTCATAGGTTGTTTGGGTTGTCAGGAAAGGTTGTCAGACAGATTCACCCAATTATAAGTCTGTATCGCTGATGTCAACCTGAATTAAGGAACGCGTTTTATGTTAACGTGGAGACCGAAAACATCCTTTGTAGGAGAAGTATTCCGCAAATAATATACCGAGCGAGGTGGCGCAGTGGTTAGCACATTGGACTCGCATTCGGGAGGACGACGGTTCAATCTTGCGTCCGGCCATCCTGATTTAGGTTTTCCGTGATTTCTCCAAATCGCTCCAGGCAAATGCCGGGATGATTCCTTTAAAAGGGCACGGTCGACTTCCTTCCCTAATCCGATGAAACTGATGACCTCGTAGTTTGGCCTCTTGCCTCAAAACAACCCAACCCAACCGCAAATAATACTAGTCCATGAGCTCCACGGAACATAAATCTTGCTAACCGCCCATGGTCAGACGCAAAGAGAAATTCGAGCAGACACTGTGTCTTGCTGGCAGTCGTTCTATTATTCGCGAGTTAAAAATGGGAAGATTAGCATTTAACACTGCGTCAACAACTTGATGATTAGGGACCGAGTACACGCTCGGTTCGTGGAAGGATGGTCGAGGAAATCTGCCATACACTTTACAGAGGAACCATCCCAGCATTTGCCTTGAACGACTTAGTCAAACCACAGCTAACCTATTTGAGCCACTTTTCTCCCGACTGAGTCCATTGTCTTAACAATGTGCCACCTAGCTATATGCTGCCAAACAGGAAGAGGTGCAAGTCATAGTGGCACGAGAAATATATATCTTGCAGAGCATATATGTACACTGTGTGATCAAAAGTATCAGAACACCTGGTTGAAAATGACTTACAAGTTCGTGCCGCCCTCCATCGATATTGCCGGAATTCAGTATGGTGTTGGCCCACCTTTAGCCTTGATGAGAGTTTCTACACTAGCAGGCATGCCTTCAGTCAGGTGCTGACAGGTTTCTTGGGGAATGGCAGCCCATTCTTCACGGAGTGCCGTACTCAGGAGAGGTATCGATCCACGGTGAGGCCGGGCACGAAGTCGGCGTTCCAAAACATCCCAAAGGTGTTCAGTAGGATTCAGGTCAGGACTCTGTGCAGGCCAGTCCATTATAGGGACGTTATTGTCGTGTTATCACTCCACCACAGGCCGTGCATTATGAACAGGTGCTCGATCCTGTCGAAAGATGCAATCGCCATCCCCGAAATTGCTCTTCATCAGTGGGAAGCGAGAAGGTACTTAAAACATCAATATAGGCCTGTGCTGTGATAATGACACGCAAAATAACCAGGGATGCAAGAACCCTCCATGAAAAACACGGCCACACCATAACACCACCGCCTACGGGTTTTACTGTTGGCACTACACACGCTGGCAGATGACGTACACCGGGCATTCGCCATACCCATACCCTGCCATCGGATCGCCACATTGTGTACCGTGTTCCGTCATTCCACACAACGTTTTTACACTATTCAATCGTCCTATGTTTACGCTCCTTACACCAAGCAGGGCGTCGTTTGGCATTTACCGGCGTGATGTGTGGCTTATGAGCAGCCGCTCGACTATGAAATCCAAGTTTTTTCACCGACCGTAGCGGTCGCGCGGTTCCAGACTGTAGCGCCTAGAACCGCTCGCTCACACCAGCTGGCGGAGGTTCGAGTCCTCCCTAGGGCATGGGTGTGTGTTTGTTGTCCTTAGCGTAAGTTAGTGTAAGTTAGATTAAGTAGTGTGTAAGCCTAGGGACGGATGACCTCAGCAGCTTGGTCCCATAGGCACTTACCACCAAAATATCTGTAACACCCACACAACACCCACCCACACAACACCCACCCACACAACACCCACCCACACAACACCCACCCACACAACACCCACCCACACAACACCCACCCACACACACACACATTTTACCAAATAGTGGAAAAATGTGTTCGTGTGAGGTATTGTTAAGCATACTGGTTACATCAATGTCAAAAGTCACTAGTACTTAGTATATGCTTGATGAGCGGGAAGCATAAGGGAAACTAGTTCCTGACATGCTGCTGAAATACAGTATTTCTGCTCTTACCACCTACCACACATCAACGGTTTCGTGTAGCACCATCGGAAAAATCCCACAGGAGTGACATATGGTATTTGTGCTGGCTATGGGTCAGGGCCTCTTCTTACAGTCCAACGATGAGGGTAACTTTCATGTTTCTGAAGTCCTCACGAACACTGCTATCGAAATAGAGTCGTGCACCATAGCGTTCAGACCACACCCTTTCATCGAAAAGGAGTACAGTTTCCAGCTGTGGTAGTACATCTTGATGTTTGGTTTGTTGGCCGCTCAACTGCGCGGTTATCAGCGACCGTACAAATTCCCTATCTGTACACAGTCCGATCTATCCACTTTCACGAATGATGATGACAACGGAAACATCCAGTTCCAGGGCAGAGACATTCCCCAAGCCGGCCGGGAATCGAAACCGGGACCCCTTGATCCAGAGGTAAGAACACTAGCCACTAGACCACTAGCTGCGGACAGTAGTACGTTTTGAATGAACAGTAGTTAACTTACAGTTTTCCTACTAAGTGTCAGTAAATAATGTGGTCTTGGTTGATCTTACACTGTTCTAGCCCGCAAATAAACAATCGTCATCTGAGATGATCATGGGAAGTAGATGTTATGGCGATTGAAAGCACCATCACAGCTCAAAGAGGCGTCTCCATAATCACTAAGAACAATACAAACTGTAGGAAGTTCGATACGGCAATGTCAATAACAAAACTTCAACCTGGGCTTGAAATCGTCTGGCTGTGTTGCTTGCACGCGTATTCTGTGATAAGATGTAGTTACTGCTCCACCAGCTCTCTCTTCTCTGTAGTATTTGACACTAGCAGTTCATAGACAGCTTCACGCGTATTTATTGATGAATATCCTCCCACATGATCCTACATAATATCATTAATTTCTAGTAAGCTAAAGTTTTCTGTAAAGAACCTGCTCCAGCTAGCCTCCGCTTGAACCACCCAGTTTCTCGTCCATTTCTGTGCACGGCGATAAATTTCTTTCAGTGAGGATGAAGCCAATTGCATTTATGTTCACTATAAATTAGTTCATCTTTCCGGGCATTACATGTTGCTGCACTATATGTAAAAATGAATGTCTGCAGTTTCTTGTAACGAGTAATGCTGCAGTATCGACAACCAATCATGAACTGTACACCGTGGTAAGCTCCACCACGCACGCGAGTCAAGCGACTCCGTATTGTTTTTCAAGGCAGTGGCATCACTGTCAAAAGAGAAAATAAGAAGAACAAGAAGAAGAAAAGCTTGCCTCATTCTAGACTTCACACTGTCTGAAATATTCATTTCTGCCCATTGGTTACCAATCTCAAAATACTTTGACCAGAATTATCTATACCAGCTATCTAATTTTGACCGTAATGGTTTGTGACACCTTGTTAGTTTAGTTCCCTTATTTACATTTTTCACCGAGCGTAATTGCAACGTGGAACGAGTGTTTTATGATTGTAGCGCACTTTCTCAGTCAGAAAAATGGCAACATGCTGACCAATTACATGAGAGTCTTCCAAAACTTCTTCTGTGGAGTAGAAGGAGTTGTCAACCAGATATGTAGCTGCTGCTGATCGTAGGTTTAAGGAAACTAAACATCTAAGATCATCAGTCTCCTATTCACCCAGAGGACGTAATCAATGTACCCCCTCTCTGCGTCTTCTGTGTGCAAGATTGAGAAAGTTTTTTAAATGTTTGCGTATCGCGTATCTAAGGCGGGACGTGGGGATTCCAGCCCAGTATCTACTTACTGGGATACTGTAAACCACATAGAAATAATATCTGCGCTGGTCGGCACACCAGCCCTTATCTATAATTCGGCAGGAAGATTCGAAACGGGGCCAGCATGTCTTCCCTTGGCCCAGATGGGGTGCTTTAAGGAGCACAACTATCCGGGCGGATCAACCAGACAGGGTTTCAGCTTATGTTTCAAGTTAATTTTATTATCTGTTAGAAAATACTATTTGCATAACTGGGTAGATGGTCAAAGAGATTTACTGCTAAATACCACACTCTTTTCTGCACTACAAAAACATTATCACACTCGAACATGAGAGCTACACTAGACGCAGAGAGATGGAACACACAAATTCCTTCTCCTGGATAGTGCTGACGTCAGCATGTTGTCATATCGTAATGCTGAGAAACGGGAAAAGGAAAAACGAAAAATAGGACCGTTCTTTCAGACTGATAGTGATTAATGGTATTCCTCCGCTGTCTGCCAAATAGTTGTTTCCATTTTATACAGAATATTTCGACGGCCGACCCAGCTATCTTCCTCAGGTGCTGCGAATTTTGCTTTTATGTGTCCTCGCTGCCTCAATTCCAACCAGACTGTGTGTTGGGCTCTCGATTTCGATTTCCGACACCCAGTACCCCCTTTGACGCTCTTTTGTTTTTCAGAGAACGCACTGATATTTCGTGAAACACAATTTCGCTCAGCGTTTTCCAGCTCTGGTGGATGTGATGGCCGGCGAGATCTTACTAAATTGAGCGCCGGACACCAAGACTTGTTTAAATTGAAACCTCTGTTCTCGTTTATTAGGTTTTCTGACATCTGGATTTTATGGACGCCTTAATTAAACTCTCCCAGAAACTTGGTCTTTGCACCACCATACTGGTCTCATCATAGAGTTCTGCAACAGCTGGTTTGCTTGGATGTTTTCGTCGCGTATATCGCTGATGTTCTAATAACCTGCCACACGTAAGTCATGCCACATTCGAATAGAGTGCGTTACACACCCAGATCGGCTTTAACGTTAAACAGAATGTAGTCTCCATCTTTACAAGAGTTCCACTTTATGCTTCCTTGTAAATAATTGCGAAAGACTTCGACGAATATGTCAAAGAACATTTGTTCGACGGAAGATATTATGAATAAACCGATGGCACGATGATGGATAATCCTTTATCGCCTGTCGTGATGAACTTGTAGTTAGAACACTTTGAAGCAAAGACACTAGAATCCGCCAAGATGAAAAAAAAAAGGTTCAAATGGCTCTGAGCACTATGGGACTTAACTGTTGTAGTCATCAGTCCCCTAGAACTTAGAACTACTTAAACGTAACTAACCTAAGGACATCACACACATCCATGACCGAGGCAGGATTCGAACCTGCGACCGTAGCGGTCCCGCGGTTCCAGACTGTAGTGCCTAGAACCGCTGGGCCACTCCGGCTGGCGCCAAAATGAAACCAACGTATTTCTGTCGGTACGTCGACACATTTGTGGCGGGGCCTCATGGAGCGGAAAAACTTGAAGAGTTCCTGGAACATTTAATTTTATCAGCCGTAATATAATATTCACGACGGAACTTGAAAAATAGGGCCAACAACCTTTAGGTAAGAGGAAAATATACAGATCTCTGAGTCACAGTGTGTATAGAAAACCTACACACACTGACCTCTATCTCCTGGCCTCGAGCCGTCACCATCCTTCACAAGCAAATTCGGTGCTTCAGGATTCTGGTCTGTAGAATTCGAACACCTTCAGACAAGAAGAATTACACAGCCCAGACACATTATTGTGACCACCGCCTGTATTCGACCCGTACGTGCAATAACGACTCACAGACGGCAGACTGCAGCTAACAGCGCTAGCAGTGGAAGTTATATGACACGTGTCCTGGGGCACGGGAAACATCGCAGTTATTGTCGTAATGCAGAAATGGACCGATTTATCCTGCGGCCAAAAGGCATGAGCATTCGCTTTCGAGGTAAGGGTGGAAGCTTTTTCGAAAAGGCTACTTTTGTAAACAGTTCGCGTGCCGCCTTGGTCAATGTACACTGTGCGTGGCAAAATGACCCTATCTAAAATCGGCGCCAAGGCAACTGTGGTCCATCACGGGCCATAGATGGCAGGACTGAACGACGGCTGCGGAGATGAGTACGACCCGGTAGAAGTGCAACTGTTGAGCGACCGACCACCCGGATGAACCAAGATGCTACTAACACTGTCTCCTCAACGACTTTTCCGCGTTTTCAACGTGGCTGAGTATGTACCTCCGCAGCAGGCGTCTGATTCATGCTCCCATGCTCACAGCTGTTTACCGGCGACGAAGGCTGGAATTCGCACACCAGTGCCGCAGCTCGATGTCCACTGAATGTCGGCAGGTGGTCTTTTCAGATGAATAACGTGTACGGCCCTGTAATAATTGTTGGAAGGCTTCAGGTTGGAGGATGGAGTGTTATGCTCTGGGGAATGTTTCCATGGCATTCCCTGGGCGATTTCGTCATGGAAGACACTGTGGATCAACAGCCGTGTACCGCAAGTCTCTACAGGTAGTTCCAGTTTTCAAGAAGGGTCGTCGAGCAGATGCGCAAAACTATAGGCCTATATCTCTGTCATCGATCTGTTGTAGAATTTTAGGACATGTTTTTTGATCGCGTATCATGTCATTTCTGGATACCCAGAATCTACTCTGTAGGAATCAACATGGATTCCAGAAAAAGCGATCGCTTTATTTTTTCATGAGACCCAGAAAATATTAGATACAGGCTCCCAGGTAGATGCCACTTTCCTTGGCTTCCGGAAGGCGTTCGACACAGTTCCGCACTGTCGCCTGATAAAGAA
The DNA here is from genome assembly GCF_023898315.1 of Schistocerca nitens. NCBI lineage: Eukaryota > Metazoa > Arthropoda > Insecta > Orthoptera > Acrididae > Schistocerca > Schistocerca nitens. The sequence continues at coordinate 809,228,654 of NC_064616.1, forward strand.
AGTAAGAGCCTACGGAATATCAGACCAGCTGTGTGGCTGGATTGAAGAGTTTTTAGCAAACAGAACACAACATGTTGTTCTCAATGGAGAGACGTCTACAGACGTTGATGTAGCCTCTGGCGTGCCACAGGGTAGTGTGTTATGGGATCATTGCTTTTCACAATATATATAAATGACCTAGTAGATAGTGTCGGAAGTTCCATGCGGCTTTTCGCGGATGATGCTGTAGTATACAGAGAAGTCGCAGCATTAGAAAATTGTAGCGAAATGCAGGAAGATCTGCAGCGGATAGGCACTTGGTGCAGGGAGCGGCAACTGACCCTTAACATAGACAAATGTAATGTATTGCGAATACATAGAAAGAAGGATCCTTTATTGTATTATTATATGATAGCGGAACAAACACTGGTAGCAGTTACTTCTGTAAAATATCTGGGAGTATGCGTACGGAACGATTTGAAGTGGAATGATCATATAAAATTAATTGTTGATAAGATGGGTGCCAGGTTGAGATTCATTGGGAGAGTCCTTAGAAAATGGAGTCCATCAGCGAAGGAGGAGGCTTACAAAACACTCGTTCGACCTATACTTGAGTATTCCTCACCAGTGTGGGATCCGTACCAGGTCGGGTTGACAGAGGAGATAGAGAAGATCCATAGAAGAGCGGCGAGTTTCGTCACAGGGTTATTTGGTAACCGTGATAGCGTTACGGAGATGTTTAGCAAAACTCAAGTGGCAGACTCTGCAAGAGAGGCGCTCTGCATAACGGTGTAGCTTGCTGTCCAGGTTTCGAGAGGGTGCGTTTCTGGATGAGGTATCGAATATATTGCTTCCACCTACTTATACCTCCCGAGGAGGTCACGAATGTAAAATTAGAGAGATTCGTGCGCGCACGGAGGCTTTCCGGCAGTCTTCTTTCCGCGAACCATACGCGACTGGAACAGGGAATGGAGGTAATGACAGTGGCACGTAAAGTGCCCTCCGCCACACACCGTTGGGTGGCTTGCGGAGTATAAATGTAGATGTAGAAGTATGCACCTATCCTTGCAGATCATGTCCACCCCGTCATGCAGCTTGTTTTTTCTCACCGCGATGGAATCTACCAGCAGGACAATGCAACTTCTCACACAGCTAGCAGTGTACGTGCATCGTTCGGAGAGCGCCAGCATGAATTTATCGTACGCCCCTGGACACCGTACTCTCCGGATTTAGACCCAATCGAGAATCTGTGGGACCACATCGGTCGGGCTGTTCATGCAATGGATCCTCAACCGAGAAACCAAGTGAAGCTTGCCACGGCACTGGTGTCGACATCCCAGATGGTACCTTCCAGGACCTCGTTGACTCTCTTCCTCCACGTCAACCAGCGGTCCGCGTTGCAAAAGTGATTACTCAGCTTTTGACAGGTGGTCACATTAACGTGGCTACAAATTGTGTTCCGAAGGAATGGGTACTGGGATCAAAAACTGTACGGGAGATGCAGCCAAAATAAAGAAAGCCTGATAGAGGTTAAGAAAACAAAAATCGTTTATCTACCTTTTGCTGGTCAGAAGCGCCAAAGAAACTGGTATAGCGATGCGTATTCAAACACGGAGTATGTAAACAGGAAGAATACGGCGCTGCGGTCGGCAACGCCTATATAAGGCAACAAGTGTCCGGCGCAGTTGTTAGGTCGGTTACTGCTGATAGAATGGCAGGTAATCAAGATTTAAGTGAGTTTGGTGTTATAGTCGGCGCACGAGCGACGGGACACAGCATCTCCGAGGTAGCGATAAAGTGGGGATTTTCCCCCACTGCCGTTTCAAGAGTGTACCATGAATATCAGAAATCCGGTAACACACCATTCTCTGACATCGCTGCGACCGGAAAAAGATCTTGCAAGAATGGGACCAACGCCGGATGAAGAGAACCGTTCAACGTGAGAGAAGTGCAACCCTCACGAAAATTGCTGCAGATTTCATTGCTGGGCCATCAACAAGTGTCAGTGTGCGAACCATTCAACGAAACGTCTTCGATATGGGCTTACGGAGCCGAAGGCCCGCTCATGTACCCTTGATGACGTTACAACACAAACCTTTACGTCTCGCCTTGGCCATTGAACACCGGAATTGGACTGTTGATGACTGCAAACATGTTGCCTGGTCCAACGAGTCTCGTTTTTAATTGTATCGAGCGGATTGGCATGTACGGGTATGGAGGCAACCTCATGAATCTATCGATCCTGTACGTCAGTAGGGGAATTTTCAAGCTGGTGGAGGCTCTGTAGAGGTGTGAGGCGTGTCTAGTTGGAGTGATATGGGACCCATGATACGTCTAGATACGACTCTTGACAGGTGGCACGTACGTAAGCATCCTATCTGATCACCTGCATCCATTCATGTACATTGTGCATTCCGATGGACTTGGGCAATTCCAGCAGGACAATGCAACACTCCGAACGTCCAGAATTGCTACAGAGTGGCTTCCAGGAACACTCTTCTGAGTTTAAACACTTTCAATGGCCATAAAACTCCCCAGACATGAGCATTATTGAGCATATCTGAGATGCCTGGCAACATGCTGTTCAGAAGAGATCTCCACCCCCTCGTACTCTTACGGATATGTGGACAGCCTGCAGGATTCATGGTGTCCTTTCCCTCCATTATTCGAGTCCATGGCACATCGTGCTGCGGAACTCGTGCGTGCTTGTGGAGGCCCCACAAGACATTAGGCAGGTTACCAGTTCCTTTGGTTCTTCAGTGTATTTCGCTGTTTTCGACTAAGGTAAAGAGAATTCTTTCTAGTGTTAAGGACTATCTAGGTTTCCGAAAGCTGGGCGTGTATCGCAATCTGTGTGGAAGTGGCATGTCTTAAGTGGGGGAGACTATCACTACAATCAAAAACACATGCAAGGAACGTCAACAAGACCCGCATCACTAACAACCAAAGAAATCAGCTGTCGCCGAACGCTACCTCGAATATAACCATGAAATGAAATACGATGAGACCACTACCGTGATGCGAACGCCAAATTTCTGGAACAGCATAATTAAGGAGTTTATCGAAATAAAGATGTCAAATAACCATATAAACAGGGACGAAGGTTTCAATTTGGCCAAAGATTCGTGTCCAGCACACAATTTATTAAGATCTCGCCGACCATCACACCATCCACAGCTGGAAAACGCTGAGGGAATATGTATATCAGTGAATATGAGTCCGATCTCTGAGAAACAAAAGAGGGAGTAGTGGGCGTTGGGTATCCAACTCGGCTATAAATATGGGGACGAGCCCCACATTAGTTCAGTCCTTTTGGAGTCCAGTCAGCGAGTACACGTAACAGCAAAACTCGCAACACATGAAAAAGACGGCTGAATCGGTCATCGAAAAACTGAGCCTAAAGCGATGGACAACAACTCGGCAGAGAACCCGGAACGCCACCATAAATCAATCGCACCGTGAACACCTGAGAGATGTTATCGATTATTGACAACAAACTTCATCATTTCTTTGAGGCTGTTTTCAATATGCCCTCCTGTTTAAAAACTTCCTATAAGAGGTTCTGGGAAGGACACCACATCCTATCCTCAATATGCCCAAGATTAGGCGCATCCTTGCAACAAACATTTTCTTTCTCAGTGGCACCTTGCCATACAGTACGCCGTAATAGCAGCGAATGAAACTAGAAAAAACAAGTCCACATTTGACATTTCAATCTTGAAAACTCTGATTTTATACAAGAGTGAGTGAGTGAGTGTGTGTGTGTGTGTGTGAGAGAGAGAGAGAGAGAGAGAGAGAGAGAGAGAGAGAGAGAGAGAGAGAGGGAGGGAGGGAGGGAGGGCAAGAGGGAGAGGGAGAGATGCCGAAAGAGAGAAGAGCTGGAGGGGGAGGAGATTGGGAAGGGGGAATGTGAAGAAGGAGTGGAAGGAGGAAAGAAATGAACTATGCACAGTGATACACCGTATACTAAGTCACTGCTATCGAAATAATAGCGTATCCTTTGTGCACTGAAAGGTGCTAAAACGGACTTTGATGATAACAAAGAATATGAGTTTCCACCTTTGCAGGTCACCATCGACCGCTACAGCTTTCGCTGTCCTTGTGACTGGCTGCTGCGTTTGAAATCTGGTGAAATGAGCGACCCGCTGTAAGCTGGGCAGAGCCGTGCTATCCAATCGTGCCATCTCGCGGCGCCATTGAAAACACGTCTTAGCTTCTGCGCCTTCACGGCAGACGCGAAATTTTTACTACAATACCTATATTCCACCACGATACTGGTTTCCACTGACCATCTCATAACCATTTCAAAAAATAATTACGCGAGAAACGTGTTGCACATTTACTTCGGATAAGGAAATATGTTTACCGCGGACTGGCTTTTTTATTATTTGGGACTATCGAACCTCGCATGAACCCAGTCCTCTATAAAATTTGTCCAGTACCTTACAAATTCTGTTTTCTATGCTAGTACCCAAAATTAATTATTATAGGGAAAAAGGAAAATGGGTAGTGAATAGTACAGCGATCGTCGAAAATTACAGTAGCAAATTTGAAAAGATCTACATGTCTGTTGTAATAGGGACTAGTCGGTAACTGGTTTTTATTATTATTGTTTGTACACTTGCAGAAGCTCACAAAATTTCAACAGTAACTATCGGATTTGGCTGGTATCGGTCCTCATGAACTACACAAATAAATACAGTAATAATAAGAAAGAAAATAAAAAATTTAAGATAAACCCACAAAATACCTATTTCCGACAAACTTTAAGTAGGGTTTTTTACTTATCGTTATTAGTGCGTACATTTCGTACATGTGAAAGTGGTCCTTGTCGCCAAACATTTAATTTCTATTTAAATAATCTGTAATTATTTTCTGCACTGGCACAGCTAAAAATAATTAAGGGTAAGAAACAAAGCAAATTTTTTAACAATCATCTTTTGGTGTTGCAGTTCTTCGTATGTCCGTGCTTGCTATGAAAATAGGACGAGGAATTCTGTTTCGTTTTACCCAGACATGTTTCAGCACTTTTTGTGCTATCTTCAGTGAGTTATTTTATTTTCTTACTTACATACAGCTATTGGGTATTTATGTTGGTACCTAGTCTGCTACACAAACTACAACTTGTCATGGCTTTGTTGTTGTAGTGTTTTCTCATATGTTTTGGCGATGTGAATACGCTGATTTCTGTGACTTATGATCGTTAGACAACGCACTTTCTACGAATTTTCAAACATGGGCAGAATTTTCGGCACCTTCTTTTCCACATTCTGTTCCACTAATATTGGCTTATTTGCTTATTACGAACCGATTTTCGGCTCATTCGACCATCATTACGTACCAACAGACCACATTCTAAAAAATGCACTAGTGTGCCAGAAAGCAAACCTTGAAAACTGTTACCGATGCACAGAATTCACGTTACAGTTATTTGTATTGAGGGTCAAAGTCGAAACCTGCAACAAGCGTAGATCCTGATCTTGTCTTCCTGCGTATTGATACAATTTTCTGATGTTTCAACATTTCTTCTAGAGGGTGTATGCGAACACCATCGCTAAAATTTTGGTGATCCTTTGGCATACTTTTCCGATTATTTTGATGTAAGAGGTCCGGGGCTTCCGGAAGCTCTTTACACAGTAATGATTTCTTATTATTTATTCTTTTTCTTCGCAGAAGGACACTGATGCTTACGCACGCTGGTATTACCTCTCATTTACCTTGCATGTGTTCTCCGTAGTGCTAAGTGAGCGACAACTATTAAGACCGAACTGTCTAAAATGACGTCTCGCGGATTGTACGGAAGAAAGGTACCAGAAAAGGTCCTTCCTTCTCAGGACTCTAAGCTTCGTAAGAGTGGACCTTCAGTATCAGTTTACCGAAAAAGGTTGTAAGCCATAAGCAGAGCAAAGAGTGAATGTTTATCCAGAACAGTGAAAGAACAAGTTGATATCATCTTACTCCAAGAAAGAAGATGATGTACAACATCTCATGAGGGGAAGGATTCCACGCCTTAAGCTGGTAACTGACAACAGTCCTAAATATGGACTGGCAACTTGCGTAAGAAACAACATCAGTAGCTACGAAGTCATGCCATCACCTTCAGATGACAAAATTTTACAGCTACTGTTAAAGTAAGGAACTTGACGGTAGTCAGCCTGTACAAACCATTATGATGCAGAATGACATTTACACTCTGCAGCGGAGTGTGCGCTGATATCAAACTTCCTGACAGATTAAAACTGTGTGTCGGACGAGACTCGAAATGGTTCTAATGGCTCTGAGCACTATGGGACTTAACTGCTGAGGTCATCAGTCCCCTAGAACTTAGAACTACTCAAACCTAACTAACCTAAGGACATCACACACACCAATGCCTGAGGCAGGATTCGAACCTGCGACAGTAGCGGTCGCGCGGTTCCAGACTGTAGCGCCTAGAACCGCTCGGCCACTCCGGCCGGCACGAGACTCGAACTCAGGACCTTTGCCTTTCGTGGGAAAGTGCTCTACCGACTTTTCTTCCCTTGTTTTTTCTTTAAATTTTTGTTTATTTAATACTGAGTACGGAAGAAAGAAACAAAAGCTAAGAAACACGTATAGAATTCGACACATACGGCGTCGATACTCCACGAGCGCCGCAGCCTACATTTTTTTTAATTTTTCTTATGAAGGAGCACAGGCAGGAGGAGGCAAGGCGTGCAGGGGTCGAGTTCCGTGGCCTAGCCACGATGTCTCCCCCATCCTACCACCAGGGTGCACCGTCACAATGTATATTTTTTTTGTTTTTAATTTCTTGAAAATGAATTAAAAATCAGCAATACAGTGGAGCCATACCCCAAAAGTTATGACATCATGTGAACTAAAAAGAGCCATCCTCCCCGCTGGGAACACCTTATCGAAGCGGGTGGCCAGTGTGAGGCGGTCGTCATTTGGACGGTTTATCACCAGGCGTCAACCGTCGGAGTGTCCTAGGCCGCTGCACGCAGTCAGAGACTGTTTCTGTTACCGTATGGGGATCGTGGAAATATCACGTCTGTAGTTCAACTTCTTCTCACACCCGGCAGACACCAGATGGGCGGTGGGTCCATGAACGACGACCCCACATTGTTAGCAAAAAGGTTCCGGTATTGCGTTCTGTTTTTTAAGACCATGAACTCGTCCAAAGTGTATTGCCACAAATCGAGGACTTCCCTTTCGCTGCCCCGCTACATTTAATGTTTCACCATTCCCTTCAGTCAGTTGACCACATGCATCCGTGTCATCGGGAAATAGACGGCGTCAGGGTGAAAGTGGTCCACTGGCACAATCTAAACAAAGTATACTTATACCTGCAGCCATCTAGAACGAAATTAGAATTATATATTAATACCTTCAGCTGCTGACGGGCGTTGCTATATATCAACGGGGACAGGTGAAAATGTGTGCCCCGACCGGGACTCAAACCCGGGATCTCCTGTTTACATTGTAGACGCTCTATCCATCTGAGCCACCGAGGGCACAGACGATAGTGCGACTGCAGGGACTATCTCGCGCACGCCTCCCGAAAGACCCACATTCTCACCTTATATATCCATTATTCTAAAGTCGTTAAATTGTAAAATATCACTTACATTGCGTTCATCATCTGTCAGAAGCTTCATAGAAAAATATTATTGCATACTTCAAAGTTTCAACGGCAGGTACCACACGCTGTACATAATACATGGCTGTAACACCGCTGGTGTCATGGAGCAACATGTGTCCTCGATGCGCCGTTTTAGATCATCGGGGGATGTGGGTTCAGTGACATAAACACAATCCTTTAGATTTCCCCAGAAAAAGAAATCTAATGGTGTTAAATTGGGCCACCTTGCGGGCCATGAATGAGGCCCATGGTGCCCCAACCACCTTCCTGCAAACCTGTTGTTTAGTTCTTCCACAACAGCACCCGCAGAATGGGCTGGGTGACCATCGTGCTGCATCCACATATGGACTCTTGTGTGTAAACACACATGTTCCAGAAGACCACCCAATCTGTCGACTATAAACGCGCGATATAACTCACCTATCAGTGTACCTGGGAAGTAGTGTGGACCGATGATTTCATCCCCAAGGATTCAACACCATACATTAATAGGCCACCTACGTTGACGGTCGATAGGTCGTACCCACTGAGGATTGTCTGCGGCTCAGTAGTGCACGTTATGGCGATTTACTGCACTATCATTTATGTACGTGGACTCATCAGAGAACATAACACCTTGTAAAGACTCCAGCATGAAATTACGCATGGCCGATTCACAGAATGTAACTGTCGCATGGAAATCGTTTCCATGCAGCTTCTGGATCAGTCACAGGCGGTACGGGTGAAACCTGTGGCCGTGTACTATACGCCACACAGATGTGAGACTGACACCAATGACTGCATCAACGGCTCGTAAGCTGCGTAAGAACGTTATGGCTACCGGAGCTCTTCGCCTAGGATATCTCACGGCGTACGCCATGGCTGCTTCAGTCGCATCGTGTCGGCACTCGCTGAGCATCAGTAACATGTCAACGTACTCGTTGTTCGTGTATGCCATCTTCAACCGTTTGTTTGTGTGGCTCGAACTGTGGGGTATACGGCCGTGTGCGGGGACAATCGGAGGTCTAACAGCGCATCGAGGAAGCTTCTCGCTCCGTGATACTGGCGACGTTACAACTCGGCCATAACACATTTAGAAGGCGCATTGCGTTATGTGCAGCGTGTGTGGTATCTGCCCCTGAAACTTGGAAGTGTTGTAGCTCCCAAACTAAAAGTGATAGGAATGTAATTTAAATTGATGTATACACAGCTGGTGTTACTGATTCCAGTGCAAGATAGAAACAAATATTGTTCCATTTAAATACTGTATCTTTTTGCTGTAGCTCTTTGGATAATAATACAATAAACTATGTCCACACCTCCGCAGACAGTGTAACGTTTCTTATGGTGGCCTACCGCAATAAATATTTCCATCGCCTATTACTTCGTAACTTACAGAGGCAAACACATTTAGTGAAACACCATATATATATATATATATATATATATATATATATATATATATATATATAATGTGAAGTCCTCTGCTCGCTTTTTTATATGTTTGGGAAAGTGTCTCAGGAACTACTTTAAAGATTTTAGTACCGTCTTGCAATTTCCGGGACCCATATCTTTCCTGTATTAATATCGATAACAGCCAAAAACCGTCGACAATCTTGATTCCTGGGGTTGGCTGAACTATCTAAAAAAAATAATCAAGTTTGTACGAAACTCCAGTGCTCGAGTCCTATTCACACTTGACCTATTTGTTTACATCAGTCACCATTGTTTCTGTGAAAATACTTCACAACAGTGAAAAATCTTGAAATGTAGAACACGAAACATATAGCAACGTAAAACTGCAACGATGCAAAAGTACTGTGATGCGGATGCCGCCGCTGTCGCAACAGGCGAGCATACCGTCATGTGCTGCTCTTTCATTGCATTAATTGAACCCATAAACGAGTTGAGTATCGGTCAACTGTTCGTCTAATAAAAATATCAATACTGGTGTGCATCACTGTTAACGTGCAACTAACACCGCCGGGAAAACAAACCCTAGACAGACTGCAAACCTGAGTGCGAATTGTAAATTGGACATTACTGTTGCCGTGAGTGAATCGCTTAAATTTGTTTCCAAAGACACACAGTGAGTACCTTTGGCATTAACACTGTTGTGAATTTCTCCGTGCCGGGCGAAGTGCCCTAGTGTTTAGCACACAGGACTTGCATTCGGGAGGACGACTGTTCAAACCAGCGTCCGGCCATCCTGATTTAGATTTTCTGTGATTTCCCTAAATCGCTTCAGGCAAATACCGGGATGGTTTCTTTGAAATGGCACCGACGACTTCCTTCCCCATTCTTCACTAACCTGATGGGACCGACGGCCTCGCTTTTGGTCCCCTCCCCCAAATCAACCAACCCATCAAAAATTCCTCCGTAACGAACCCCCTGAGACATCGGGTCTCTTGTACCTTAATATTGAGAAAATGTCCCTGAACAACCGCCGAAATTTTATCGATGGAGCTGCTGGATTATGTTGTTGTTTACAGGTTCAAATGGCTCAAATGGCTGTTAGCACTATGGGACTCAACTTCTCAGGTCATTAGTCCCCTAAAACTTAGAACTACTTAAACCTAACTAACCTAAGGACAGCACACAACACCCAGCCATCACGAGGCAGAGAAAATCCCTGACCCCGCAGGGAATCGAACCCGGGAACCCGGGCGTGGGAAGCGAGAACGCTACCGCACGACCACGAGATGCGGGCAGTGATGGTTACACCTCGGGGAACAATTCGCGGTACACCACAACTCCTCTGTTCCACCAGATGCATAGCCTAACATTATCTTTTGTAGCTGCGCTGAAGTCTCTGTATGGGGAGTTGCTGCTTTTTTTGGGCTCAACCAATCCTTTCTTTTCCTTATGTTGGCATGACGACACTATTTCTCGTCACCAGTAATAATACAGGATAGGAACTGTAGGTGTTGTTCACTAGCCAATTGATTACGAGCAAGCAGAAATGAACATATGGCCACCCACTCATTTTTGTGATTTTGGCATGCGGTATCCACACACCCGATTTTTGAAGCTTCCCCATCGCATGCGACTGTCGCACGACGGTGGAATGATCACAGTTAATCACGTTTGCCAGTTCTCGAGTTCACTGACGTGGATGGTTGTGGATCAGTACTGGTAAACGTTCTTCATCACACCCCACAAGTCTTCCTGGTCGTGGAGAGTCACTGATGTCTAAATGATCCTCCTTAAAACCAGAAAATCATTTCTTGCCATGCCCTGTCCAATGGCATTACCACACATTCGGCGCAAATGTTTCTGACTGCTTCCGCTACCGTCACCCCTCTACTGAACTCAGACAAACGAATATGTCGGAAATGTTCCGATTCCTCCACTTGGTACTCCATTTTATAGCGTCCACAACTCCACTCACTATCTTCAAATGACAAAATGACATTATGTTTACTCAGATAGCAACAGTGAACTACAAATAAAAAAAGGCAATCGATAAATAAACCCGTAGCAACAGGAAAACCAACACGCGAAACAAACACGGTACTAACTTATGCACCAATCTAATATTTACATCGTACACAGAATGGCTCTAAAGCACTCCTTTGCGAAGAGACCGTTACAGACTTATCGAGTTCACTCTGACAGGAAGTCCTGAATTTAGTCACAGAACAATCCGGTATTGAGTGAGGTCGTATTTTTCTCACTAAGCAACAATGCATAACTGTACTGAATTCCTTCCGGTAGTCCTCGGCTCTCTGACTCTCACAGGCGTACAGAGCGATATGATTTTCTCCAGATTGCTGTTCGCAGTCTCCATTATGAATCCATCATCCAATACAGATATTCACTTTCCTAAAAGGACATAATACGCGATCATGGAACGTATTTCACTACTGCCGGCCGGTGTGGCAGTGCGGTTAAAGGCGCTTCAGCCTGGAACCGCGTGACCGCTACGGTCGCAGGTTCGAATCCTGCCTCGGGCATGGATGTGTGTGATGTCCTTAGGTTAGTTAGGTTTAAGTGGTTCTAAGTTCTAGGGGACTGATGACCACAGATGTTAAGTCCCATAGTGCTCAGAGCCATTTTTGTATTTCACTATTCTACAGCCGACTGACGTTGCCGAAATAGGCCTTTAATAATGAACGTCTATCCAACGAGACTTCTTCAAAACGAGAATGAAGTGTGAGTATTTTGAAACGCCTGGGAAACCCCGTTGCAACAGCTGTCTATGATAAATTGTTGTAGGTGAGTGGTTTCTTTTGCTTGATCTACGTAGAATATAAGAAGTATCTCGTCAGATACACGTTTGTGCGCGTTTAGTTTCTAGACGCACTGTGCTCCAGATGTCCATCTCTCCTTTCTCAACACAAGTATCGAGAAAGCCTCTTCATGTATTTTATAACTAACCGGTAGTGTTCGTTACTATTTCTGCCTAAAGCCTGCTGCTTCCTTACATGATCTTAGGAAGAGCGTGAACTAAACTGTATTCATTTCGTTCTGATTTCACAATGGTTCATATTTTATAAACATTTGCGTACTTGCAGCTGGTCTTCGACAGATGAGAATATTAGATTATTACTATCCACATTTCTGTATTACTTGCAAAATGATAAAATTTCACGTGTCTAAACATCTCGTAAACTGCAACAAACAGGCAATAAACTGTGACAGTAGCGTATGAAAGTAACAAATTCTTGACTCGTTTAAAACTTACTAAGACTGGAGCAATGTTAACAGAAAGCGGTGAAGAAATACTTCAACATATTTCTTATTTGGCCACTTATTTGCTTAGGTTCTATGGGTGGAGCCAGAATAGCAAGCACATATCTCTTGGTGTACACAATTAACGCACACGGGTTAATTACGCTGTGGTTGGAAGAGACATGCCATCAAATCCTGTTTTGACGGCCCGGCCAATGTTACTGCAGCCAGGGCTCAGCTAACTATTTTGTATCCATTGCAAATATTGGCTTTAGTCACCGAAGCTACAGCCGCAAGCCATCACTGCGCCACTTCATCATGGATTGCAGCATAAATTGTTCGCTGCAGTTTTCCTTACTTCTTTTTTCTTGCTATTTTAAGGACAGCACAGGATTTTATCGGCGTAAAAGCTGAATTTACTTCGGAAGTCTTTGTTGTGTAGGATGACCAAAATATAACTCGTCCGGAAATTCCCAACCAGCCTCCAATCACAAAAATATGGACTGAACTTTTAACTTACTTATGAGCATTTTTTGATGCTTGATGGTGCGTTTACTATGAGTTCTATTAACCGGAGAGGCTGAACCATTGTAGAACTGAAAAATTAAGGATCATTTCATTCAAAAAGTCCCGACAGAAATGAACAAGCGGTGATTGGTATGGAATATTCAGTTTATGTATAACAGAAAACTGTTTAGGATAAATACGCAGGTTCATTCCATTGGTTTTCTGACGCGACAAACTTTTAATTTCCACTTACAGCTAATTGACGTTGCCGTTTCCTCAGTAGTACACGCCGGTAAAGCCTACATTTACAACATTTTATAGGTCACATTTATTTTGGCAAAATTGTAGAAGTAGCTTCCTACATTCGACCCTTAATTTCGGTGTATCTCATATGCATTTCGTTCTGATATCGTAAGTAGCTTATGCTTCTAATTGTCTTCAGACGTAGAGGTATTTACACTAGGACGGCTTTTCAGACTAAAAAAAAAAGTGTGTAGAGAGATGTGTTACAATCTGTAAGCTGAGTAGAGGCCATACTCGCCCACATAAGCTACCTACATAGTAAACATTCTGGTTTATCAGATCGGAGCAGTTTTTACACATGTGTATTTTTGTAGTCTGTTAAAATGTAATCATTAGCGTGTAACTGGGTTGCCGGACAGAGCTGAATCTGTACTTGATATGGAGCGAACGGGTAATAACTTGAGAATGTTGTTGTGTTCTTCAGCCCGAATGCCGGTTTGGTGCAGCTCTCCGCGCTCGTTTATGTTCTGCAAGCCTCTACGTCTAAGGCAACTATCATCCATTTGAACCCACTCACTGTATTTCACGCCTTGGTCTGTCTCTACAATTTTTATGCCCCACCCTACCGCCCCTCCCCGCCTACCCACCATTACCAAACTGACTTCTCCTTGATGTCTCAGGATGTGTCCTATCAACCGATCCCTCCAAGTTGCGTCATAAATTAATTTTCTCCCATTTAAACCCAGTACCTCTATACTATTTATCCCATCTACTCATCATATCTTCAGTATTCTTCTGTAGCACAACAATTCAAAAGCTTCTATTTTCTTTTTGTCTGGACTGTTTATTGTCCATCACTCAAGCCAGAGAAAAATATTTTAACACTACAACTTATATTTAATAATAATATTGACAGCCCGCATTTTTATTCTCTCTACTTCCGCCACTGTCAGTTGTTTTCTGCAGGAACAGCAAAACTCGTCTGCTTATTTTAGTGTCTCATTTCCTAGCCTAATTCCGTCAGCATCGCCTCATTTAATTCGACTTCGTTTCATTACTCTTGTTTTACTTTTGCTGATACTGATCTTATAACCTCTTTCAGAGACACTATCTTTTCTGTCCAGCCAGCCGGAGTGGCCGAGCGGTTCTAGGTGCTATAGTCTGGAGCCGCGCGACTGCTACGGTCGCAGGCTCGAATCCTGCCTCGGGCATGGATGTATGTGATGTCCTTAGGTTAGTTAGGTTTAAGTAGTTCTAAGTTCTAGGGGACTGATGACCTCAGATGTTAAGTCCCATAGTGCTCAGAGCCATTTGAACCATTCTGTTTAACTGATCTTCAACGTACTTTTCTGTCACTGCCAGAATTATGACGTCATTATCAAACCTGAAAGGGTTTATCTGTTCTCGCTGAACCTTTATTTCCTTGCCAAACCGCCCGTTGGTTTCCTTTACTGCTTGCTATATTTACACACTGGGCAATATCGAGAACAGGCTGCACCCCTAGCTCACTCCCAACTCAGCTTCTGCTTCCCTTTCCTGCCCTTCGGCTCTTATAACTCAGTCTGGCTTCTGTACAAGTTGTAGGTAACCTTTATTTCTGATATCTTTAGGGGGGGGGGTATTACATACACCACTACATCTACTAAAGAAAGTACTAGCAGTATGACGTTAGAACCTAGGTAAGAAATAGAGATCAGCTGAAAATATTTTAAACACAAAAACTTAACCAATGTATTCATAACAAAGTTTTTTAAAGCATCCAACCGCTCCCAACAGCAAGGAGAATAATTTCGAGCTATTGTGATAATGTCATTGTCACATAGCTCCTCAAGATCCTCGCTCACTTTAATTCTTTACTTAACCTTGTGTGACGCGAGATGTTAAGATTTAAGTAAGCAACAAATTGCATTTTAGGTGGTCCTGAGAGAAAGTTAAAAACAGTAATCCTCTAATTTCCTGTTTTGTATTCCCATGTGCTGCAGTAACACAATTTTACTCTTAAGGGTCTAATTTTTGTCCCTTGGCAGCTACACAGAGAACTTGAGATGGCTATTCTAAAGAAAAATAGCAGTATCATAACTGTCTTTTCTAAATGACTTTCTAAATATAGGAAGTGTATACGTATTCATATTTCAGCTTATTAGTAACGAAGATATTATCTATCTGTGTCTGTATGTCATGTCAAGCTGTCCAAAACCAAAGACTAGTTTCAACACCACTGGGCCTTATCGGGTGTTGTCCTGGTGTAGGTTTTAGGCCTTGAATCGACTTTCCAGCCAGCTGCCGGCCGGGGTGGCCGAGCGGTTCTAGGCGCTACAGTCTGGAACCGCGCGACCGCTACGGTCGCAGGTTCGAATCCTGCCTCGGGCATGGATGTGTGTGATGTCCTTAGGTTAGTTAGGTTTAAGTAGTTCTAAGTTCTGGGGGACCGATGACCTCAGACGTTAAGTCCCATAGTGCTCAGAGCCATTTGAATCATTTGAACCAAGCCAGCCAGCTGTAGGAGCATCTAGAGTTCTTACGTGGACTCCGAAACAACATGCAGTTTGGAGGTTTTGACGTATGCCAGTCACTGCCAGAGAGGAAGAAGCGATAAGTGACAGAAAAAAAAAAAACGAAAACATCGAATGTGTTGGAGCATCTGACACCTTACCATTTACCTACTTAGCCAAGCTTTCTCTCTCAATGGTTGTTATTTATTGTTACAATAAGTACTGGAAAGTCCAAAGTCACTTCACTAAATGCTATTTACGTGACGACAGGGAAGGAGCAAAATGTATCACCTTCTTAAACGTGTTTTCTGTCAAAATACGTCAACACAAAACGTGAATGAGTTCTAACGAGGGATGATTGTAGGGGTCTACAATTTCGAATATCTCGTGAAAGACCTTTCACGGCAATCACACATGTGTAGCTCCACTGCTCAGCTAGTGCGAAGTGAAAAAATAAACCAAAGACGTTAACTGGTAGGGAACGCTGAGCTGCAAGTTCGATGGTGCCAATCAGTTGGTAGACGGGCTCATCAGCTACTACAGACGACTTCCATCGTAACTGAAATAGAAACGTATGTGACAGGAAGATCTCTCAAGAGGCGACAGAACTCTTCCACCCGTAACGAAATTTGCATCATCGCAACATCTGGAACAAAAGTAATCAACATGCAGATTGTTCCAAGCCTTTAGGGTAAAAATTGTACGGAATGGTGTAGCAGCAATTACAATCCTGTCATAAATAACGTTTGTAAGTATTGCATTCGCCAAGTGCAATTAAACGTTGCAGGAAGAGAACCTCCTGTCACCGACTTAGTTGCTGTTACGAGGTGACTTGCTTGCACAAAGCAACTATACAGAGTCGTTACAGGGCCGAAATAGGGTCAAGTAACAGCTATGACAAAAATAGATGGCAACACCGATTAGCAACAATTTACAGTGAGTTACTAATAGAAGCTTTCAAGATCGTGCGTGGCTGTATAGGTCAAGATTCACTTGCACTGATTTGTCGTTAAAAGTTGGTGCAGTCCTAGATCCAGTGAAACATGTCTAACATCGAGTATAATACCCAGTTCGGCTCTTCTTGACGGCAACTACAGATGAGTCGTGACATTGTCTTGAGGCACTACCTGGCTACCGACTGCTGAGTGGAGCCATGTGTCTGCTTATATTGGTGGATGTCTACTTGGAACTACTTGTATGACACAAAGCAGCTCGTGGTCTCGCGGTAGCGTTCCCGCTTCCCGAGCACGGGGTCCCGGGTTCGATTCCCGGCGGGGTCAGGGATTTTTCCTGCCTCGAGATGACTGGGTATTGTTGTGTCGTCTTCATCATCATCATCATTCATCCCTATTACGGTCGGCGGAAGGAAATGGCAAACCACCTCCACTAGGACCTTGCCTAGTAAGGCGGCGCGGGTCTCCCGCGTCGCTCCCCTACGCTCTGTAGAGAAGTATGGGACTTCATCACCAAAGCCAATTGCGTGGCATACTGAATGTCGTGTGCTCCTTGCTACAAGTCTAACCAAGCTATGTTGTTCCTGAGTGATGGCACCCTGGCGCTCTTTTACAGCCTTCTGGAGGATACAGCGGTTACTTAAGTTCAAAATGGTTCAAATGGCTCTAAGCATATGGGACTTAATATCTGAGGTCATCAGTCCCCTAGATTTAGAACCACTTAAACCTAACTAACCTAAGGACATCACGCACATCCATGTCCGAGGCAGGATTCGAACCTGCGACCGTAGCAGCAGCGCGGTTCCGGACTGAAGCGCCTATAACTGCTCGGCCACAGCAGCCGGCGGTTACTAAAGGAACTAAACGTTTCGTAGCCCTGAGTCCTGTTCTGTCAAGGATAATCCAGTGCAGAGCTGCTTTCCCAGCATTTATACAGTGTGCATTGTTATTGGACTCAGCATCTTTTAACAATGATGGGATTTATGTTGTCACAGTTGCCAGTTAAGGAAAGCTGGAAACTCATGTGACACGTTCGTCTCAGAATTCTGTCGACTTCTGAATTTGTGGCGTTTCTGCTAAATTTTTTCGCTCACATGACATTTTTATTTTACTTCTACTAGCCGTCAGTCGGACAACCACATTCAGCAGCAGCAAGGAAGGGAGAAAGTACCGTGTATCGAGTTGTGCGGCAGATGGTTTGAGAGTGTGGGAACGCCATTGGTATCGGTGTCTGTATTATGCTGGAGTACCGAATAGACATCCGGGGATCACATACTGAGGGTGGCGCGAAGCAGTAACATGTTGTTAGTTAATAATTTTTATTTGAACACTGCTATGCTCTTCCAGACATACCGTCAACAATAGCTACACTGATAGAAGATTAATAATAATTTCATAAAGTCATTAACTAAAATAAAAACGTAAATGAGAAGAACATTTTAACTTATTTGGTGGAAGACGATGTACCAATCGGAAGCGCGTGCTAAATAAGCAGGCGCCTAACTGTTACAGTAACTCACTACGAGTCTTCTACCGCGTACGAGCGAGGCAATCCGCGTCGGGACGGTGAGGTGGAATACCATGCCGATAATCATTCGTCGGAATTAACACTGCCTCGGAAAACCTTAGTGTGTAAAAACTCACTAGAAGATTTATATCAAATATGAATAAATGCAACACGCGCTCTGGGCGGTATAGTGTAACGAGTTATCGAAAATCGTGTCGTGTTGAACATTGCCTTGGTGAAAGGTCGCGTGAAATTTTGAACATCTTGTAATACTGTGAATCATTAGATCGTGTCTTGTTGCGATGCTCTGAACATATTTAGCTTCCGCTGAACATTATTTAATGAATGGATATAACCAGGCTCTTACTTGCGTTTCTTGATTACCGCTGTCAATGAATAAAAATCAAATGGCATCCTATATTTTGATAACTTTATTTCGTAGCACTGAATTTTCTCCCACACTGCCACTTCAGTTTAGGACAGTCTGTTGTTTGCACGTCAAATCCTGCGCCTTTAGGGAGAAGAAGCCAATCGGGACGAGATCTACGGTGCAACTTTAGAAGACGCGAGTTGAGGAAACCAAAGTCAGTGATGCTAGGACAGAGAAAAGACATACTGTCATAAACTATAGTATGATTGACTGTGACATTTCTGCAAGTGGGGTAGGGCATTTTATGAAACCCAACGTGGGACAGATAGATAGGCAAACACTGTAATACTAATCTGTAGTCGCCAATCTTCTATTTTTGTAAACGTTACAAACTGTACGACATAAACTAACAGGGCCTTATTTTCTCTCCCCACATTTGGAAAGTGCACATTTCCAAGTACTCAGACTCTACAGTTGTTGGAGATAGACCTCTTGTTGTCTGTGGCTTCAAAAAGTCGGTGCAGCATTCCTCTTCCATAATAACTTCTGTGGGCGCCTTAAAAGCAAGTATCCTCTTCGTTAAAAAAGGAGGTACTGTCCCACGGCTTTCGCAAACACAGGATATATACGCGTATGGATTTTTTTTATGTGTGTGGTTCCATGAAGTTAGGTGAATGAAACTCCAGAAAACGCGATTGCCGGGCTTAACTCCTACGGATTTTTTCCGGTTGCGTTACATGAAATCTACAAAATATTAAACCCTGGTATATACTGAAGACGAACTGGTAGGTTTGGTGTTACAAACTTGTTTTATAGTCCGAAAAACAACAGAGATATTTAGGATAATGTGTAATAAATTTCTACTTCAGCGTAATATGTACAATGAGCCTACCGGTCGTCACTTTGGTATATACAGTTACTCATTTCCGTCCGTTGCTAATAATCTCAGTGAACTCAGTCTAGAATTCACTACCAGCCATGTAATCTTGATCCAAGAGGCTTAGCACAACTTACATAATAGATATTTTGGGTGAGATATGTATTGCCGTAACTAAGCAACAAGTTGTTAATTTAACAAATATATAAAGGATTGTGTTCGGACGTGTCATAGCGAAACGGGCGATGCCGTAGGAAAGCAGAATATTACAAAGTGCTGTTTAAAAAGTATTTACCTCCCTAATTATTTCCCCTTTAACCCTTTTTAGAGCGAAAGGCAGCTAGTCTCATAACCGACCGATTAACCTTAATTCAAGAAAGCACTCAAGAGATACTGAATCGCAGCAAACGCTAAACTACATCCATGATTAGGAAGTGTTTTCGAGGCACCTTCTACCAGAGGCATAGAAATAATGTTAATGACAATCCGTACTGCCCCGAAGACGCTTTTCGAACAGGTGAACTGAAACGCATATTTTAGGCATGTCAAGAGTTCAGGAAAAAGCGAGAGAAACGAAGGAAGAAACTTATAAAACGAAGAATCGCATTCACCTCTTCACTATCTGTTTTGTTAAATAGCAGCAACAACACCATCTACAAAATTTTAATCGTAAATTTCTTTGAGACAAAGATTACTTTGTAATTTAAATTATTTTGCCACAATGTTCAGTTACATCATATCGCGTAAAACGAATCTACATGAACTTAATTACTTGTCACTGTACCTTAAACACGTATGTCTGTTTTCTTATGCTATACTAAGTATGTGGTATTTTGACATCATTATATTTTACGTTTACTACTTCAAGAACTGTTAGAGAGACTGACTGTACTATTTGACTGGCTGAAGCCAATAAAAATTTATTGCGGTCGTTATTTGTCCTGTTTGGTCCAAAGACAATTAGTTAGGCAAGAAGGAAAATAAATCTGTCTTAGAGTTTCCAAAGGACGCACAGGAAATAAAACGTCTTGAATGTAGGAAGAAAGACAACAACACAATATTATAAACTGAAAATTAGACTTATTTCCCAGGAAAGTCTACAGGAAATGTCTTTTTAGTAGATGTGTTCTGTTCTTAACCCACATCTGTCTGTCACAAATGACTATATGAAGCTAATTTCATTTACTTTTTTTGTATGTTTTTCCAAACAACATAATGCTATATTTTCTGCATCATGTCTGTTAAGGTATTTCAGTATGACGGAATGAAAGAGCAGAGATTCATTAGCAGTAATCATACTAGAGAGAACAGAGTTACATATTGCCATATACTGTGGATACAGTTTTTTCAAAATTCGATACAAGAAGCGTCTGGTAAGAAAGGGGCTTTGCTTTAATTCTACAGGACGTGTAATTCCTCAATTTATTTCCCTGAGATAATGCTATAACAAGCAGCATTTCTGACAAGTACTGTATACTAAATATTGAAATGAAATTCCCCTTGTTCAGACTAGTCGCAAACAGCTAGTTACAGCTACTATGCCTAGTTATAGTGTAAACGTAACGTTGAGGGCCAGAAGACAAGAACTGGGTATATGGGTATAATAAGAAATTAGAGGGAGTTCAAGCGACAACTCAGAGAGAGACGGGGATAATGAACGTGAATAAGCAGAGAAAATAGAATTGCATGTGGTGTCCGCTCCAAGAGGGATGCGTCGGTGGAGAGGGGAGTTAACCATACTTTAGAGGGGTTGTATGGGCAATCGGGAAGCTAGTAGATGTGTACATTCACTGCTTCCGTAAATACGGTATTGCTGCGACTCCTCTGATGGAAACTGTAGAATTTATGCGTTGATTGTTCCGGTTCAAACTGGAGAAAAAGATTATAATTATACTGACATTTATCGTCGAAGTGGCACAATAACATACCGGGGAACACTTACCACTGTCCAACAAAGACTCACAATGCTGTATGCTCTTGTACATACCTCAGTATAGAATCCTAATAATGGCATTCAGAATGTGTTTTTCACCTTGCACTCATTCTAATAGCCTGTGATTCTGTGCATCTACACTAATGACTGGCTTTGTATGTCTTGCAAATTCCATATCATTTCAAACTGTATGTTAAGGAACAGATTTTTCCAGAATTTCTACGTAACCAAGTTAATAGTCCACTATTGAAATTAGACTACCAAATCAATTCGAATTACAAGCGACGCATAAAATTATGCATGTAACTGAAACAAAAACTAATGATCGTGAATTTAATTAGTACTTCTTCACTACATTTCCGTACAGTGATGAAAGGTCTGCATAGTTTTTCCTGAGTTGAGCCCGCTGGCTGTCTGTGAGAACGTGAGGGCAGGTGGGTCGTAAAACTGTTTTTCGCTAAATGGCAGAGTAATTGGCAGGCGCTGTTTGCGGCGGAGCTCGGAGCACGGTGTGTGAGACGCAGCGAAAAGAACGCTTTCTAAACAGATGAGAGGATGGACAAGCATGAGACACTCAGAGCGATACGAATCTGTTGGACCCAGAAGAGACAACATTAAGTGATGTGTAAGTCATGCAGGGTAGCCCGTGATTGGCTCAGCAAAATTATTTTTGTCGCGGAGATGAGAACTTGCGAGTGTCTACGTGTAGGCAGCATCATCGGTCGGAATGTGAAACCAGCCTCATAGTGGGAGAGAATGTCTGCTTTCTGCCCCACTGTAAGAGAGAAATGTATGTTAGTGGTTATCAGAGCAGAATTTTTAAGAAGAGGGAGACTGTTAGTGTTTTATGATTTTTTTCATTGGGCGGAACATGGAAAGTCCACAGTGATTGGCTAACAAGAATCCGGTGCTGGCATAACAGAGAGATTTTGAGGAGGAGAGCGTATAGGACACTTGGCACTGGAGCTCTGGTGGGGGAGGAGACTTCATCTGCATCTACATCTACATTTATACTCCGCAAGCCACCCAACGGTGTGTGGCGGAGGGAACTTTACGTGCCACTGTCATTACCTTCCTTTCCTGTTCCAGTCGCGTATGGTTCGTGGGAAGAACGACTGCCGGAAAGCCTCCGTGCGCGTTCGAATCTCTCTAATTTTACATTCGTGGTCTCCTCGGGAGGTATAAGTAGGGGGAAGCAATATATTCGATACCCCATCCAGAAACGCACCCTCTCGAAACCTGGACAGCAAGCTACACCGAGATGCAGAGCGCCTCTCTTGCAGAGTCTACCACTTGAGTTTGCTAAACATCTCCGTAACGCTATCGCGCTTACCAAATAACCCTGTGACGAAACGCGCCGCCCTTCTTTGGATCTTCTCTATCTCCTCTGTCCACCCGACCTGGTACGGATCCCACACTGATGAGCAATACTCAAGTATAGGTCGAACGAGTGTTTTGTAAGCCACCTCCTCTGTTGATGGACTACATTTTCTAAGGACTCTCCCAATGAATCTCAACCTGGCACCCGCCTTACCAACAATTAATTTTATATGATCATTCCACTTCAAATCATTCCTTACGCATACTCCCAGATATCTTACAGATATCTTCCGAATGCGAAAATATTTTGTTGAGCCCAACCGACATAGGTAGGAATGATCATCAAAATAAAATAAGAGAAATCAGAGATCGAACAGAAAGGTTTAGGTGTTCGTTTTTCCCGCGCGCTGTTCGGGAGTGGAATGGTAGGGAGATAGTATGACTGTGGTTCGATGAACCCTCTGCCAAGCACTTAAATGTGAATTGCAGAGTAATCATTTAGATGTAGATGTAGAAGTAACTGCTACCAGTGTTTGTTCCGCTATCTGAAGAGCCCCATGGAGGGAACACTTCATCTTCATCTGTACTTCCAGCGGACAATGCTTTAACTGTGGCCTTGTATCTCAGAGTCGATCACAGATTCAGTCCTGAACTTGTTGCTTTCAGCTACCACTGTACCCGAGTTGACAGGAAGCAAGTGCAGCGTCTGTACACGATGTGACGAGGCGGATGCGAAGTCATTTAATTCCAGTTAGTCTTGCGTTTCTGAATAAACATATTCATTGCACATTTCCCAAAATATATGTTCAACAATCCATTTGAACCAATTTGTGTATAATAATTACGTGTATTACATATTCAATGCCGGCCGTAGGTGGCCGAGCGGTTCTGGCGCTACAGTCTGGAACCGCGCGACCGCTACGGTCGCAGGTTCGAATCTTGCCTCGGGCATGGATGTGTGTGTTGTCCTTAGGTTAGTTAGGTTTAAGTAGTTCTAAGTTCTAGGGGACTTATGACCTCAGCAGTTGAGTCCCATAGTGCCCAGAGCCATTTGAACCATTTTTGAACATATTCAATGTCTAAAGTCAAGTCCATGCGTTTTAGAAATAAACAGGACTTTACTGTGACCTTTTGTTCCATCCATAGTTGGATGACACCCTTTGACATTGTACCTATACTAGCTATGGTACCTGTATTTCATTCGTCACCATTGTTCAAATTAAGATGTTCTATAGTTTTCATTCCGCTGCTTTATCTTAATGCTCCACATTATTTTATGGGGAACAGTCTGTCACTGTATAGGTCACCAGGTACAGATCAAGACAGCATAACAGGGCTATGATTAAAGCTTAACCGTAGTCTCACTCGTGATACTGAAACGGCGGTAAGCATCCACGTAATTAACAGTGCTATGAACCGTTTTGAGTGCGGCTGTGCGAGGAATAATGCGCAGAGTTAGCTGTTTTCGCGGTAACATTTTATTTTTTACTCTTGAACTGTTCATTGTACATAAGGATCCCGAAAGAATGTGATTTCTCTAAAACTGATGTCTTATGTTTCACATACAAATGTATTGTTATTTCTTGTTAATCAGTTCCCTGATTGTCCGCCATAAATTTGATACTGCGTGCGCGAAATATACTAATTTGAAACAATTAAAAGTTCCTGTTTACATTACAAACTGGAATTATACTTTCGTTAATTAATTTGAAATGTGTTTAAGCCTCGTTTGTGGCTCGTGTACGCACGAGGAACTAATTAACAACTGTAAAAACAGTTGTAACGTTATACACCCTACTGTTTTTGTCACCACTGCGCAGGTTCTCAAGCATATAAATGAGTTTTTTTGATATTTAATGTCCACTGATGATTTCATAGTTGAGGCCTGCTCGGGAGGCAGTTTTGCAAGTCATGGATGGCGATATTCTCAGGTTTCAACTTTGAGAAAGAACGCTCGCGGTAAAATGGGACTCGCAGTGAGCTGTATACCGCAGTAGGCGAATACATTCAAGTGTCCGGTAGCCACAATGATTTACTTTCTCTTTGTGTTTTAATGATAGTGATATAACGTTATATTTACCTTGATCCGTAATGACAACAAGTAAATTAACCATGTGAAAATCAATGACTGACTTCAGTTTAGGCCGGCCGAAGTGGCCGTGCGGTTAAAGGCGCTGCAGTCTGGAACCGCAAGACCGCTACGGTCGCAGGTTCGAATCCTGCCTCGGGCATGGATGTTTGTGATGTTCTTAGGTTAGTTAGGTTTAACTAGTTCTAAGTTCTAGGGGACTAATGACCTCAGCAGTTGAGTCCCATAGTGCTCAGAGCCATTTGAACCATTTGAACTTCAGTTTAAAAAATAGCTTTTTGAATTAACGATGTTCAAATTGAGGTGCTACGGGGAGATATTGGCGAAAGGAAAATTCTAGAAATTTGTGGTAATTTCAGCTACCAAACTTCTGAGGTCGTCGGTCCCTAGGCTTACACACTAGTGAATCTAACTTAAACTAACTTATGCTAAGGGCTACACACACGTCCATGCTCGAGGGAGGACTTGAACCTCCGACGGGAGGAGCAGCACGAACTTTAGCAAGGCACCCGAGACCGCGCGGCTACCCCACGCGGCGGTGTAAGGAAAGGTAAGGAACAACATTTAACGACTAGTGTTTTCATAATCAACATACACAAATTAAATTTGGTAATGACGAGTGTCAGCTGTCAGTCTTCGAAACAAACACTAACCGATTGCAGCCGGCCATTGTGACACAGCGGTTCTAGGCGCTTCAGTCTTGAACCGCGCTGCTGCTACGGTCGCAGGTTCGAAACCTGCATCGGGCATGGATGTGTGTGATGTTCAAAAATGGCTCTGAGCACTATGGGACTTAACTGCTGAGGTCATCAGTCCCCTAGAACTTAGAACTACTTAAACCTAACTAACCTAAGGATATCACACACATCCATGCCCGAGGCAGGATTCGAACGTGCGCCCATAGCAGTCGCGCGATTCCAGGCTGTAGCACCTAGAACCGTTCGGCCACTCCGGCCAACGATGTGTGTGATGTCCTTAGGTTGGTTAGGTTCAAGTAGTTCTAAATTTAGGGGACTGAAGATCAGTTGTTAAGTCCCATAGTGCTTAGAGCCATTTGAACTAACCGCTTGCTATCCTTACTGCATTTCGTAGCAATTTTCCAATTACGTGACCATCCTGTATAAAGCAGCGTCGAATGCCAACATTCTCAAGAAACTACAAACAGTTCTGCCCCACTTGGGGTACGTACGTTGGATCCTACCTTTCCAATATTGCAGTGCCTGTGTGTTTCTGATAACGATCCAAAATTCATTTGGACATGCATGGATGTCCAAAGGAGCAGGCACTGCGGCGCCTACAGCCGTCATGAAATACGTCAAATGAATTTGAAATTGCGAATAAGGACAACCATCAGCTATAGAATGGAATAAAGAAAATGAAAGTTTGTGCGGGACTGAGACTCGATCCTGGATTTCCCTCTTACTGCGAGCGGTCGCTTTAACATGTGGTTATCCGTGCACGACTCTCTGCCAGACCCAAACTCCCATATGTCGTCAACCATGTGTCTGAGACCTGTACTCGTACATCCATTATGGACACTACTGGCCATTAAAATTGCTACACCATGAAGAAATGCAAATCATAAACGGGTATTCATTGGACAAATATATTATACTAAAACTGACATGAGATTACATTTTCACGCAATTTGGGTGAATAGGTCCTGAGAAATCGGTACCCAGAACAACCACCTCTGGCCGTAATAACAGCCTTGACACGCCTGGGCATTGAGTCAAACGGAGCTTGGATGGCGTCTACAGGTACAGCTACCCATGCAGCTTCAACACGATACCACAATTCATCAAGAGTAGTGACTGGCGTATTGTGACGAGCCAGTTGCTCGGCCACCATTGACCAGACGTTTTCAATTGGTGAGAGATCTGGAGAATGTGCTGGCCATGGCAGCAGTCGAACATTTTATGTATCCAGAAAGGCCCGTACAGGACCTGCAACATGCGGTCGTGCATTATCCTGCTGAAATTCAGGGTTTCGCAGGGATCGAGTGAAGGGCAGAGCCACGGGTCGTAACACACCTGAAATGTAACGTCCACTGTTCAAAGTGCCGTCAATGCGAGCAGGAGGTGACCGAGACGTGAAACCAATGGCACCCCATACCATCACGCCGAGTGATACGCCAGTATGTCGATGACGGCCGGCCGGAGTGGCCGAGCGGTTCTAGGCGCCACAGTCTGGAACCGTGCGACCACTACGGTCGCAAGTTCGAATCCTGCCTCGGGCATGGCCGTGTGTGATGTCCTTAGGTTAGTTAGATTTAAGCAGTTCTAAGTTCTAGGGGAGTGATGACCTCAGAAGTTAAGTCCCATAGTGCTCAAACCATTTGAACCATTTGGCGATGACGAATACAAGCTTCCAATGTGCGTTCACCACGATGTCGCCAAACACGGATGCGACCATCATGATGTCTGTAAACAGAACCCGGATTCATCCGAAAAAATGACGTCTTGCCATTCGTGCACCCAGGTTCGTCGTTAAGTACACCATCGCAGGCGCTCCTGTCTGTAATGCAGCGTCAAGGGTAACCACAGCCATGGTCTCCGAGCTCATAGTCCATGCTGCTGCAAACGTCGTCGAACTGTTCGCGCAGATGGTTGTTGTCTTGCAAACGTCCCCATCTGTTGACGCGGGGATCGAGACGTGGCTGCACGATCCGTTACAACCATGCGGATAAGATGCCTGTCATCTCGACTGCTAGTGATACAAGGTCGTTGGGATCCAGCACAGCGTTCCGTATTTCCCTCCTGAACCCACCGATTCCATATTCTGCTAACAGTCATTGGATCTCGACCAACGCGAGCAGCAATGTTGCGACACGATAAACCGCAATCGCGATAGGCTGCAATCCGACCTTTATCAAAGTCGGAAACGTGATGGTACGCATTTCTCCTCCTTACACGAGGCATCACAACAACGTTTCACCTGGCAACGCCGGTCAACTGCTGTTTGCGTAAGAGAAATCGGTTGGGAAGTTTCCTCATGTCAGCACGTTGTAGGTGTCGCCACCGGCGCCAACCTTGTGTGAATGCTCTGAAAAGCTAATCATTTGCGTATCACAGCATCCTCTTCCTGTCGGTGAAATTTCGCGTCTGTAGCACGTAAACTTCGTGGTGTAGCAATTTTAATGGCCAGTAGTGTACTTGCTGTCGAGGGGGCGTTGGCGGCCTGTTGGTTGTGAGTTTGTCTCTGGCCTCTCTCATGGTAGGCGCCCTCGATCCAGCGCCTGCCATCGGTCTTAGAGCTTCATGTTGCCGACTGGTGTGCTGACGACAGTTTACGGCTGCACAGGAATTACGGAAGGACGACGGTACATCGTGGACATCTGGCGTCCTCATATGTTACCTCTCATCCGACAGTATTGTGTTCCAGTTTTGAAGAAGATAGTGATCGTCAACCCGTGTCTCTATGAAATGTCTGCATGGTGCTGAAGTACTCTTGTTGCCAGGGAAGTCCGCTGATGTTTCCCTGATAGAATAACTGTGGAACAATCTCGTATGTGAACTCAACCCCAGTGTCCAGGATATTACGGTCCATTGACGACATTTGCAGGCCACCCTTCCTCATGACAGGATACTGATTGTTTAATCGCTGAAGTAACATCACATACACTCTGAGACGCTGAAGTTTCATTTCAATTCCTGCACCCCTTATGGATGCTTCACTTCTTTTGGCAGGAATTGTAGAGTGTAACGGATATCCGATCAGATCCAGTGGCCTTTCCTCTTTTTAACGACTGCGTCATTGTGGCCATAGAAAGTAGATACTGCGTTCTGATATTCTTCGGAGAAGTGCTTTCGAAAGTCGTAATTTAAATTCTAGTGTTCATTTTGTCTTTTTCGTTTAGGTTAGATTGTGCTCCACGAGCATCTGCAAAGACGATCCGGTCGGTAGATTTTATATAGTCAAAATTATTTAATACTTTTTTCACTGCTCAGCCTGTAAGAACTTACTTTGTAATTCATTGAATGCTTCTCGTGTATGTGTCCAAACAGTTAACTTTCAGGAAGGGCAATAAAATGAGGGAAGAAGTAAAATACGAATAGTGAATGCGTGTTGTACTAACTATATGTACGAATGTAAGAGATATTACACTATCCTTTATAATACATGCGTGATCACGATGTAACAGGAAAAGGGAATGTTGGAGAACCAGCCTCGGGCGAGGGTAAAACACAGTCAACGCTATACAGAATATCAACGAAAAATGGGATAACCGCGCATTAGAGGGTGCAAAAAGAGTCCACATATGAGGAATAGTAATGAAGTTATAATTATCACCTCGAAAAACGAAAGATACGGAATAAAATTTGCAGCTACAGGACTGCAACCGTGGTGTATACTGAAATCCTCGCGCCACGGTAGAGCAGCACGCCGCTAGAGGAGGTAAAACAAATTAGCGCAGCCCGATGATAAAGTGGAGTATCGTGTGGGAACGCGTTTTGTGCATTTTCAGGGGAATACTGCTGCAGCAGTCCATGCTGAGCTGATAGTAGAGTACGGCTGCACACGACACAGTGGTAACGTGATGCGATGTCGCGATGACGCCTTCAGCACGGCCAGACAGGTATGGATGATGAAGCGCGAACGCAAGAAAAGCTGAAGCCCTCGGACTCAAAGACAGGCCTGCCATAGTCAAGTTGATAGTGTAAAAGTAAAAAGTCAGTCACGGATCAGTTTCCAGAATCTAGCATAACATTTTGAAGATGACAAATGCCGCTGCGTTTAGCGAGTGATGGCACCCACTCAAAATCACGCAGAACCGAGGCCACAGCGGAAATGATGTAGCTGTGTCGTGCCCATTCAGACTGATTGTTTATCCTCCTAATCACCGCCATGGGCGACCACTAGGTGTCTCGTATGGCGCCGAGGCAACGGAGTAAAGCAAGCAGTAGAAAAGCGTGGGTGCACCATTGCCTAAAAAGGTGAAGCCCCATTTACCATCCGGGAAGGTGATGCTGACAGTTTTTGGAACATTTTTGTGAATCAAACCATCTCTAGATAGCTTAAAACGTTTATTTTATTACTCCGTTTCCGCAATTGCCATCATTAGATCAAAACTGAGACTTTTCAAAACAAGGTTCAGTGTGACACTCAGATTTGCTTTGCAAGTTCTAAGTTTTGATATGATGATTGCAGTAGCCAAAACGGCGTAATAAATAAATGTATTAAACGATCTCGACGGTTTTATTCAAAATATGTAAGTCAGTGAACTCACGCAGGAAATCTTACTATCTTTTTAGGACATCCATGGTGTAGTGGTAACATATTATGTTCATTAGGAACAAAATACACGAGTATGTTACCGGAATATGGAGACATGACGGGAGGTTGTCAAAACGAGGCGTCGCGGGAAGCTGTCGAAGGCTATGTGTTTGCTCTGCTCAGAACAAGCTCAAAAATGCTGCACCTTTGGCAGACCAAATTTTAACTCCCCCTCTGAATATACGTACTCAGACAACCAATGACTTCTTCCTCTCTCCTAGGCTGAAGAAATCACTGTATAGCAGATATTCGCAGAATGACGATGAGATGATTTTCGTCTTACAGTGTTTTCTGAACAGTCAAAACGCAGAGTCACACAGCCAATATTTCCGCCAAGTCGTCCATCATTGGGAAGAAACGTGACGCAGTGGAGGATGAAGCACTAGCCCTAACAGCACCACTAAGATTCGTGGTCGCAGCTCGATTTTTTCGAGATGATAATTACAACTTTATGATTACTCATTATATTGTGGATCTGTCCGTCCAGCTTGGCTTCTGGTGATTTTTCCCATTGCTGGAGCAGAACTCCGCTTAAGTCAGCAATTGTGTGTGCTGGCGGTATTATGTTTGTAGCCGTTCGGTCTACAATACTTACATCCTACAAGGGAGTTGGACACACGAGATTCGTAATGTCCTCTTGTTACAATTGCCCCTACGCTAAGCGACACGTGCGTGGTCGCACTTAACCATTCATCAGATGAAAACTATGTGCATCTACTCTGTGGCCATGGAGCCTACACTATTCCAGTATGCAGTTGTTAACGTATTCCTTAGACGATTTCATCTGTGTGGGAGGTTGTAACGTGCCCACGGCTTGCCGGTTGAACAAAGACGAAAATCTTTCTCCAGGCAAACCGGCGACCCATCCATGCGTCGACCATCACCTCACTGTTTCGAAGTTCATTATAAATGGGCACGACACTCCAATCACCCCATGACAGTATCTGGCGAGAATGCGAGCTATCCACTGCAGTTGAAAACACCCAGCCAGGTGGGAGATATAAGCTCTACTGGTCTCCAGAAGGAGCAGGAGTTGTGCCCATTGGACATATTCGATCTCTTAAAGTAAGATAACGGTCCTGGTGCTGGATTGCAACACTGGATTGACCTTTTCCTCCATTCTGAAATCTTTCTACGGCAGTGAAAGTAATCTACGGATGACTTTCAATTGCCAACACACTTCGTGCTGACTATGGTTAGCCTGTTACCTGACAGTGATAATGTCATGGGCAAAATCTTATGGAAATCCTCACTGAAGATCCAAACAAACTTAGTATAACCGACTAATATCGTGTAGGGGCACCGCGAGCACGCAGAAGTGCCACAAAACGACCTGGCATGGACTCGACTAATATCTGAAGTAATTTTGGAGGAAACTGACACCCTGAATCCTACAGGACTGTCCATAAATCCGTAAGAGTACTAGGGGGCGGAGATCTCTTCTGAACAGCATATTGCATATGCTCAATAATCTTCATATCTGGGGAGTTTGGTGGGCAGCGGAAGTGTTTAAATCCTGGAACTACTCTGTAGCTATTCTGGACGTGTGCGGTGTCGCATTGTTCTACTGGAATTGCCCAAGTCCGTCGGAATGTACAATGGACATGATGCAGGTGATCAGACAGGATGTTTACGTACGTGTCACCTGTCAGTGTCGTATCTCGACGTATCAGGTGTCCCATATCTCTCCAATTGCACGCGCTCCACCAACTTGAACAGCCCCTGGTGACATGCAGATCCATGGATTCATGAGATTGTCTCCATATCGGTACACGTCCATCCGCTGGATACAATTTGAAACGAAACTCGTCCGACCAGGCAACATGTTTTCAGTCATCAACAATCCAACGTTGGTGTTGACGGGCCCAGACGAGGCGTTAAGCTTTTGCGGAAGGATTGCATTTCCGTCCCGTTGAACGATTCTCTTCAGTTGTCGTTGGTCCCGTTCTTGCAGGATCTTTTTCAGGCCACAGCAATGTCAGAAATTTAATGTTTTACCGGATTCTTGATATTAATGGTGCACTCTTCAAATGGTCGTGCGGGAAAATCCTCATTTGATCGCTACCTCGCAGATGCTGTGTCCCATCGCTTGTGCATCGACTATGAAACGTCCCCTTAGAAAACTTATTGAATTACTGTGCTGATAAATCTCTTACATTAGTTGATTTTCAAACAGCTGAGCAAAACTGAACGTACTCAGACATTTCGCTCTTTACCTATTCTGATCAACACTAAACTGACACACAATATTTTTTTGCGCAACGCAATCTGACTCTCAATAATCCCTACAAAAGAATGGCCCTGACTAACATGAACCTATACCTTTCACAAATCACTTACCTCACAAAAATCTTCGTTACTCGAACTACTGCAATACAGCTAGCGCCACTACTGCCAGCTAAATAAAAGATTCAAACTACTGAAGGCACTAACTACTGATATGCATAGTTAGCAAACGAAAGATTTTGATAGAAAACAAACAATGTATTTACCTTAATAGTGTTCAAAAGTCATAATATGTATAGCAGTTCGTGACATCCATTCTTACAAATGTACTGTTTCTGATGGACACACGTCCAGATCATCCGCTCTCAAAAATCCGCCATCTCACTTCCCACATCCACCACTGCTGGCGGCTCACCTCCAACTGCACAACGCTACGCGCTGTTAACAGCCAACTGCCCAACGCTACAATAGCGAATATTACAACAATGTCACCCAGTCACAGACTGCACATAGCACAGCCAGTGATTTTCATACAGAGCGCTACGTGGCGTTACCAATATAAAAAGCTAAACAGCCTACTTACAACTATAACAAGACGTTCAGACTGACTTAAATCTTGATAGCATGCCATTGTAGCAGCAGTAGCCGATCTAACAGCTGAGCCAGACACTTGTCTTATATAGGTGTTGCCGACTGCAGCGCCGTATTCTGCCTGTTTTATCTCTGTGTTTGAATGTGCATACCTATACCAGTTTCTTTGGCCTACAGTGTAATTTGTATGCGAGAAAGATATTCCTCACAAAACACTTGTTCGGCCAATTCTTGAGTGTTTCTCGGCAGCGTGGGACCCCTACCACGTGGGGTACGTTGAAGACACAGAGAAGATCGAAATAATAGTTGCGCCTTTCATCGCAGGTTCGCTTAGGAAGCGCAAGAGCGTTACGGGTCTCCGGTAGGAGCCGTTGCGTATCGGCAACAAGTTCCCTATTCAAATTACATGAGCGTATGTTCCACGAACAGTCGGGTAACACAGTACTTCGTCCTACATAGGTTTCGCGAAATGACCACGACGCAAAAAATTAGTGAAACTGGACCTCATACGGAGGCTTACTGACAATTTTTCTTCCCCACACCAATCGCGAATCGAACAATGTAGAACAGAAATGATACAAGTGCCCTCTGACACACGTTATGTCCACAGTCGTCTTCTTCCTCCTTTTCATCGACATTTTCCTACATGGTGTTCTTGTTGCTGTACTTATAACTATCCCCTTGCGCAAGTTAGAAGTTACCGGTTCGAAAAAGAAACTTGAAGGCTTTGGAAAGTCCTCCTCGCGTACGCCGCAAGTTTTGATGAAGTACTACAATAATTGCTGTCAGAATAAAGAATAACTTCCGTTTTGAAACTTCCTGGCAGATTAAAATTGTGTGTCGGACCGAGACTCGAATCGGGACCTGTTCGAGTCTCGGTCCGGCACACAGTTTTAATCTGCCAGGAAGTTTCATATCAGCGCACACTCCGCTGCAGAGTTAAAATCTCATTCTGGAATTTCGTTTTGTTGTGTATTCCCAAGTCGTCCACATGGATCAGGAAAGAGTCTCCAGCTTATACGTTGAGTTAATAGCAGCGTCATTGACTATGTGGACGGTGTGACGGTCTATCTCGTTTCGCTCGGCACCGTCTCGTTTCGCATTGTTGTCTCTGAAAGTAGGGTTTCCGTATTCTGCTGTTCGTAGCCTGGTGTCAAATATTTTATGCGTCTCATTGGATTTTTTACCAGCCTGACGTGGATGGGGCCGTCTATGATAAGCATCACCAGTGCGTATCGCATGCAGACCGTCTAGTTTGCTTAAATAAATTAGGTGGGACACACTGGCAACTACGCGGGACTGTCTGACGTTGTCCTTGTGTCAATCACGAACACATCACCTCTCCCCAAGTTGAAGCTACAGCATGCATATTTACTCAGTGAATCTTTTATCCAGTGCTGCTGTACGGCCACCCTGTAGTTCTCAATTTTTCAGGCGAGATGATCACAAACTTCTAAACATGGCTTTTCATGTTATGTCCGGTGAATGAGAAATTAGTCAAGCGCTTCCGGCAGCAGCTCATTATCGACTCTCGTACTCCATTACACGTATTGATAGTCAATTGTGAAAGGGAAACGGTTCCCCTTTCTTACTTAAGAAGATTTGCTTCATTCATGGATATCGCGTAAGTTATTCACTGTATAAATGCCTTCTCATAAGGATATAGCAGATCTATGTTGACAAAAATAGTGTCACTAGCATCAGTTTTGACCGGCTCCTCATAAAACAGCTATGACAGTAGACGAAGTATCTGCCGCACAATGAATATAACCTTTTATTTCAAACTCGTGTTCACAGGTGACAAGTGCTCTTATTACTGTTCGGTAAGTATTAATGTTGCTACAAATCTATTTTTCGCTTATTAGAAAATCACCAATTAATACGTATTTGCTAGAAAATAAATACTAATGGAGTGATCTGAATTTGTGAGCATTTCACATTTAAATACAAAGGTGTTGCACTACAGAGTGACGGAAATATCCGTTAACATAATATACGTAGGAGCATTAACATTTAGAAACAGTATGGCTCAAAACTGGCTCTGAGCACTATGGTACTTACTTCTAAGGTCATCAATCCCCTAGAACTTAGAACTATTTAAACCTAACTAACCTAAGGACTGTAGCGCCTAGAACAGCTCGGCCATCCCGGCCGGATGGAAACAGTATGAGATACAAGATAATATTGACGTAGGTGCTCCGTGAGTCTTATGCGTAAGTCTTAAGACGTGAGAAGGCCATTCTTGATTTGCTACATAGCTCAGGAAAACGAAAAGTAACAATAGTTACTTTTTTTGTAACACGAAATGTGGTCACCGCGAAAGCTCTGTCGGATGGAGTCGAAGAAGGAGGGGAGGTCAGGTTTTATGGTGATGTCTTTACTGACAGAGCACGGGCTCGAGTCGAACCATAAGAGTATTCGGTTAAGGAATTCGTAAATATACATCGGCTTACACATTTAAATGAGCAGCTCAGAGTTATTACTTTGATCTGAATGAACTGAGTTTGTGGGAATGCCCCGATTGTTCTCAGCCATCTGCTTTTCTGTGTGCTAATGTCACGGCTACGTTAGACGTCTCTGGCTAACATAGAAGTTCATCACCCAAAAGCAGAGATATTTTAGGGCATTTTTGGACGTGGAGAAACATTAATCAAATTGCTTGGGCCCAACAAATGTGACTTCTTACCTGTCTAGGTGTTGTAAATGAAGCGCGATGTGGGCACCCCTTGAAATATGCTTCCAGTTAATGATTTACCTTTCCGAGGAAACACTGAAACTCTCATTATTTTCAGGGCATGGATTCCTTATCTTTGTTTGCTACGTGAGAATGAGCGAGTTGATGTAGTGATAAGACACTAAACTCGCATAAGGGCGGACGGCCGTTCAAATCCCAGTTCAGCTATTCAAACCTGTGTTCCCGTACTTACCCTACGTCACTTAAGTCAAATTCCGGCAAGATTCCTTTCAAAAGGTTGATTTCCTTCCGCATGCCGCCACAGTAACAGACTGTTTTTTGCCTTCAGCGACCTCCTCCTTGACGATACGTTGAATTTTAATCGTCCTTTAACTATATGGCGACACGTACTTAAGCCCCCTTGTGTATTCAAGACATTACCTTAATAGTTCTTTTGTTGTTGGGGTTTTCGGTCAAAAGACTAATTTCATGCATCTCTCCATACTATTCTATCCCGTGCCAGTCTCGTCTCTAACTGCTGAAACCTATGTCCATTTAAATGTTCTTACTATATCTCAGCTTTCGTCGCCCTCAGCAATTTTTCCCTCACGCTTCCCTCACTTACACAAGTGAGACCTCATTCATGGCTCAGGATGTGTTCCATGAACCATTCCTTCTTTTAGTCATTTTGTGTCACACATTTATTTTCTCCCTAGTTCGATTCAGTACCTCTTGAATGGTTATCCGATCTACCCATATTTTCTTCAACACTGCAACTTTATGGCAGATTAAAGCTATGTTCCAGATCGGGACTCGGTCCTGGGACCTTTGTCTCTCGCAGGCGCCTGCTCACAGACTGGGCTATCCAATCACGACTCACTTCACAGTTTCGCACCTCTACTTCCGCCAGTGCCTCATCTCGTATCTTCGAAACTTCACAGAAGTTATCACGGGGACATGGCTTAACCACAGTCAAGGCTATTGTTTCTAGAATGAATTTTCGGTCTGTAGCGGAGTGTGCGCACATCCATCTCCAGAGTGAAAATTCATTCTAGTCTTCTGTACCACCACATTTCAAAAACGTCTGTTGACTTCTTGTTTTAACTGTTTGTGAGCCATGTGCCACATCCGTAAAATGCTGCCTCCAGACAATTACCACAACGAAAGATTTCTTAACACTTTAATTTACACTCCATGTTAACACATTTCTGTTTCTTATAGAAAAGCTTTACTTACACTTGCCAGTTTGCATTTATATCCTCTCTACTTACACCATTGTCAGCTATTTTGTTGCAGAAATAGCAAAACTACTACTACTTTCAGCGTCTCAATTACTAATCCAATTCCCTCATGATCACATGTTTTGATTCGATTGCATTCCATTAAAAAAATGGCTCTGAGCACTATGGGACTTAACTGCTGAGGTAATCAGTCCCCTAGAACTTAGAACTACTTAAACCTAACTAACCTAAGGACAACACACACATCCATGCCCGAGGCAGGATTCGAACCTGCGACCGTAGCGGTCACGCGGATCCAGACTGTAGCGCCTAGAACCGCTCGGCCACTCGGGCCGGCTGCATTCCATTACCCTCGTTTTAATTTTGTTGATATCCACCTTATTAATTTTTTCAGTGCAGTTTCAATACCGTTCAACGTATCTTACAAGTCCCTTTCTGTCTCTGAAAGACTTACAATGTCATCGGCAAACCTCAAAGTTTTTAATCCTTCTCCCTGAGCTTTAGCTCCCTATCCAGATTTCTATTTAGTTTCCTTTGTTCTTTCTCGGTGTACAGATTTAATAACACTGGGAATAAGCTACAACGTGGTCTCATTTCCGATCTGAGTACTGCTTCCATTTCATGCCCTTCGACATTCGTAACTGAAATCTGGTTTCTTTGTACGTTGTAGATATGCTTTCGCTCCCTGTATTCTATTCCTTCCACTTTCAGAATGTTGAAGTGCGTATTCCAGTCGACACTGTCAAACATTTTCTACAAAATTTAAAACTATCATAGATGTAAGTTCACCTTTCTTCATCTTATCTTCTAGGATACGCAGTAGGAGAATTATGGCCTCCTATGTTCCTATTTTTGCTGAAGCCAAAGAAATTTTTGACGAGGTCGTCCTCTACCAGTTTCTCAGTTCTTCTGTAAATATTCGTGTCAATGTTTTGCAGACACGACTTATTAAACTGACGATTCGGTAAAATTCACACATGGCAGCACCTGCTTTCTTTGGAATTTGTATTGTTATATTCTACTTGAATATAGAATAATCGCTCGCCTCATACATCTCCCATAATAGAAGGAAGAGTTTATTCATACTTGATCACTTTAGATAAAATTTTTTAAGGATATCTGCCGCCATGGTAAAGCTAAATGGTAAAGCACGTGCCTTGGTCGCCAAAATAATGTAATTTATCAACTGATGGCGCGTTTCAAGGGAACCCCATCCTCATATCTGCGGCATAAAACATACAATATAAAACAAGATCTTGAGAGTAAAATATTGCAAAAAAGGCAATGAAGATGGGAAACGTACCCAATACAATCAATGCAAAGTACCTTATGGCCTCCTACCTCATGTCATAACACAATCTGTGTCCAACAGACGTAGGCAGTTCCGCAAGGAAGAAGATAAACTATTTTACCAGTAGGTGACATTGGTGACAGCAATGCCTATGACGCCAGGCATGATTGTTGGAATGGAGTAGAAAGGACAAGATACTACGTATTGATTTTAATAGGTATGTTTCTCAGCTTCACTGCGTTGTTGTAATGTATTCCTTTTAATATCTTGTATTACATTTTCATGCCACAGATCTGATGATGGGATTTTCCTGAAACGCGTCACGAGACGATAAATAAAATTATTTTGGCGATCAAGACAGGTGTTTTACCTCTTAGTTTTTTCCTGATTCGTGCTCCTAAGAAGCACAACAGTTCTGGTTGAATTTCGTCCACTCGATGTGACTTGCACCACCTCTGCTCTTCTCGCAAGATCGTTTCTGAAAGGTGAATTCGCGCTTTGCAATACAGTACAATACTTTTATAGTATTCCTGGCGGGGCTCACATATAAGTATTACATCAGTACGATAGTTGATACACACTGAAATATGCTATACTAGGTGATCTAGAAAATTTTAAAATACACTCTTGGTAAACACTAAATTAGAGACAGCTGACGCGCATCTATATCTACATCTACATCCATACTCCGCAAGCCACCTGAAGGTGTGTGGCGGAGGGTACCTTGAGTACCTCTATCGGTTCTCCCTTCTATTCCAGTCTCGTATTGTTCGTGGAAAGAAGGATTGTCGGTATGCTTCTGTGTGGGCTCTAATCTCTCTGATTTTATCCTCATGGTCTCTTCGCGAGATATACGTAGGAGGGAGCAATATACTGCTTGACTCATCGGTGAAGGTATGTTCTCGAAACTTCAACAAAAGCCCATACCGAGCTACTGAGCGTGTCTCCTGCAGAGTCTTCCACTGGAGTTTATCTATCATCTCCGTAACGCTTTCGCTATTAATAAATGATCCTGTAACGAAGCGCGCTGCTCTCCGTTGGGTCTTCTCTATCTCTTCTATCAACCCTATCTAGTACGGATCCCACACTGCTGAGCAGTATTCAAGCAGTGGGCGAACAAGCGTACTGTAACCTACTTCCTTTGTTTTCGGATTGCATTTCCTTAGGATTCTTCCAATGAATCTCAGTCTGGCACCTGCTTTGCCGACGATCAACTTTATATGATCATTCCATTTTAAATCACTCCTAATGCGTACTCCCAGATAATTTATGGAATTAACTGCTTCTAGTTGCTGACCTGCTATTTTGTAGCTATATGATAAGGGATCTATCTTTCTATGTATTCGCAGCACATTACAC
This sequence comes from Schistocerca nitens, assembly GCF_023898315.1. Lineage (NCBI taxonomy): Eukaryota > Metazoa > Arthropoda > Insecta > Orthoptera > Acrididae > Schistocerca > Schistocerca nitens. The sequence goes on from NC_064616.1 coordinate 809,267,857, forward strand.
TTGTCTACATTGAGATTCAATTGCCATTCCCTGCACATTGCGTCAATTCGCTGCAGATCCTCCTGCATTTCAGTACAATTTTCCATTGTTACAACCTCTCGATACACTACAGCATCATCTGCAAAAGGCCTCAGTGAACTTCCGATGTCATCCACAAGGTCATTTATGTATATCGTGAATAGCAACGGTCCTACGACACTCCCCTGCGGCACACCTGAAATCACTCTTACTTCGGAAGACTTCTCTCCATTGAGAATGATATGGTGCGTTCTGTTATCTAGGAACTCTTCAATCCAATCACACAATTGGTCTGATAGTCCATATGCTCTTACTTTGTTCATTAAACGACTGTGGGGAACTGTATCGAACGCCTTGAGGAATTCAAGAAACACGGCATCTACCTGTGAACCAGTGTCTATGGCTCTCTGAGTCTCGTGGACGAATAGCGCGAGCTGGGTTTCACACGACCGTCTTTTTCGAAACCCATGCTGATTCCTACAGAGTAGATTTCTAGTCTCCAGAAAAGTCATTATACATTGGAGGGAGAGAGAGAGAGAGAGAGAGAGAGAGAGAGAGAGAGACCGCCTCCACAATGAATGGCGTGCGTGACAGATATGTTCTCAGGCGCTGCACTGACCATTGCTGTGGCGTTCGAGTTGAGGATGGGGAAAACGCGCTATTCAAGTTATGAGCCGGAATGTTGACTCTGAGGTTTAAATAACGCATTTTGGTGGAAAATTAAGGTATTAATGAAGATTAGTTTTTAACGTCCTGTGGCCAACGATGTCATTAGTGACGGAGCACAAGCCCAGGTTATGGAACGATGAGGAAGGGAATCCGCCGTGACCTTTGAAAAGAACCATCCCGTCATTCGCCTCAACCGTTACGTAAATCACGGAAATCCTAAATCGCACAGGGATTTGAACCATCGTCTAAGTCCAATGTGATGCCCACAGCGTAACCTCGCTCGGTTTGCAGAATAAATTTCAAATCAATATGTATAGTGGCAGTGTTATATAATAGACTACAGTGACTATCTATAGACGTTTGATTCTCAGGCTTCGAATACATAATAGTAAGTAGGACAAATTTTGTCCATCTTCGTGAATAAAATGCAAATAATTCAAAAGCCAAGGACCCCAGGAGAAAACTAATGTCACCACGATAAAGTTGGTGAAATTCTGTCCCTAATTCATGCTAATTACTATAAGTATAGTAACGATACGTTTCACCGAATTTCTTATTAATTACAATGTTCATGTGCAACCGACGAGATATATATAATGATAGGTTTTTCAGATGTATAGACAATGAAACATGTATTTTTTTAATAGCTCAAAGGAATTAGCTTGCAAGCGCGACTCATGTAAACGGATTATATTCGTGGCTTTTATAGTAATAGCTATAGTATGTGCAACTTTGTGGATTTTGAAAAGACGACGCATCTATATAACGGCAGTGCCCATGTTGGCCTGAGTCACTTCTCTTGAGGCGTCGCTGAGTGAAGATGTGCGGCGTGACAGTCGAGATTAAAGTAATTAAAAATTTTTCGGCAACAAGTGAAGGGGCTTTTAGAATTTCTACAGCATTTCGGGAACTTATAGAAATTTTCTACAGTTGCGCTCATGGACGCTGAGTAGCAGAGCGGCTTTAGACCCGGAAAAAGTTTGTGTAGGTTCGTCGTGTTTGAAGAGTTGTGAAATTACAGTATAGGTTTGTGGACTTTGAAAAGTTATCCACAACCTACATTTTAAACTTTAACATTGAAAAGGAAAGTTGTCAGCCTTTTTGATCGAGTTCACAAATCAATATCTCGTTACACTCACAGTATGAAGCAAGGATCCATAAAACATTTCAGTTACAGAACAGTACGCAGTTTGTATTAAGCACGCTTATTCAGCTCGCCAACTGTAATCCTGTCTGAGGTTGACTCAAATTATACGTAATTTACAACGCTGAGCAAAGGACACTGCTGAGAATAGGCTAACAGTTTCAAATATCCACGCGTATGTGAGCAGATCATTAGTGTTTTTCTTATACCTAAATAAAACCTAGTAAAAATAAAGTTGAAAAATATTAAAAGGATATGGAAGTGTAAATTTTGAAAATTTCTCTTTAAATATATACGATATAAATAATCCTGTTTGTGGAAACTATGAGTGTAAGTGATACCCTGGTTCTGATTAGCTTTAAGCAGGTTGTGACTAAAATTATCGAGAAAACTTATGTTTCTACATCTATATCTACATATATACTCCGTTGATGAGTGTATGCGGTCGACTTCTAAAGTGACTAAAAAATTCGATCTCTTCTAGAGTATTAATTTTCTACCTTTTTTGCGTAATGAAGGATTTGGTGCTTATCGTTAATGTTTCGAGATGTACGTTTCAAGTTTATGAGCTGTAGCGCCAGCGCACTTTCATTATTCTCGTTAGGTTTTCGTGTGTTCTTTAAAACGATTCCGAGATTCACTCCCGGTTTGACCGATGTATACCACGTCACAACTGTCACCTCCAATTTAGTATAATCGTGTTATATGTAACGGTTAAGCTGTACGAATAGTGGGTTATATCTTAACATATGTTTTCCAGGATTAAGTGTGTCAACTATTTTTCAAACCATCAATAATAGTATGATTTGTGTAGCAAAAAAATGTTCAAATGTGTGTGAAATCTTATGGGACTTAACTGCTAAGGTCATCAGTCCCTAAGCTTACACACTACTTAACCTAAATTATCCTAAGGACAAACACACACACCCATGCCCAAGGAAGGACTCGGACCTCCGCCGGGACCATCCGCACAGTCCATGACTGCAGCGCCCAGACCTCTCGGCTAAACCCGCGCGGTTTTGTGTAGCAAAACGAACGGAACCACGTCTTGTATCTACACTTCGATTTTGATACTGATAGCACATTGTTTTAGCTAACTTTCGTTCCGTTACTTCAAATTCACGCTATTGTATTCTAATTCGGCTGCGATGTATGCAACGTTGCTCTGTTTACAGTTAACACTCGGTAATGTCTAAACGAGTTGTGGAAAGAAGAAGAAATCTAAGTAAATACAACCCAAGTGGAAAAATGCCTCCTTTAATCAGTGTTTAATTCAGTTGTTGTTGAGCGTATGGTGAGGGTGATAGTTAGCCCCCCCCCTCCCCTGGTTCCGTACTTACGCGAAAATGGGTGTCAGTCGTTGGAAACTGAAGAGAAACCGTCGCTTTAAATTTATGTGATGCAAGTCAATTCTGAAAAATGTTCGTCACGTTATTAAGAAGTTCATGGTGTAACACATGGCCGGCCTGAGTGGCCGTGCGGTTCTAGGCGCTACAGTCTGGAGCCGAACGTCCGCTACGGTCGCAGGTTCGAATCCTGCCTCGGGCATGGATGTGTGTGATGTCCTTAGATTAGTTAGGTTTAAGTAGTTCTAAGTTCTAGGCGACTGATGACCTCAGAAGTTAAGTCGCATAGTGCTCAGAGCCATTTGAACCATTTTTTGTAACACATGAATGACTGCTGCTGATTTACAATGGTCACAAAATCGGAGTGATTCAGTGGGTATTTGTATCACTGTTCGTTACAGCCTACAACTGACCACTCTTTTCTTTCATAAGCATTTAGTATTTCACCTGCTATATACCACCGATTTTATGCCATATTAAATTTTAATCGATCTAATTCTTGGTTGACGGCTGTTCATAAGCCAAAAGTGGTAGGTAATGTCTGATAAAGAAACAGGATTGTACTTCATATGTGCCTCGATATTATAGATATAACTTCACGTAGAGGAAAATATGAGAACCAAGCTGAACACGCGTTATTTATCGTTTGCCAAGGAACTGGATTGCAGACAATGTGGGCTTAATCCTGCGTTAAGAAATCAAACACAGTAAATTCATTCTTTTCAAAAAGTTTTTAGCCCTTAGGCTAAAGAAAAGGAACTGTTGTGACTATTGATTTTTTCAAGATGATGTTACCCCTATTGGAGATTTATTAGTTGTCGTAAATGACGAAGTACGCAAATAAAATCGAGGTTTAATGTCACGTCGAAGAAGAGGTCATTCGCAAACGATGCGCAGACTCGAATGGGACTATGTTGGGAAGGAACGAACCTGGCATTCACCTTGAAGGCATTTAATATTCTCATGGTGTAGCATAGATAGAACCCTGGTTGGTGGTACTCGACAGGTTTTTGCTACCAGTTTGCTAAACATTCCCATATTAATTTTAAGAGCCGCAAAATATAAGGAAATAGGAGGAAAATCAGCGATACGATTTATCCATGAAACACAAAGAAAACATACATTTAGCCTTCGGAATCCATAGAAAACATAAGTCTAAATACAAGAACATAATTTGAAGAGTCGGAGGATGTTATCAAATGACAGCTGGAGCTCACATTTGATAGAACGGATATCGACATTTGTAGATGTCATCTGTCAGACAAGCATGTCGAACAAAATAACAGTAATCAAATTATTTACGAATACTGCAATACCTTCCGCATCCGTATATCGGACCGCAATATTACATAAATTTCTCAGATGTTTTAAGTTTCGTCATTTTGTCTTTTTGTTCCCTCGAGGTAAATAATTACGTTCTACTGCTGGACAATTAATATTCCGACTAACACTACCACATACTTCCAAAACATTGTGCTCTTCTAGGACAGGTTAGTTCAGTCATATTAGATCCTACTGTTTAATCACATTGCGAAGATGGTTTCTGCAAAACCATGAAGCTAATACATCAAAAAACATATTCAGTTTTAACACGAGTTATTTTAGAAAACTTATTAGCGCTATGGCGTGCAATTTTTATCTCTGTTTATTATTCAGGCTGTGGCTACCTGGTGCGTGAATTTCCGCTTAGGTGGGTTCAGCATTTACGGTGTACACTGGAATCACTTTTTGAATAATGTAAAAGAATAAATACTGCATCGGAGTACGACAGTTCATTTCTCTAAGCCAAACGCCCGAACTTTCTACCCACAATGTCTGGCAGTGGCTCTCGTGTAGTCGAAACAGTGGAGCGTAGCAAGGGATTAATAAAAATAAGTAAGTAGAATGTGTAAGGACTTTTTACGAGTGTGTGGAGGAAAAGCAGGGACGTGCGCCGTCGGACAAAAGACGTGGCGAGGCAGAGGGAGAGAGAGGTGTAATTTTCGTGATGGGGAGGGGCGCCCGTGCACCTAACCAAGTGCAGCTGTCCTCCTACACGCCACATCAGATGCTTTTTATTTCGTGTCGAGGCTTCTTCGGTTCGTTCTACGGACTGCACAGATGGAACAATTTTGGATACAGTTTATTTATTTTTTATCAGGTACTGAACGACCTTGTGAGCAAAAGCTTCTCGGTCATAGACCGAACTTGAAACATGCATACGGAATGGGAAAATAGCATCACTAATCTACTGCAAGAAACGAGTCTTTTGCAGTGGCAGTAACTGAAGTAACTTAAGAACGGAAAAACTATTATAACCGAAGGAACATAGCTTCTAACGCACTGCTGGGCATTGAAACTGAAACACCTGGAAGTATGGCAAATAATATTATTTTACTTATTGTGCATATCAATATAAACTGAAGCACCAAAGAAACTGGTACAGGCATGCGTATTCAATTACAGACGTATATAAACATGCAGAATACGGGGCTGCGGTCGGCAACGCCTATATAAGACAACAAATGTCTGGCGCAGTTGTTAGATCGGTTTATTGAGAACTGCTTTCAATGAGTATATAAAGTACACTCACCCACAATGCGACAATCTTCCAAAGAAGGACCACTAGCCTTCACCCATAAGTGAACGCTGGAATCAGAATTTATCTTACAACGTCTACGACAAGACAAAGACAAACTCCCGTGCGGAAATAGGTAGGAACCCTCACTAGCAATAATTATCTCAGAAACAGGAATAGTACGGTAAGCTAAGATTTCCCGTGTTTCAAAGGATTCCAAACCGGCTCTTCCTGCATTGTTACAAGCAACGAAAGCTACAGTTAGCCATCCGTTACCCAAACTGGAAGAAGAAGAAACTTTCATTAAAGAAAAATTAAACCTCGCACCACAAAATAAAGTAGGTCCATGAATAAGAACAAATTGAGTAATTTTACCTACTCCTCTTATTTCGTTCTTTTTACCCTTCGCAGAAGATGTCGAAGCACCAAGAGTGCCGTCCACATTGACGAAATAAGAGGAGTAGGTAAAACTACTCAATTTGTTCATATTCATGGACCTACTTTATTTTGTGGTGCGAGGTTTAATTTTTCTTTAATGAAAGTTTCTTCTTCTTCCAGTTTGGGTAACGGATGGCTAACTGTAGCTTTCGTTGCTTGTAACAATGCAGGAAGAGCCGGTTTGGAATCCTTTGAAACACGGGAAATCTTAGCTTACCGTACTATTCCTGTTTCTGAGATAATTATTGCTAGTGAGGGTTCCTACCTATTTCCGCACGGGAGTTTGTCTTTGTCTTGTCGTAGACGTTGTAAGATAAATTCTGATTCCAGCGTTCACTTATGGGTGAAGGCTAGTGGTCCTTCTTCATTGGAAGATTGTCGCATTGTGGGTGATTGTACTTTATATAATCATTGATAGCAGTTGTCCTTCTTCATTGGAAGTGGCAGGTTACCAAGATTTAAGTGAGTTTGAACGTGGTGTTATATTCGGCGGACCAACGATGGGACACAGCATCTCCGAGGTAGCGATGAAGTGGTGACTTTCCCGTACGAACATTTCATGAGTGTACCGTGAATATCAGGAATCCGGTAAAACATCAAATCTCCGACATTGCTACGGCCAGAAGAATATCCTGGAAGAATGGGACCAACGACGACTGAAGAGAAGTGCAAGCTTTCCGCAATTTGCTGTAGATTTCAGCGCTGGGCCATCAACTAGTGTCAGTGTGCGAACCATTCAACGAAACATCGTCGATATGGGCTTTCGGTTCCGAAGGCCCAGTCGTGTACCCTTGATGACTGTACGACACAAAGCTTAATGCCTCGTCTGGGCCCGTCAACACCGACATTGGACTGTCGATGATTGGAAACATGTTGCCTGGTCGGACGAGTTTCGTTTCAAATTGTATCGGGTGGATGGACGTATACGGATATGGAGACATCCACATGAATCCATGGACCCTGGATGTCAGCAGGGGACTGTTCAAGCTGGTGGAGGCTCTGTAATGGTGTGGGGTGTGTACAGTTGGCGTGATATGGGACTCAAAAGATTGTTCAAATGGCTCTGAGCACTATGGGACTCAACTTCTGAGGTCATTAGTCACCTAGAACAGAACTAGTTAAACTTAACTAACCTAAGGACATCACACACATCCATGCCCGAGGCAGGATTCGAACCTGCGACCGTAGCGGTCTCGCGGTTCCAGACTGCAGCGCCTAGAACCACACGGCCATTTCGGCCGGCTGATATGGGACTCATAATACCTCTAGAGACGACTCTGACAGGTGACACGTACGTAACCATCCGTCTGATCACCTGTATCCATTCATGTCCATTGTGCATTCGGACGAACTTGGGCGATTCCAGCAGGACAATGCCACACCCCACAGGTTCAGAATTGCTACAGAGTAGCGCTTCTGAGAGTAAACACTTCCGCTGGCCACAAAACTCCCCAGATATGAACATTATTGAGCATATCTGGAATGCCCTGCAACGTACTGTTCAGAAGAGATCTCCACTCGCTCGCACTCTTGTGGATTTATGGACAGCCCTGCACTATTCATGGTGTCACTTCCCTCCAGCACTACTTCTGACACTAGTCGAGTCCACGCCACGTCGTGTTACAGCCCTACACGATATTATGCAGGAGTACCAGTTTCTTTGGCTCTTCAGTGTAGCTGGCAGAATACAAGATTAAATTTCAGGCTATGCGGGGCTGTAGAACTGGGTGCAAAATATAATGCACAGGGCTGCAATCGCATTGAAGCGAGAGCAGGTAAAGTCACGGACAGCTCCATAGTAAGACAAAAACCACCGGCCACGATACCTCAAAAATGTTACGGCTGCAGTCCAAATTATAGTACAGACGTGGTATGTTCCCAGTGGCACTCAATACCATCAGGCCAGCTGCAGGGCCGACGAATACAATCTATGAACGTTCGTTCATCTCTGAAGCTTCACACAAGAATTGGTCCATCGTAATGTTGTATGTAGAACCTGAGCTCGTCTTACACGACGTGTTGCCTGTCCTGTGTCGCTGGGCGTAGCTGTCACTGCAGGTGTGCGTGTGGCATTATTGGCCGGGAGATGTCCCGCCGCCTGGTGCAAGTCTTTTTATCGCTCTCATAGGTGTCACTCTCACAGGTAATTTATTTTATTTCAATATTGAACTCATCTAATAATGGCTTGTAGACATTACTTTACGCGTTCAGTCCCGCGTCCGGCCATCCTAATTTAGGTTTTCCGTTATTTCCCAAAATCCGCTCCAGGCAAATGCCGGGACGGTTCCTTTGAAAGGGCACGGCCGACTTCCTTTCCCATCCTTCCCTAATCCGATGAGACCGATGACCTCGCTGTCTGGTCTCCTCCCCCACAACAACCCAACCATTACTTTAAGCAGTTGTTTTAATGGTGTTTAGTTCTTCCGTTTGGTCACCTGTAAGCACTGTCTTTGTGTATTCTGTTAGGCATTGATTTGCGGTTATTCATTTTGTAATTATGTAGGAGACATTAGATTTTACTGACTATGATATCTGTGTAAGCTGGTTTATTGTATACTTGAAATTTATTTGTGTTGTTGGAGCTACGTATGCTGAGATTAAGGAAATTTAAATCTTGACTGTTTATTGTTCAACAATGAAGACAATATTCTGATGAAGTTTTTCACTTGTTTTGCAAGAGCTTCGACTTTATTCCGCTTTAAAATCAAATATGAATAGTACGTCTTTCATAGTTCTGTGTAAAGAATTTACATTCAAAGTTATCAACGCAAATATCCGCAAGTAAACTGGCAAGACAGCTGTCCATTCCTAAGCTATCTGCTTGTTTGTACACTACTGGCCATTAAAATTGCTACACCACGAAGATGACGTGCTACAGACCCGAAATTTAACCGACAGGAAGAGGATGCTGTGGTAAGCAAATGATTAGCTTTTCAGAGCATTCACACAAGGTTGGCGCCGAAAGCGACACCTACAACCTGCTGACATGAGGAAAGTTTCCAACTGATTTCTCAAACACAAACAGCAGTTGACCGGCGTTGCCTGGTGAAACGTTGTTGTGATGCCTTGTGTAAGGAGGAGAAATTCGTACCATCACGTTTCCGACTTCGATAAAGGTCGGATTGTAGCCTATCACGATTGCGGTTTATCGTATCGCGACATTGCTGCTCGCGTTGGTCGAGATCCAATGACCGTTAGCAGAATATGGAATCGGTGGGTTAAGTAGGATAATACGGAACGCCGTGCTGGATCCCAACGGACTCGTATCTCTAGCAGTCGAGATGACAGGCATCTTATCCGCATGGCTGTACCGGATCGTGCAGCCACGTCTCGATCCCTAAGTCAACAGATGGGGACGTTTGCAAGACAACAACCATCTGCACGAACAGTTCGACGACGTTTGCAGCAGCATGGACTATGAGCTCGGAGACCATGGCTGCGGTTACCCTTGACGCTGCATCACAGACAGGAGCGCCTGCGATCGTGTACTCAACGACGAACCTGGATGCACGTTGGGATCCAGCACGGCGTTCCGTATTACCCTACTGAACCCACCGATTCCATATTCTGCTAACGGTCATTGGATGCACATTTTTTCGAATGAATCCAGGGTCTGTTTACAGCATCATGATGGTCGCATCCGTGTTTGGCGACATCGCGGTGAACGAACATTGGAAGCGTGTATTCGCCATCGCCATACTGGCGTATCACCTGGCGTGGTGGTATGGGGTGCTATTGGTTACACGTTTCTGTCACCTCTTGTTCGCACTGACGGCACGTTGAACAGTGGACGTTACATTTCAGATGTGTTAAGACCCGTGGCTCTACCCTTCATTCGATCCCTGCGAAACCCTACATTCCAGCAGGATAATGCACGACCGCATGTTGCGGGTCCTGTACGGGCCTTTCTGGATACAGAAAAAGTTCGACTGCTGCCCTGGCCAGCACATTCTCCAGATCTCTCATCAATTGAAAACGTCTGGTCAATGGTGGCTGAGCAACTGGCTCGTCACAATACGCCAGTCTCTACTCTTGATGAACTGTGGTATCGTGTTGAAGCTGCATGGGCAGCTGTACCTGTAAACGCCATCCAAGGTCTGTTTGAGCCAATGCCCAGGCGTATCGAGGCCGTTATTACGGCCAGAGGTGGTTGTTCTGGGTACTGATTTCTCAGGATCTATGCACCCAAACTGCGTGAAAATGCAATCATATGTCAGTTCTAGTATAATATATTTGTCCAATGAATACCCATTTATCATCTGCATTTCTTCTTGGTGCAGTAATTTTAATGACCAGTAGTGTATATTTTGTTATTAGAAGTAAAGTAGTTGTGGTGTATTATTAGTGTTAAATGTATGACCTCATGTGCACGTACTTCTGATAAAACTAACTTTTATACGTAAGTAAGTTATTTTTAATGCCTTCTGTTGTTTCCTTGTCAGATATATTTTAGAGGTTAGTGATGTCATATGATGAAAACTTTATTGACTCAGGCATATGGATTTATTAGTTAAGAATTGTATTCACTAGTATATGTTTTCCGATTTGTATGTGCTGGTGAGATCAGTCAATTTCTTGCTGATTTTATAGGTTGTACTGCTTGAGAATTTGCCATTTGTATCAGGCAACTCGGTTTGTGGATTATGGGTTGTGCACAGTAGCAGAGTGCTGATGGTGTCATGACAATACAGTGGCTGTTAAAATTCAGAGGAAGTAGCTCTTCCTTGTTAGATTTTTAAGTTTATTCTGCAATACAGGCGTGACATCTGACAGAATTTCTGTCATATTGTTATATTTGAAGAATTGTATGGAATTACTATCACATTTACTATCTTACATTGCAATTCAGTTACATGTCATTTTAACAGTAACGTTTCCCGGCGGGGTCAGGGATTTGCTCTGCCTCGTGATGACTGTGTGTTGTGTGATGTCGTTAGGTTTAAGTATTTCTAAGCTCTAGGGGACTGATGACCATAGATGTTAAGTCCCATAGTGCTCAGAGCCATTTGAACCATTTTTGAACAGTAAAGCATTATTGTGACTCGCTTTAGTTATTAATGGTTTTAAGAAATCTACGGTCATTCGCTTTCTTGTTATTATTGTTTCCTTTTCCTGTATTGTTTGGTGATAAATTTGTTTGCTTTGTGACCTACGGCAGTCTGGCCACTATTGCTTAGTTTGATCGTGTCACAAGCTATTTCAATGGCTACAGTTAAATCTGCAATATTAGGACGCTGATTTTATATTCAAGTCGTTTGTTTAACAAGTTTTTTTTTCATTGAATGTGATGTTAGCTGAGGTTACCACATGTTTGAAGAATTTATGTTCAGTGGAAGGTACACTATTATCTACATTTGGTTGATGTGACATAACAGTTTTTAGCTTTTCATTATGTCTACTGCTAATATTGTACTGTTCTTTGCTAACACCACATTGGTATAATCTAAAACATAGTTGAACTGCGTGGGCGTAAGCTGATTACTTAGGTCTAAATTTTAACGATGCAACTGTTGGTTCAGATATTCTTTTCTTCTGCACTAGTTTTTTATCTCTGACTGGTACCAACCAAGTACTTGAAGAAATACAGCAACTAGATACTTTTGTGTATGGCTATATTTCTGCCAAGACGCATTTTTGGGATTTTACACATATTCGCGGTATGGTTGTTTCTTCGTGTGTCTTATGGCATTGTAGAGCTACCTACTTTCACGTATACTGTTAATTACGAGTAAAAAACCAAGGTGTATCGTGTGGTCTTCCTATAGCCCTAATTTACAACAATCAAAGCCTATTATTGTTCACAGTGTGCCGTGTAACCGCGACAGAAGCTACACTCTTATTTTTTCAGAAGCCTGGTGAGGGATGCTTAGTGAAAAAAAAATCGAGAAATCCTCGTGCTTCTCGTTTCTCATCCCTGGGGTTAGACGCTGCCATATCTTGATGCTGACTTTGCGCTGCGACATAATTGCGAACCATCCAATTCGAAGTAAGTGGCCGGAGCAATTGGTTTCAAAGCAACTCTTTGCGGCCGTATCTGGCAATACAGTGTAATCTAGTACTTAATAGTAGGAAAATTAGTTTTTCTGTTTATGTTGAAGATCTCTATTCTTCGATTCTATGACTGTCAGACGCTATTAATAAAACCGAAGGTGACCCAGAGAGATTCGCCCTACTTGATACGTAAATTTTGCATAGCGGATATTCAGAAACGGCTTCTTGCTGAAATGGTTCTTTCTTTGTGAAAAAACCGATGGAATCAGCCTGGTGAAAAATATCTCTGGCCAACCGGACGCGACACGTTATGAGAGAGAGATGCCGTCGCGCCACACCGCTACACACAGGAAATCCAATTTAAATATAGCGCACTACTGAAACCCAATACTACAACGTGAGAAGCGGAATTTCGAGAATCTGTTCGCTAGTACGACAGGAAGCTGTCTGTGGGTGGTAGTGAGAACTTGTATTTGGACAGAAATAGTCGGATACAGATGCATATGCTGCTCCTACTGCGGAGACAATGTTCCCAGCTCCATTATGAGTTAGAGGACATCTTTGTGAAAAAGTAATTACGTACTGAAATATGAAAAGTTGTTTTGATATATGTCAGGGACCGTATCGGTCGATTTATAATCCTTCGGTACGAGCCATTCGCAGCACTACGATCTACAGACATATAATATCCATATACGGATCTTTTCGTGTACAAATAACCAAAGAGCTAAATAAATTGTTGATAATGTACAGCAGTCAGCCACAAATTGGTTTTAAGTTACTTTATTCAGAATGTACTGTTACCAGTTTCGAATTTTTTCACAATTCATCATCATACGGATTTCTCATGCTTTCTTCAAAAGAAATTATACATTGGTTTCCTGTGATCTGCCGTCGGATAAACAATAATTCGCAATGACAAACGTGTAACCAAGATACAATAGTTGCGCTACAGATTTGTATTGGAATAAAACTTACGTGAAATGTCCATCTGGGGCATTAGTTTCTGCGGTTTTGTTGTAATGAAATACGTTCCTTGAGAATGTATTTCATTGCAAGAAAATGGCAAAAACGGATATATTTCATTGCAAGAAACCTGCAGAAACAACTGTGTTTCATTGCAAGAAAACTGCAAAACCAAATGCGCCAGATGGACATTTCACACATGCTGCATTCCAACACAAATCTCTAGCGCAACGTTTATAACTGTGAACCGTTGCTTATGCTAAGTCAGTTCAGAGGAAATCAATGTATAATTTGTTTTCAATAAACCATGAAAATCCGTGTGATGAGGAACTGTGAAAAAATTCGAAACCGGTAACGGTACTTTTCGAATAAAGTAACCTAAAACCAATTTGTGGTTGGTTGCAGTTCACTATCAGCAATTTATTTCATTTAGCAGCCACTGTCTCCAACCATCTCTTTATTTGACAAAACTGCATGAACCAAAGATCTATTTCTTTATTTAGTTATAATATAATTGTTCATCATTACAATAATCATTGTATTTCATTTTACGTTGTGTGACTTCCTGCTCTGTTTGTAGCTAGTTTCAAAGATGTGAAAAATTAATCTTCGTAATAATAATTTTACTGCTTTGCAATTTTTCTGTCAGAAATGAAAATAACCATAGCGAGTAAATGTAAGTTAGATTCTTCACCAGGATTTCAGAGGCAACTACTTCTGAGTGAAATGACACCTGTACCTTCCTTCCTAAGAGGATTTACACAACACATCGTACCTAAATCCGAATTGATGTGCTGCCTGAGAAGTTATTGGCATACCGCCGAACAACCCCATCGCACTTCGTCATTGACTTTTATTCGTAAGGAGCCACATTCAAGCACTCTTCTAAATTTCTCATTTAACTTGTTCGTGGATTTCCTGAATCATTTTCGGTAAATAGAGGGACGTCGCTACCCTAGAAAACTAAACCGAAGTGCAATAAGTCTACGAGAGCTTCAACGCCTGGTCCTAGACTTCAGCATTAACAAATGCAACGTATTTCACTGAAATAAGCAGGAAGATCCGTTATAATTTGATCACATCTTTGATGAATCAGCCCCATTCATCACGTTTACATAGGTATGTCCCCGGAGTGATATGAGGTACAGGTATCACATAAACTAGTTACTGGAAGAATGGGAACCATAGCTACACTCCTGGAAATGGAAAAAAGAACACATTGACACCGGTGTGTCAGACCCACCATACTTGCTGCGGACACTGCGAGAGGGCTGTACAAGCAATGATCACACGCACGACACAGCGGACACACCAGGAACCGCGGTGTTGGTCGTCGAATGGCGCTAGCTGCGCAGCATTTGTGCACCGCCGCCGTCAGTGTCAGCCAGTTTGCCGTGGCATACGGAGCTCCATCGCAGTCTTTAACACTGGTAGCATGCCGCGACAGCGTGGACGTGAACCGTATGTGCAGTTGACGGACTTTGAGCGAGGGCGTATAGTGGGCATGCGGGAGGCCGGGTGGACGTCTCCACAGTACATCGATGTTGTCGCCAGTGGTCGGCGGAAGGTGCACGTGCCCGTCGACCTGGGACCGGACCGCAGCGACGCACGGATGCACGCCAAGACCGTAGGATCCTACGCAGTGCCGTAGGGGACAGCACCGCCACTTCCCAGCAAATTAGGTACACTGTTGCTCCTGGGGTATCGGCGAGGACCATTCGCAACCGTCTCCATGAAGCTGGGCTACGGTCCCGCACACCGTTAGGCCGTCTTCCGCTCACGCCCCAACATCGTGCAGCCCGCCTCCAGTGGTGTCGCGACAGGCGTGAATGAGGGACGAATGGAGACGTGTCGTCTTCAGCGATGAGAGTCGCTTCTGCCTTGGTGCCAATGATGGTCGTATGCGTGTTTGGCGCCGTGCAGGTGAGCGCCACAATCAGGACTGCATACGACCGAGGCACACAGGGCCAACACCCGGCATCATGGTGTGGGGAGCGATCTCCTACACTGGCCGTACACCACTGGTGATCGTCGAGGGGACACTGAATAGTGCACGGTACATCCAAACCGTCATCGAACCCATCGTTCTACCATTCCTAGACCGGCAAGGGAACTTGCTGTTCCAACAGGACAATGCACGTCCGCATGTATCCCGTGCCACCCAACGTGCTCTAGAAGGTGTAAGTCAACTACCCTGGCCAGCAAGATCTCCGGATCTGTCCCCCATTGAGCATGTTTGGGACTGGATGAAGCGTCGTCTCACGCGGTCTGCACGTCCAGCACGAACGCTGGTCCAACTGAGGCGCCAGGTGGAAATGGCATGGCAAGCCGTTCCACAGGACTACATCCAGCATCTCTACGATCGTCTCCATGGGAGAATAGCAGCCTGCATTGCTGCGAAAGGTGGATATACACTGTACTAGTGCCGACATTGTGCATGCTCTGTTGCCTTTGTCTATGTACCTGTGGTTCTGTCAGTGTGATCATGTGATGTATCTGACCCCAGGAATGTGTCAATAAAGTTTCCCCTTCCTGGGACAATGAATTCACGGTGTTCTTATTTCAATTTCCAGGAGTGTATATTTAGTTCAAGAGTCCTAAGGAAAAAATCTCTCATTCGATCGATTTGTGTTTATGGATCATCAGTTTGCAACCTTTACCTGGTAGAACTGACTGAAGAAATTGAGAAGACTTAGGGAAGAACTGCGTGATGCGATACGTGTTCGTTTATTCAACATGATCGCGTCACAGAAATGAATGTTGTAAAGTTCAAACATACACCTAACGAAATAGCCATGTTGGTAGAACCATACTATTTCGTATTTGTGGGGATGCCACGTATGATGGCCACAAGCCGAAAGTCGTTTAGTAATAAGCAAATATGACAGGAACAAAACGCATTTTGTTTAGCTTTTTGCGCTTAACCAATTTTACAATCATAGTTTCAATAACATCGTATAAGTCGTAACATACATTCACAGTTCGAACACAGCTAAAAACTTCAGGAAGTACGAGGTTACACATGTCATCCCAAAATAAGAGCACTGCACAACAAGAGCGCATTCTTCAGACACAGCCGCGCGGGATTAACCAAGCGGTCTCGGGCGCTGGAGTCATGGACTGTGCGGCTGCTCCCGGCGGAGGTTCGAGTCCTCCTTCGGGCATGGTGTGTTTGTCCTTAGGATAATTTAGGTTAAGTAGTGTGTAAGCTTCTACATCTACATCTACATTTACATGACTACTCTGCAATTCACATTTAAGTGCTTGGCAGAGGGTTCGTCGAACCACAATCATACTATCTCTCTACCATTCCATTCCCGAACAGCGCGCGGGAAAAACGAACACCTAAACCTTTCTGTTCGAGCACTCATTTCTCTTATTTCATTTTGATGATCATTCATACCCATGTAGGTTGGGCTCAACAAAATATTTTCGCATTCGGAAGAGAAAGTTGGTGACTGAAATTTCGTAAATAGATCTCGCCGCGACGAAAAACGTATTTGCTATAATGACTTCCATCCCAATTCGCGTATCATATCTGCCACACTCTCTCCCCTACTACGTGATAATACAAAACGAGCTGCCCTTTTTGGCACCCTTTCGATGTCCTCCGTCAATCCCACCTGGTAAGGATCCCACACCGCGCAGCAATATTCTAACAGAGGACGAACGAGTGTAGTGTAAGCTGTCTCTTTAGTGGAATTTTTGCATCTTCTAAGTGTCCTGCCAATGAAACGCAACCTTTGGCTCGCCTTCCCCACAATATTATCTATGTGATCTTTCCAACTGAAGTTGTTCGTAATTTTAACACCCAGGTACTTAGTTGAATTGACAGCCTTGAGAATTGTACTATTTATCGAGTAATCGAATTTCTTTTGGAACTCATGTGGATCACCTCACACTTTTCGTTATTTAGCGTCAACTGCCACCTGCCTCACCATATAGCAATCTTTTCTAAATCGCTTTGCAACTGATACTGGTCTTCGGATGACCTTACTAGACGGTAAATTACAGCATCATCTGCGAACAACCTAAGAGAACTGCTCAGATTGTCACCCAGGTCATTTATATAGATCAGGAACAGCAAAGGTCCCAGGACGCTTCCATGGGGAACACCTGATATCACTTCAGTTTTACTCAATGATTTGCCGTCTATTACTACGAACTGTGACCTTCCTGACAGGAAATCGCGAATCCGGTCGCACAACTGAGACGATACCCCATAGGCCCGCAGCTTGATTAGAAGTCGCTTGTGAGGAACGGTGTCAAAAGCTTTCCGGAAATCTAGAAATACGGAATCAACTTGAGATCCCCTGTCGATAGCGGCCATTACTTCGTGCGAATGAAGAGCTAGCTGCGTTGCACAAGAACGATGTTTTCTGAAACCATGCTGATTACGTATCAATAGATCGTTCCCTTCGAGGTGATTCATAATGTTCGAATACAGTATACGAGGTGTGGCTAGAAAAAAACCGGACTAGTACTGGTGAAACAATAAAACGAATGCAATAAGGCTGAAAGTCGCGTGGCCTGTCACGTGACTCTCGCTCCGCCTACTGCTCGAGTTTCATCTGCCTCCTGCACTCAGTCTGCCCGTGGCGTCTGTTTTAAGTAGTTGACGTTTTGTCTGTGCGTCGGAAAATGTTGAGTGTACAGAAAGAACAGCGTGTTAACATCAAATTTTGTTTCAAACTAGGAAAATCTGCAAGTGAAACGTTTGTAATGTTACAACAAGTGTACGGCGATGATCGTTTATCGCGAACACAAGTGTTTGAGTGGTTTAAACGATTTAAAGATGGCCGCGAAGACACCAGTGTTGACACTCGCACTGGCAGACCATTGTCAGCAAAAACTGATGCAAACATTGAAAAAATCGGTAAACTTGTTCGACAAGTTTACACTGAAGAACAAAAGAATCTGGTACACATGCCTAATATCGTGTAGGGCCCACACCATGTATCCTGCAGGACTGTCCATAAATCCGTAAGAATACGAGGGGTTGGAGATTTCTTCTGAACAGCACGTTGCAAGGCATCCCAGATATGCTGAATAATGTTCATGTCTGGGGAGTTTGGTGGCCAGCGGAAAATTTTAAACGGAAAAAGAGTGTTCCTGGAGCTACTCTGCAATAATTCAGGGCGTGTAGGGTGTCGCATTGTTCTGTGGAATTGCCCAAGTCCGTCGGAATGCGCAATGGACATGAATGGATGCAGCTGCTCAGACAGGACGCTTACGTACGTGTCACCTGTCAGAGTCGTATCGAGACGTATTAGGATGGTCCCGGCGGAGGTTCGAGTCCTCCCTCGGGCATGGGTGTGTGTGTTTGTCCTTAGGATAATTTAGGTTAAGCAGTGCGTAAGCTTAGGGACTGATGACCTTAGCAGTTAAGTCCCATAAGATTTCACCCACATTTGAACATTTTTTGAACGTATTAGGGGTCCTATATCACTCCAACTGCACACGCCTCACATCATTAGAGGGCATCCACCAGCTTGAACAGTCCCCTGCTGACATGCTGGCACCATCAATTGCCTCCATACTCGTACACGTCCATCCGCTCGATAGAATTTAAAACGAAACTC
The DNA here is from genome assembly GCF_023898315.1 of Schistocerca nitens. NCBI lineage: Eukaryota > Metazoa > Arthropoda > Insecta > Orthoptera > Acrididae > Schistocerca > Schistocerca nitens. The sequence continues at coordinate 809,286,568 of NC_064616.1, forward strand.
GTCCAACCAGGCCACATGTTTCCAGTCATCAACAGTCCAAGCCGGTGTAGACAGGCCCAAGCGAGCCGTAAAACTTTTTGTCGTGCAGTCATCAAGGGTACACGAGTGGGCCTTTGGCTCCGAAAGCCCATATCGATGACGTTCCGCTGAATGGTTCGCAATCTGACACTTCAACAGGTGCTCGATCGTGTTGAAAGATGCAATCGCCATCCCCGAATTGCTCTTCAACAGTGGGAACCAAACATCAGTGTAGGCCTGTGCTGTGATCAGTGCCACGAAAGACAACAAGTGGTGCAAGCCCCCCTCCATTAAAAACACGAACATATCATAACACCACCGTCTCCGAATTTCACTGTCGGCACTAGACACGCTGGCAGATGACGTTCACCGGGCTTTCGTCATACCCACACTCTGCCATCGGATGGCCGCATTGTGTACAGTGATTCGTCACTCCACACAACGTTTTTCCACTGTTCAGTCCTCCAATGTCTACTCTCCTTACACCAAGCGAGGCGTCGTTTGGCATTTACCGGTGTCATGTGTGGCTAATGAGCAGCCGCTCGACCATGAAAACCTAGTTTTCTCACCTCCTGCCCTACTGTAATTGTACTTGCAGTTAATCCTGATGTGTGGAATTCCTGTGTGATGGCCTGGATAGATGTCTGCCTATTACACATTACGACCCTCTTCAACTGTCGGCAGTCTCTGTCAGGCCGGCCGCGTTGGCCGAGCGGTTCTAGGCGCTTCAGTCCGGAACCGCGCGACTGCTACGGTCGCAGGTTAGAATCCTGTCTCGGGCATGGATGTGTGTGATGTCCTTAGGTTTATGTAGTTCTAAGTCTAAGGGACTGATGACCTCAGATGTTAAGTCCCATAGTGCTCAGAGACATTTTTAGTCTCTGTCAGTCAACAGACGATTCCACTTCACTATCACGTAGGAAACAGTGGACCTAGGGATGTTTAGGAGTGTGGAAATCTCGCGTCCGGGCGTATGACACAAGTGACACCCAGTCACCCGTCGACGTTTGAAGTCCGTAAGTTCCGCAGAGCGCCCCATTCTGCTCTCTTACGATGTCTAAATACTACTGAGGTTGCTGATATGGAGTACCTGGTAGTAGGTGGCAACACAATGCACCTAATATGAAAAACGTATGTTTTTGGGGGTGTCCGGATACTTTTGAACACATAGTGTAGGTGGTGCCGACCGCTGCGCAGAATTCCGCCTGCAATTGTTGATAGAGCTCAGAAGTGGTTCAAATGGCTCTGAGCACTTTGGGACTTAACTTCTGAGGTCATTAGTCCCCTAGAACGTAGAACTACTTAAACCTAACTAACCTAAGGACACCAAACCCATCTATGCCCCAGGTAGGATTCGAACCTGCGACCGTAGCGGTCGCGCGGTTCCATACGGAAGCACCTAGAACCGCTCGGCCACACCGGCCGGCATGCAGCGCAGAACCCCAGAGTGTCTGCCATCTTTGCAGGGCCGTTCGTAATACTGATTGATGAACACAATGTAACTTGATAAAGTTACAGTTTTATTTTAGATTGAAGACACACTGTAGCTACTATTAGAATAAAACTAATCTAATGTTAGCAGTTTTGTACACTTACATGTTTAGTCTGCGTCGGCTAAGCAGCATCGAAGGAGCATAGGAGAGGATGTGAGCACTTATCGAGCCCTACACACTGAGTACATCGTTTCTGTGCCTCGCGCCCTCTCCTCACTTACAAATATTACTTTGCACCCGTGGCACGATACGAAATCTTTGTCTGCTCTTCTGCTTACGTTACTTTACATTTGAGAGTCGCTAAGAGCTGTGTAGAAATCAGATGCAAAGGAATGTGTTGTTTAAGTGCTTTGAATAACGTACAATGACAGACCAAGTTCTATAGTTCCTATGGCTCCGTGTTCTCCTCCTGAGTCGACTAATTGTCGTGTTTCCTCTGTACCATTCGCGAATGGAACCAGCAAGAGGAAGTGGTACACGACATGCCACATCCACCTCCTTCCTTTATCCATGTTCCTACTCCAGGTGTGGTCATCTCGGTGTGTACAAGACCCTAAGTTGTAACATTTCCTCCTTTCCTTCTTTCCTAGCATTAGTGAGGGACAGTTTCTGCATAATATTTTGACTGCATAGCTTCCTACGCTATGTTACTCGATCAAACACAGACTCATAAGAAATAAAGGTCACCCCTTTTAACATAACTGATAACTACAGAACTAGAACATGTAAATATAAACCTTAAAAACACTAGCTGGTCCCGGCGGAGGTTCGAGTCCTCCTTCAGGCATGGGTGTGTGTGTTTGTCCCTAGGATAATTTAGGTTAAGTATTGTGTAAGCTTAGGGACTGATGACCTTAGCAGTTAAGTCCCATAAGATTTCACACAAATTTGAACGTTTTGAAAAACACTAGCCACTAATGGCTGAAACTTGTCCCAGCGTCGCCGCTTTTAGATACAGTGCACATTTGTGGTGTTTATACATTACACGTTCGATATATGACGTTGGATCAAAAAGTAAACTCCTCCTGTGTAATAAAAAATTTAAGAGCGAACATGAAACGGAGGAGTTAATAGAGATAATAGCTTGAACTGTCTTCCACACAATACTACTCTTTAAATTAGTCACCATGCATTTGAACACATTTGAGCCGTCGTTGAACCCAGGTACAAAAATAAGTCTGGAAAAATTCGGGGTTTTTCTTATTGAGCCACGATTTAGAAAATAAAAAATCTCGATTTCACCGTTTATTGTGAACTCAAACGCGCCTGGCTTCTGGAATCACTTCGCTAGCACGTTCTCGATTTTCGTCTGTGACAGATGTTATCGGCCGCCCGCAGCGCGGTTCATCTGCAAAATCCATTTTTCCCTTACCAAACTGCTTCGCGCAACACCGCAAATTGCTGATTCCCATTACAGCGTACCCGTACACTTTCTTCGTGGTTGAGATTAAAAAAGCTCTAAAATCATGCATCATTTAGCGAAACCCTGAATTTTTCCAAATTGGTTACGATGCCTGGGTTCAACGATGGCGCAAATGCGCACAAATGAATGGTAAGTGTGTTGAAAGGTAGTGTTGTGTATACGATAGTTCAGTCTATGATCTGCAATAATTCTGCTGTTTTATGACACAGTAGACATTAAATTTTTTTCCACCCTCTTGAAATACCGTCCACGGGTCTCTAACAGCTTTTGACGTTTCACTTTGGTCGATAATCTACGGCACCCAACTTCATATTGAAAACATTCTGTAGCGTAGAAGAAGCAAAATAATTTAATAAAAATTTTTCGACGAAACAGTTAAAAGGGGGACTTATATTAAAACTCTAAGACACATAGTACATGTACAACTTACTGCATGTCAGAATGCAGTAGCACGGTATATAACATGCGTAAAAAAGTCGCTAAGAACCGCCGCCGAATTATTTTTTCTTTCGATCACTTATAAAGAATCCCTGGATGGTTTCTACAACAGACTCACCAGCTTTAGCCGGCCGGGGTGGCCGAGCGGTTCTAGGCGCTACAGTCTGGAACCGCGCGACCGCTACGGTCGCAGGTTCGAATCCTGCCTCGGGCATGGATGTGTGTGATGTCCTTAGGTTAGTTAGGTTTAAGTGGTTCTAAGTTCTAGGGGACTGATGACCTCAGAAGTTAAGTCCCATAATGGCTGGCTCTGAGCACTATGGGACTCAACATCTTAGGTCATAAGTCCCCTAGAGCTTAGAACTACTTAAACCTAACTAACCTAAGGACATAACACACACCCATGCCCGAGGCAGGATTCGAACCTGCGACTGTAGCAGTCCCGCGGTTCCGGACTGCAGCGCCAGAACCGCTAGACCACCGCGGCCGGCAGTCCCATAATGCTCAGAGCCATTTGAACCATCGGCTTTATACCGCCATCTTTCTTCAAATTAAATTCAGCTTCGTCTTCAATAACATTAATGTCGACGCCAACTCAGGCTGTAATCACTATTCGTGGCTATCGTGTGTCTAAATCGGAGGATTTTCCTCCATTGTCAACGAAAAGGTAACAAATTTGAATATAATTGGACTGCCCGAACGATCTGATACTAAACAAGACAAACGGTTCGAAACATTTTTTGTAGATTTTTGTCATGAGGCAAATGAAATTTAATTTAAATGATAAAAAAACCGGACAATTAAGCATTAGCAAGTGTCTGACAGAGAACAGATTGTTGCTTAACTGATGCAAAACACAATACACTCGGTTTACAACACAGAATCCTCGTAAAAGCGAAATTATGCTGTCGCAGAATAATCAGCAAAGTTGGCATTTCAATTCTTAATTCTGCCGACAGATGATAAGCGTTCTTGAAAGTATCAATTTCAGGAGCCTGTACAGAAATTGATGCTTCTGTTTACAGTACTAGTATTTTCATCCACAGACACTGAGAATGTAGCCGCGGTGGTCTAGTGGGTGTGTAGAAAGCTAGACTCCGGTCTTAGTGATACCGGATTCGATCCCAGGTAGGTGCTCATTGCTGAACGTCGAGTGAGTCTACTGGTGTCCTCCCCGGGAATAAAAGGCGGCCGGTATGATGGGCCCGCCACCCGCACTCTCCTAGTGCCGCGACGAAGAAAGCCTGTACTCTAGCTGCAGTTAGGCCAATAGCCAGGTCACGGGTAGAACTACAGACTCTGTTTTTACTTGCTTTTACTCACTGACAATGAAACCTGGTAACTTGTTTACTTAGCTTATACATTACTGGCCATTAATATTGCTACGCCAAGAAGAAATGCAGATGATAAACGGGTATTCATTGGACAAATATATTATACTAGAATTGACATGTGATTACATTTTCACGCAATTTGGGTGCACAGATCCTGAGAAATCAGTACCCAGAACAACCACCTCCGGCCTTAATAACGGCCTTGATACGCCTGGGCATTGAGTCAAACAGAGCTTGGATAGCGCGTACAGGTACAGCTGCCCATGCAGCTTCAACATGATACCACAGTTCATCAAGAGTAGTGACTGGCGTACTGTGACGAGCCAGCTGCTCGGCCTCCATTGACCAGACGTTTTCAATTGGTGAGAGATCTGGAGAATGTGCTGGCCAGGGCAGTAGTCGAACATTTTCTGTATCCAGAAAGGCACGTACAGGACCTGCAACATGCGGTCGTGCATTATCCTGCTGGAATGTAGGGTTTCGCAGGGATCGAATGAAGGGTAGAGCCACGGGTCGTAACACATCTGAAATATAACGTCCACTGTTCAAAGTGCCGTCAATGCGAACAAGAGGTGACCGAGACGTGTAACCAATGGCACCCCATATCATCACGCCGGGTGATACGCCAGTATGGCGATGACGAATACACGCTTCCAATGTGCGTTCACCGCGATGTCGCCAAACACGGATGCGACCATCATGATGCTGTAAACAGAACCTGGATTCATCCGAAAAAATGAGGTTTTGCCTTTCGTGAACCCAGGTTCGTCGTTGAGTACACCATCGCAGGCGCTTCTGTCTGTGATGCAGCGTCAAGAGTAACCGCAGCCATGGTCTCCGAGCTGACAGTTCATGCTGCTGCAGACGTCGTCGAACTGTTCGTTCAGTTGGTTGTTGTCTTGCAAACGTCCCCATCTGTTGACTCAGGGATCGAGACTTGGCTGCAGGATCCGTTACAGCCATGCGGATAAGATGGCTGTCATTTCTACTGCTGGTTGAGATCCAGCACGGCGTTCCGTATTACTCTCCTGAACCCACCGATTCCATATTCTGCTAACAGTCATTGGATCTCGACCAACGCAAGCAGCAATGTCGCGATGCGATAAACCGCAATCGCGATAGGCTACAATCCGACCCTTATCAAAGTCGGAAACGTGATGGTACGCATTTCAAGAGGCATCACAACAACGTTTCACCATGTAACTCCGGTCAACTGCTGTATGTGTATGAGAAATCGTTTGGAAACTTTCCTTGTGTCAGCACGTTGTAGGTGTCGCCACCGGCGCCAATCTTGTGTGAATGCTCTGAAAAGCTAATCATTTGCATATCACACAGCATCTTCTTCCTATTGGTTAAATGTTGCGTCTGTATCACGTCATCTTCGTAGTGTAGCAATTTTAATGGCCAGTAGTGTATGAAACCTATTTCTTGACATGATATCATACTTGGGCGCATATATGTGTATTCACACACAATGGTACTAACCCAGTCAGAAGTATCTGCTGCACCAATTCGCGGACTTCGTTCAGGCTGTTGTTCCAGCGTTTTGAAATTATAACTTTGCCTTTCCTGTACAACTTTTCTGACGCGGATTTTGTTGTTAATAGTGTATACTCATTTAAAAGAAGTGGCAGTATTAACTCGGCAGTTCTACACAGAGAAACGAGTTGTATATGATAACACTTCAAACCATTTTACAGAAATGTGTTCACTAATCTGCATGTCACATTTTCAGTAGGATTAAAAATGTTCATGGTGAACCTCAAATCTAAGCTGGAAGGCTTCTCACAGGCACCTTTCTTGTATTTAGGATTTTCCCGCATTAGATAAGAGCCAGTCACTCAACTGTGTTACTTATTTGAATATACTATGGCGAATCCCTTGTTTTCGTGTTTTCCAATTTTCTTGAGCAAGATTCTGTGAATTATGTCGCTCTGTCTCAAAATGCCCAAAGAAACCCGACAAAAGAAAAGCAATCTTGTAGGGGCCTTTTCGAACTAAATTAATTCATTTGGCTTCACTGTGATGGAGGTTACAATTTGGCACCTACAGAAATGTCCAGAAATGGATAGGGACCCACGCTACGTGCATATTTTATTCCGCTAGCGTGTGATGCGGGGGAATCGTGTGGCAGTTTGTGACGGATATGCGTAATTACTGCAGCTGGTTAATGCAATGCTTCGGCAGTCCCCTTGGCAATCCGGTGTGATAAGTCTTCCGAGTGTGGCAGTTCTAACACTCGAATAATAATAGAGGAGAAATTATTAAAAGAGGCTAGTGGCGCAAATGGATAGTTGGCTGCCTGGCACAGTAATGGAGCTTGACCGCCGAATGACAGAGCCGCCGGTGGCGGAATCGACCTGCTCACAGCCCATGCATCTTTCAGTCTTCAGATATTGACAGGTTTCCGTAGTCTCTGTCTGCTCGCAAGCAAAGGAACGTGACCTAACCGTTATTTCATCACGAATCTCTTACGTCACGTACACCTCTCGATTAAAATGCTTTTTCAATATATTAAGAACGCCGGCTCTTCATCTCGTTTCTATTTTGGCTATCTACGGACCTTGTCAAAAGCCCGTTGTGGTCATTTCTGCCTGTTTTCCACTTACTTCGCAGCCCTCCAATACGTCCATCTTATTAATTTTTGTCTCTATTCGTCAGTCGAGTTCTTGAATTAATTTTCTCCTGGAAATCATTAAAACTTGTGTAATATACCTAAAAGTAATTTTGTTTTATGTCTCCCGCTACACCTGTATTTGTCAAGCGTTTCTTTATGTTTTGGATCCACAGGTTCTCCTTTTTACTCTTGTAACTTCCTTTGTTCCTTTTCCAACTTCTCCTGATGTCTTTTATAACATTTTTAGGTTTTCTAGTGTGCCTATTGAATTTAATGTGCGATTTTTCTGGTGACAGGGAAGTTGTTTTTTGTGAAGCGTACGTTTAGTCAAATGATGCGCCACTTTTAATTTCATCGTTTTGACTTTATTGGTTTTTTCGTTAATCTACTTCTATAATTTCACCCATGTATTTAATTAAACTTATATACTTCATATATTCTCCCATAATATATTGCTAGTGATTTAGGTAAGACTATATCGATCTGGAATTTATTTTCTTAAAACACGCTTCAAGCCTATCGTTAACAATAACTGCACCGCGTGGGGTAGCGCGCGGTCTAGGGCGCTTTGTCAAGGTCCGCCCCCCCCCCCCCCCCGTCGGAGGTTCGAGTCCTCCCTCGGGCATGGGTGTGTATGTTGTCCTTGGTGTAAGTTAGTTTAAGTTAGATCAAGTAGTGCGTAAGCTTAGGGACCGATGACCTCAGCAGTTTGGTCCCATAAAACCTTAAGACAAATTTACAAAAAATTTAACAATAATTTTGCTAGGAGGTTTTCTTGGCCAAGTGGTAGCTCTAAATTAACACCTGTCCCTCTTAAATCTGCTACTGACCTTACCATCCAATAAACAGAAGAAACAAATATTTTAGTGGAATGGGTGTGATTGTCATAGTCCCTCGAATATTATTATGTTCTTTATCAGGTAGAACAAATAGCGAAGACAGATAACATCCAAAGCAGAGCAATTGCTTCATCACAAGTTCGTCTAGTAGGCGAAAGAGCATCCCGGATAGGGTTTACTGTTAAAAGTCCAAGAACTCACATTCCAAGAAGAGAAACTTATTACTTCCTTCCAAATACTGTTTGGAAAACAAGGTGATCAGAAGCAGTGTGTACAGCTTGTAACGGTGATGCAGGCTACGTCTTGCTGAGAAATAACTGTTAAGAAATACAAAATTCGATACGTTGAGCCGTTTCCGAGTTAATTAGTACTGCGCAAATACAATCGGCCTGCCAGTTAGTATTAGCTGTTCTCCTAGTGTAGATTGTAGCGCAAGCGACTGCTCAGCCCTTGGCTCAGGTTAAAAAAAAAAATGGTTCAAATGGCTCTGAGCGCTATGGGACTTAACGTCTGAGGTCACCAGTACTCTAGAACTTAGAACTACTTAAACGTAACTAACCTAAGGACATCACACACATCCATGCCCGAAGCAGGATTCGAACCTGCGACCGTAGCGGTCGCGCGGTTCCAGTCTGTAGCGTCTAGAACTGCTCGGCCACCCCGGCCGGCGGCTCAGGTTCGATCCTTACTACCGTCTCATGTTCAATTATCATATCGCTCTCTTGTTCGGCTATAGGGAACCAAACGAAGAACACGTTTAGGCACACAGTCTCTGTGGGTCGCTTGAATGTGCGGAAGGAACGGTCTGGTTGTCTAACTTCAATGCTAATTAACTCCGAAATGGCGCATTGCATAGATTTTTTTCTTAACACTTATTTCTCCGCACAATTCACCCTGCAACCCCCTTACAAGCTTTTCAGACTGTTTCTAACCACCTCGTATATGTACATATAGTTGGGGAGATACAGCTGTAGATTTCGTAGCTTCTGTTAGTTGTCCATATCGGAAAAACATACGACTCAAATTAAAGATATCCACAGACAATTTAAATTAATATATTTATGAAATCTTAATTTTCATCAGCTCTGTTGAGATACTGCTACCTCCTTTTGAGATAAGGCAGACAGTGGAGTGTTTTTCACTTAGCAGTTCAGTTCAGAGATGGTTAAGTTTCGTGAATTGTATTCACCTTGATCTTTACACTGGAAAAGAGCAGTATTACTGCTACGTTCACTTCCATTATTTTCGTGAAACTATCGACCTATCAGTGTATACTATCAGAATCCAACACGTGGTGCTCAACCAGAGAAGTGCAATAAATTTGACATTACCATTATTGGTGGATGAAGGGTGTCGCAGGGACTTGTTATGTTCTTGAGCGAAAACAACGTTTCACATATTAACTATATTACTCAGAACATTTCATATTTGAAACTAAAAGCACACAGAGAATGGACAAAAATATCGAAACACTGCAAACACAACACATTACCATGCCTAATACGATGTAGGAAACCGTCAGCATTCAAAACAGCTGCCATTCGTCTCGAAATGGATAAATACAAACCCTGTATGGCTTCCAAGGGAATATTATACCATTCCCTTTCCAAAATAGTGGAAAGTTCAAGTCATAATGATGTGGGCAGATAGTGATCATGCACACTACAAAAGCTAAATAATATTCAGATATGGCGACGGTGGTGGTCAGGGGAGATGCGACAATTCACCCTGTGCTCACAAATACCAATCCTGGCAAAGACAGCTGTATGGATAGCGGCCTTGCCGTCTTCGAACACAGCATCACCATGGGCGACCAGCATTGTACCATGGTATACACCTCACTGGCCACAAGGTCACATAATCCTCCGCAGTAATGCGACCATGCAGAGTAACCATGAGGCCCAATGAATACCACGATATGGGCCCCATTCGTCACCCATTAGCCGCCATGTTACACTCTTGGAACAAAAACATGTCGAGAAGTTGGAAACAGTGGCAATAAGATTCATCCAACTAAATAATATTCCTCCATTGCTCCACAGTCCAGGTTTTATAGCTTCGGTACCACGTTTCTCAAATCAAATGGCTCTGAGCACTATGGGACTCAACATCTGAGGTTACCAGTCCCCTAGAACTTAGAACTACTTAAACCTAACTAACCTAAGGACATCACACACATCCATGCCCCAGGCAGGATTCGAACCTGCGACCGTAGCGGTCGCGCGGTTCCAGACTGAAGCATCAGCTAGTCCAAATGTGTTCCAACAAGTCCGTTATACAGGCACATTCGTCGTAAATAGTAACACAGAGAGGTGAGGCTAACCAACAGGCTTCGAGTGCACCGAGTGAATTCCACTATGAGATTGTGCTGGCATCGCTGCGGTGTCTTCATATGGAGGCTCAAGTGGTGGCGCTACAAGCGAGTGCAGTGCACGGTGTGTCTTAGAGCCGGATACGGATTGACAAGCCAGCTACTTAAGTTAACGCCAAACTCTTCACGTTGACTGCCTGGCGTGGTGTCTATAGTGTACGACACCACAGTTCTGGGATGCCCTTTGTAAGTTTCCAAATATAGAGCGAAACAAACTATGTAACAATATCTTATAGTGTTTACAGGAGATAACAAGAAACATTTTTTTAATATGACAAAGACGTTACAGGTTCGCCGTTTCCCCTCTATGGGTCCGTGAAAGTTTTGATGCTAGCGATGTTCAGTCGGCCGTCTGCTGAGTATTTTTTTTAAATATTTTGCTACCTGTGCCCTATGGATTTCTATTCGTGGGGGGAGATGAGGCATTGGGTGTACGAGACACCGATAGACAGTTCAGAAATGCTGGTTGCCGTTTGGTTGAAGCTCCAGTCACTATTCCTGAAACTCCTGGTTGTTTCGAACATGTTAGATAATTATTAGCACGCAGTGCCAGTTCGTATTATTGCAAACAGATGATATTTTCAGCAGCATTTCCAAAACAATATACATCAGACGGCAGTCTGAACATTGTCTTTGACCATCACTAGCGTCAAAACCTTGGTGGTACCCTAGCGCGGAAACGGTTCACTTGTAACATTTTTGTTACATAAAAGATTATTTATTTTTATCCCCTCTAAAGAATCTACAATATTGTATACATAGTTCTTTTTCCTCACTGTGTAAAGGTGCAACAACTACAATAAGTACTCTCTCTGTCTCGTGGGATACAAGAGCTGCTGTTTTAGACATGCTTTAGCATCAAATGGTTCAAATGGCTCTAAGCACTATGGGACTTAACATCTGAGGTCATCACTCCCCTGCTTTAACATCATCTTCATATTTATTTGGACTTTTTCCCTCTCAGTTTATAGTGGTTTCAGGTTAAGATTGGAAAGAATGTTGTGCTCGACGATTGTCTGCAACTCTTGGTTGAGCACTTGCCCGCGAAAGGCAAGGATCCCGAGTTCGAGTCTCGGTCCGGCACACAGTTTTAATCTGCCAGGAAGTTTCATGTCAGCGCACACTCCGCTGCAGAGTGAAAATCTCATTCTGGAAACTCTTCTAAATTTTGGCAGCCTAATTTCCTGCCTTAGTAGTTAATCACATTCCGTATATTACGTGCGAATTTCGACTACGAAGTAAGATAAGCTCGTAAGAGTAACTTTCAAATATATGAGGGACTGCCGAAACGTTTTCGTCTGAAGACCTTACAGTGAAGAATCAGTATGCGAATCATATAAAATCACCGAGAGCACTGAGGCAGTCATCCTACCGACGCACTAAGTAGAAGATAACCGTTTGGTGAAACTCTGTGTCCTGCTGCGTGAAGATGTTCGTAACTGCCTGCTGCACATCCGCGTCCGACAGGAATCGTCGATCCTTCAAGTCCTTTTTTAAGGGACCAAAAGCGTGATAATCGCATAGGAATAGAACAGGACTATAGTTCGGCGCTCGAGTGCCTCCCAGGTGAGTTGGCGTAACTTTTACGTTAAACATTTGCAATATGGGACGTGCTCCGCGCGGAGTCGCCGCGCGGTTACGGACGCCATGTCACGGATTGCGCGGTCCCCCCCGCCAGAGGTTCGAGTCCTCCCTCGCGCATGGGTGTGTGTATTGTTCTTAGAAGAATTTAGTTTAAGTAGTGTGTAAGTCTAGGGACCGATGACCTCAGCAGTTCGGTCTCTTAGGAATTCACACACATTTGAACATTTTGGGGACGTGCATTATCATGAAGCAGCAGCACGGAAGTTCAAAAATGGTTCAAATGGCTCTGAGCACTATGGGACTTAACATCTGTGGTCATCAGTCCCCTAGAACTTAGAATTACTTAAACCTAACTAACCTAAGGACATCACACACATCCATGCCCGAGGCAGGATTCGAACCTGCGACCGGAGTGGTAACGCGGTTCCAGACTCAAGCGCCTAGACCGCACGGCCACACCGGCCGGCCGCGCGGAAGTTAGCGCGCCATTCCACAACGGTGGTTATCGACAGAGATGCTGCCCCATACCCATTCTTCATTCTCCGATGGATGTCTATCGGTGTTCTTTGGCAGCCAAGAAAAGAATAACAGCACATTGCACCTGTTTGGAGACATCTGGTAACAACGTCGCCATAGATCATGTTTATAGATTTACCGCACGCTGCAGCAAAGCCCACAAACAAAAACCTTTGATCGCGCCTTATTATTGCCTGGAAGAATATGTGAATAATAGAAGCCAGTGAGATGTACTGGACGGCGTGTGTTCTACGGAAATGAAAGTGACATCGCTTGTTTCCCAAGGAAGCTTAAAACGTCCTCAAATGTTTTCAACATTCATCAACGATTTAACAAATAGGATCAGCAGCGATCAGCAGCACTGTGAGATTGTTCGCTGAGCATGCTATCATCTACAAGACAGTATCGCCGATGGGGGACAGTAAGGAAATTCAGAAATATTAGGACAAGATTTCCAATTGGTGTAATGAATGGCAGTTATCTTTAAATTTGCGTAAGATAAAGCTAACACTAAACTCCTCCCGAACAGGCCATGAAGGCCCAGCGGTACCGAGCGGCCGCCGTGTCATCCTCAGCCCATAGGCATCACTGGTTGCGGATCTGAAGTGGCATGTGGTAAGCACACCGCTCTCCCGGCCATATGTCAGTTTATGAGACCGGAGCCGCTACTTCTCAATCAAGTGGATCCTCACTTTGCCTCACATGAGTGCACCCCTCTTGCCAACAGCGCTTGGCAGACCGGATGGTCACCCATCCAAGTGCTAATCCAATCCGATAGCGCTTAACTTGGGTGATCTGACGGGAACCGGTATTACAACTGTGGCAAGGCCGTTGCCAAATGTAAGATAAAACCTATAGCAAATAGAAAGAACCGTGTAGTACCCGACTGCAAGATTAGTGGTGGACATCCAGCCACGCCACATCGTATAAATATTTGGGGGTAATATTAAAAACCGATATGAAATGCCACGATACGTAAAATGAGTATTAGGTAAATTCAGAGAATCCTTATTCGACGAACACTGTTCACCCATTATGAGGCCACCATCACATAATTTTTGAAGGTAGCATAAGAACGAGATAAGAAAGATTAGGGCAAATGTAGAGGCATTTAGATAGTCATTTCTCCCTCGCTGAATACACGAATGACATAGGACAGAAAATCCATAATAATAGTGGGTAGTACCCTCCACCAAGCACTGTACTGTAGCTTGCGGAGTTGATATGTTGATACAGATCTACAAAAACAAAAACAGAGAAACATTAGCGTTTCCGCTCTACAAATGTTCTAAGATAAATACGTAGAGTTTGTGTGTGTGTGTGTGTTTCGGAGGGAGTGTTTCTTTCTGCAGTCTGGCTATCTTAAACTGAAATTAAACGAGAAACGTGGGGAAATAACTGTACCACAGAGATACTCCTAAAGTGAAATTTCGCGCTGCCTGCCAATTTCTGCCGTGTATGGCACGCCGTCCCTGTCGCTCTGTGTTTGAAGCCGTTCTTCGCGCTGTTCGTTCTCTCGAAAATATACCGTATCGCTTCCAGTGCCAGTTTTTCAATTCTGCTGCCAAATAAAATCATAGTGTGGAAGAGACAGCTCAATATTTAAGTTACGTCGAGCAGTTTTTGCTCTCTCTGATGGTGCATATTCTTTGAGGTAGCCGTGTACTTGGCGCTCCTGTTTCAAAATAATCGGTGCGCAGCATTAGTGTCTCCACACACAAACGTACAGCACCAGCACGGTTGTGAACTTGTCTCTGGGTGCAGTGCCACAAACGTCGGTCTGTATGGTACAATGCGACTTTTCCCAAGTGCAACCAACCAAAGATGAAAATTCAGAACTTGCCTATATAATCATTTATTGCTCTGTTTTTTGTTATTAAGCGCATGGATTTCGACATGGATTCTCCTCACAATGGTAACAGTGCTATATTTGTTAAAATATTCAGTTATTTTCCAGTTGTCAAATGAATTTTTTGACGAAAGCTGCGGGCTTGGGTAGCTCAGTCGGCAGAGCACTTGTCAGCAAAAGGCAAAGGACGGGGGTTAAGTCTCGACCTGTCACACAGTTTTAATCTGGTAGGAAGTTCCAAATCAGTGTACACTTCGCTGCATACTGAAAATTCATTCTGGAAGCAATCCATTAGGCTGTGGTTAAGCCACGTCTTCACCCTATCCTTTCTCCCAGGAGTGCTAGTCTCGCAAGGTATGTAAGAGACCTTCTGTGAAGTTAAGGAATTTGCAGAAGAGGTACTGCTGGAATCAAAGCTGTGGGGCCGGTCGTGTTTGGGAAGTACAGATTCAATCTGCCAGGAAGTTTCAGAAATTATGTGGATTAACGATTTTTATTACAATAATGAGATGTACGTTTATTATAGTGTCTGTTCCAAATTCTTGCTCGAATCGGGTAAGAGAGTGAAGATACGAGCTATATCTTTAATTACGCAGGTTGATGTTATCCACGACTACAGTCAACTGGAAGGAACTTGTCCTATGTTTATAGTATGACCTTACACCTCGTCCAGTTTGAAATCAGTTAACGGTCGTTCTTATTCCGTTTTTAGATGGAATCCTTTAGGCTCAGTATTCCTTGTTATCTTCATGTACATAATCTGAAGAGCCAAAGAAACTGGTACACCTGTATATCGTGTAGGGCTCCCGCGAACACACAGAAGTGCCGGAACACGACGTGCCATAGACTCAACTAATGTCTGAAGTAGTGCTGGAGGGAATTGACAACATGAATCCTGCAGTGCTGTCCATAAACCCGTAAGAATAGGAGGGCGTGGAGACCTCTTCTGGACAGCACGTTGCAAGATATCCCAGATATGCTGAATTATGTTCATGTCTGGGGAGTTTGGTGGCCAGCGGAAACTCAGACGAGTGTTCCTGGAGTCACTCTGTAGCAATTCTGGACGTGTGGGGTGTCGCATTGTTCTGCTGGAATTACCCAAGTCCGTGGGAATGCGCAATGGACATGAATGGATGCAGGTGCTCAAACGGGATTCTTACGCACGTGTCACCTTTCAGAGACGTGTCTAAACGTATCAACGGTCTCATATCACTCCAACTGCACACCCCACACACAATTAGAGCGCCTCAACCAGTTTGAAAAGTTCCTTGCTGACACGCAGGGTCAATGGATTCGTGAGGTTGTCTCCATACCCGTACACGTCCATCCGCTCCATACAATTTGAAACGACACTCGTCCGACCAGTCAGTATGTTCCCAGTCATCAACAGTCCAATGTCGGTGTTGACGGGCCAACACGAGTGGACCTTGGGGTTTGAAAGCCCATACCGATGAAGTTTCGTTGAATGGTTCGCACGCTGACACTTGTTGACGGCCCAGCATTGAAATCTGCAGTAATTTGCGGAAGGATTGTACTGCTGTCACGTTGAACGGTTCTCTTCAGTCATCGTTGCTTCCGTTCTTGTAGGGTCTTTTTTCGGCTGCAGCAATGACGGAGATCTGATGTTTTATCGGATTCCTGATATTCACGGTACCCTCGTGAAACGGTCGTATGGGAAAATTTCACTTCATCGCTACTTCGCAGATGTTGTGTCCCATCGCTCGTAGCCTACCATAAAATCACGTTGGAACTCACTTAATTCTTGGTAACCTGGCACTGTAGCAGCAGTAATCGATCTAACAACTACGCCAGACGCTTGTTGTCTTACATAGGAGTTCCAATGGCAACGCCTTATTGTGTCTGTTTACATATCTCTGTATTTGAATACGCATGCCTATGCCAGTTTCTTTGGCACTTCCGTGTATACATGGTGGTCAGGGACAGTCTGAAAAGATCGTAAGACTGTTGCAATACACGTTGTGCTGAGAAGTAATTCTTAAGAAAAAATCGATACGTAGCGCCATTCCCGAGTTAATTAACACTGAAATTATGCCGTCAGGCTGCTGCGCGCGCAAATTCAAGCGGCCCGCCAGAGATGGTGTCATCAAACGTGTTATTCTTTGGTTTTCTAAAACCGAACAAGAGAGCGATACTGCGAGACTGTAGCTAGGATCGAACCCGAGCCCAAGCCTTTATACATACAATAAACGTATTATGTGGTAAATATAATGTATGTTTATTGTATGTATAAAAGGAAACATGAATTTCAGGCCACTGATTATACTTCCCAAATAAAAGAAGCGAAACGCGTATGGCAATAAACAAACTGCCTTCATTTGGCTGCATAGACGGTACATCCCTCCACGAACAAAGATATTAACTGGAAGCTAGATTGGTCTAAGTTTTCGGATACGACTATAAGTTCAACGTTGTGCTCGGCTGCTTACATGTTCTTCAACGATTTGATTTCGAGAGCATCAAGGTGGCACCATCTGAGACTCCCGGGGAACACTTATCGAGAACATTGTGGCTTGACTGACACAGCGAACAGTAAGCTGTTCACGAATCCTAGGCTTCTGGAAGCGGACAAAATTTAAATGAGCAATGCTATTAAAGGCAACAAAGGCTGAAATTGACACCAAGAAGGCAATATGTAAAACGTTTCCGGCTTCAAAGACAAGAAAATCATACACACACTTTTTATAAAGACAAGGATGTTTTAAAAGGAAAGTCTCTAGTTAAAAGGAAGTCTCTAGTTTATGTACAGTTATGGCTTAGTTCCTTTCTTTCAGATACTTGTTCGACAAGATCGCCGTTTAACAATCTGCTCTGATTGTTAAACGGCGATCTTGTCGAACAAGTTTACCGATTTTTTCAATGTTTGCATCAGTTTTTGCTGACAATGGTCTGCCAGTGCGAGTGTCATCACTGGTGTCTTCGCGGCCATCTTTAAATCGTTTAAACCACTCAAACACTTGTGTTCGCGATAAACAATCATCGCCGTACACTTGTTCTAACATTACAAACGTTTCACTTGCAGATTTTCCTAGTTTGAAACAAAATTTGATGTTAACACGCTGTTCTTTCTGTACACTCAACATTTTCCGACGCACAGACAAAACGTCAACTACTTAAAACAGACGCCACGGGCAGACTGAGTGCAGGAGGCAGCTGAAACTCGAGCAGTAGGAGGAGCGAGAGTCACGTGACAGGCCACGCGACTTTCAGCCTTATTGCACTCGTTTTATTGTTTCACCAGTACTAGTCCGGTTTTTTTCTAGCCACACCTCGTATGTCTCCTATGATTGCCGGCCGCGGTGGTCTAGCGGTTCTAGGCGCGCAGTCTGGAACCGTGCGACTGCTACGGTCGCAGGTTCGAATCCTGCTTCGGGCATGGATGTGTGTGATGTCCTTAGGTTAGTTAGGTTTAAGTAGTTATAAGTTCTAGGGGACTGATGACCACAGATGTGAAGTCCCGTAGTGCTCAGAGCCATTTGAACAATTTTTTTCTCCTATGATTATTTTCTGTAATTTATCGCTTCGTTCATGTCTTGCAGTGATTTACTAAGGTGAAAAATGCCAAGCGTGCATAGGTTCGGATTCCGCGTGAAAATTGTCGTAGTTTTACCATTACGTATTGTCACTGGTGGAAATGTGTGGAAACCAGTAGCGATGGTATACTGTGTGTTCTCGTAAGTTACAGGGTAGTTTGAGTCAGACTGCACACGGAAAATATTTTCATTAGTACCTCATATGATGACAATCAATTATAAGAATTAACAAAGGTATTTTATAAGAATGTTAGTTTTACGTTCCACCATGCCAGCGTAAGTTTAGGTTAGCTGCGCCGGCCGCTGTGGCCGAGCGGTTCTAGGCACTTCAGTGCGGAACCACGCTGCTGCTACGGTCGCAGGTTCGAATCTTGCCTCGGGCATGGATGTGTGTGATGTCTTTAGTTTAGTTAGGTTTAAGTAGTCCTAAGTCTAGGGGACTGATGACCTCAGACGTTAAGTCCCATAGTGCTTAGAGCCATTTGAGGTTAGCTGCCTGCTCCTTTAGACCACCCGTGTGAAGCACCTGTCCACAACAGAACTCCATCTGTTATGGTCTCGCTGCCAATAAAGAGCAGAAAAACATTCTGCTCACCACAGTTTATCATGTTTTGTATGCTAGCTTACCGCTGCAGAGTAAACTGCTCGGTAACCTGTTTCCTACAAACTTCCTCGCTTGAAGCCATAGGGTTACTCAACAAATAACAAATTAAACTGCTCGCGACATTTGTTCACGCGCACGCTTAATTGAAGCGGTTGCTGGTGCAAACAGGCTACGCAGCGCCTCTGAAGTGTTGCAACTGAACTGCAGTTTGAGGCTACAAATTCCGTGCCGTGTACGCATTGCACAGAACACTGCACACTAACATTACCAGTCCACAGCGCGGAGCGTTTGACTTTGTGCACTTACTAGCATCCAGGTGGAAAACTCTCCTTAAGCTGTGTATCCTTTTGTGACGCACAAAATAATGTCAGCTCTGACGCACCTGTCTTCGAATGAATTCATCAGATGGATTTTAAATAAATTCGTGTTTTTGTTAGTTCTGGTTCTGAAAAGTGGATTTAAACAAGAATGCTGTGATGTTGGCTCTATTCCATATATAAACTAACCAAAAGCTGGTATATAAGTGATTAGAATTGCAATAATCTTTAATGGCACTAATGGTCCAGTTACATACATTTTCTTATTCCCCGATAAGATATTAGTTTCAAACACAAGCGAGGAAAAATATTAACTTCAAATGGTTGCCGAGTGATGGGAGAATAGCAGCAAGTGGGCAAAAATCATTTTTATTAACGATTTGTGGAAAGATGTGTACATATCTTCGTCAAATAACTTACGAGCCACCGCCTAGCTTCGATCAGAGTTTAACGTCCCGTCGACATCGAGGTCATTAGAGACGAAGCACAAGCTCGGAATATTTCAAGGATGAGGAAGGACATCAGCCACGCCCTTTCAGAGGAACCATCCCGACATTTGCTTGGAGCGATTTAGGGAGATGACAGAAAAACCATAACTTGGGTTTCTGGTAACTGTAGAACCCAGATGGGTGAGGTGAAAGAGGTGGAGGCATCTAAGAGAAACGGTACTCAAAGCCCGCCATTCTGAAAAGAAAACCGATAATAATTCAACTATAAATTCCTCAGTCATAGTACTGTATCCATTTTGGACAGACGTGTTTCATATTTGTGCCAGGCTAGGACTAATGCACATAATTACTCGTAGTGTTTTAAAATTCTTTTCGGAAGTTTAATTCTACAAGGTGCAGTACCTGCTTTATTAATTTCAGATTATATTCGGATTTCTAGTTGAGCAATCAATCGTTTATTTTACTTATTTTTAATTAATTGCAGAGTGTGTAGTTAATTTTTATTATTAATTTCTGCGTGATGCTATGACCATTATTTATTCTTACCCTGTCATTCAATGTTCGTAGGAGCATAGCCGCACCAATAGCAGCAGAACGTTAATAAGGGTAGTCATATGCGCATTCTAGGCACTCAATCATGTATTGAATTAATACTTCCAGGCAGGTTTATTTTTGGTCCCTAACAGCGACGGCTCGCTGCAGTCGAATTACAAAACCTTGAACTAAGAGGTGGGGTTGCAAACTTTAATGAAATCTAAAAAGAAAAGGGGGGCAGTCACACAGCTAACATGACCACCTAAGTACATTAGTGGTGCAGCCACGAGACCACGTCCATCAGCCTGACAGGGTATATCCTGGACGTGCAGTGCGACATGTGATTAGTGTCATTATGAAGGACCGTGGAGAATATTTTTCTTTCTCTTGTGCCATTTTCCCGCTTCATCACAGGGTCGGCAAGGTAATTTACGGATTTAGCATGGCTAAATGAAAGGGTGGGAGCAGGGCGGATGCTGGCGAATACCCTCCCTGTCGCCAATCCGTTACAACACTTCCCGCGGACGGTCGGAATATGTGTGCCCTTCCCTGTCCTACACCTCACCCCTAACTCTTCTGGGAACCTTGACACCCGTTGCCAGTGATCTTGAATCATTCACAGCTGCATAACCTCTAATATGACGCTAAAGGTCGCTTGAAGGTTGGCTCGTTCTCCCCTTGATACATTACCTGTGCTTTACTCACCATCTAAATGATACCTCGAGTAGAGAGTAACAAAGACCATCAGCTGACAAAACGGTGCACAGAGCGAGGCTTAACAAATTGTGCATTACCTAAATGGCGTCCAGTGTTGGGCCATCTAATTACAACACACAACAAACAGGTCGTTTCATTATTAGATGCTAACGTGCAATGAGCAAATTCCGTGGGACAAGTTAATGAGGAAAAATAGGTACAATGAAGAGCCAAAGAAACTGGTACGCCGGCCGCGGTGGTCTCGCGGTTCTAGGCGCGCAGTCCGGAACCGCGCGACTGCTACGGTCGCAGGTTCGAATCCTGCCTCGGGCATGGATGTGTGTGATGTCCTTAGGTTAGTTAGGTTTAACTAGTTCTAAGTTCTAGGGGACTGATGACCTAAGATGTTAAGTCCCATAGTGCTCAGAGCCATTTTGAAACTGGTACACCCGCCTAATATCATGTAGGGCCCCCCGCGGGCACCCAGAAGTGGTGCAACACGACGTGGCATGGACTCCACTAATGTTTGAAGTAGTGCTGGAGGGAACTGACACCATGAATCCTGCAGGGCTGTCCATAAATCCGTCACAGTACGAGAGGCTGAAGAACTCTTCTGAACAGCACGTTGCAGAGCATCTCAAACATGCTCAATAATGTTCATGTCTGGGGAGATTCGTAGCCAGCGGAAGTGTTTAAACTCATAAGAGAGTTCCTAGAGCCATTCTGTAGCAATTCTGGACGTGTGGGTTATCGCATTGTCTTGCTGGAATTTCCCAAGTCCGTCGGAATGCGCAACGGACATGAACGGATGCAGGTGAGCAGACAGGATGCTTACGTACGTCTCACTTGTCAGAGTCGTATCTAGACGTATCATTCCAACTGCACACGCCACACACCATTACAGTGCCACCATCAGTTTGAACAGTCCCCTGCTGACATGCAGGTTCCATGGATTCATGAGGTTGTCTCCATATCTGTACACGTCAATCCACTTGATACAATTTGAAACGAGACAAGTCCGAGCAGGCAACATGTTTCCAGTCATCAACAGGCCAATGTCGGTGATTATGGGCTCAGGCGAGGCGTAAAGCTTTGTATCGTGCAGTCATCAAGAGTACACGAGTTGGGCTTCGGCTCCGTAAGCCCATATCGATGATGTTTCGTTGAATAATTCGCACGTTGATAGCTGTTGATGGCCCAGCATTGAAATCTGCAGCAGTTTGCGGAAGGGTTGCACTTCCGTCACATTGAACGATTTTCTTCAGTCATCTTCATTCACGGTGCACTCGTGAAATGGTCGTACGGAAAAAAACCACTTCATCGCTACCTCGGAGATGCTGTGTCCAATCGCTCATGCGCCGACTATAACACCTCGTTCAGACTCACTGAAATCTTGATAACCTGCCATTGTAATAGCAGTAACCGATCTAACGACTGCGCCAGCCACTTGTTGTCTTATATAAGCGTTTTCGACCGCAGCGCCGTATTCTGCCTGTTTACATATCTCTGTATTGGAATACGCATGCCTATACCAGTTTCTTTGTCGCTTCAGCGTTTATTACCGGTACGTCGTCATTTTATGTTACATCAGCGAACTATCTATAGAACAGTTTTTTAAAGAATCGCTGTTGTGCATGACAGGCTGAGACAGCGTGCATTGATGTAGGCAATTAATCTCTTTTCACAGTTTAAGAAACGTTCAAGTGCAGAGTGTAGTGTAGACAGGGTGTAGGCTACTTTAGGGAGCATTCAATTAAGAGATTATGTTTTTCACGGGCCATAAGTTACACAAATGCTATATAAAAACTCGAGATGATGATTAGACCCAATGGCCGATCTGAACAAAAGGTGGAAGGCCAGGTGCCTGTTACAGCGAATCTAAGTACTCGTGATACAGCAGCCGAGAGAGAGGCTCAAATGTTCTTGACGAGCGCGTGCGGCGCAGTGTTTGCTCTTGGGAGCCAATAATGTTGACTGTAATGGCAGCGGGCCGGCGTGACCTGTTGCTGGCAACGGCACGCCCAGGTGGCCGGCAATTGTCTCGGCAACCGGGCGCTCATTTACAGCTGAGCACAAAACAAGGACCCCATTCCTCTGAATGGAAAGATACGCGCACTGGGAGAACGGTCAAATGGCAGCTAGGCACAAAAGCTCTCTCAAACAGCGGGCGCACCTTGCAGTCCAAACATTCGCCATACACAACTGTCAGCGACTGTTTGAATGCACTGACGAAACCCTCACGGTATTTGGAATTAACCTGCTAACCAGTAGTCCTGCTTCTCATTACCTCTCTGCTTATTCAAAGAAAATCGCAACATAATTAAACATGAAACAAGAAGTATTTCGATGTAATCTCTCTTCATTTAACGTAGCTTAAATACAGTGTGCTGCAAGACTTTAGGGTCAAAATTATAGTAACAGAAGTGGATCATAAACTTAGTATTTTGAAATCAGCAACAGTTGGTCTGCAACGAATGGTTTAGGTGTTAAGTTCCTGGAAGTTAACACGATCAGTCAACAAAAACTTACTTGCTGCTACCCTTATGTGAAGGATATTACTTACTTGGCGCTGACTAGACGAGTGCTTTTCTTATTGCTGGTTACGAGACATAGTTTCAAAGCATCCTGCAATAACGGGTGCAACCCTTCCGCAAACTGCTGCAGACTTCAATGTTGGGCCATCAACAAGTGTAATGGTGCGAACCATTGAACGAAATATCATCGGTATGGGCTTTCGGAGCCGAAGGCCCACACGTGTACTCTTGATGGCTGCACGACACAACGCTTTACTCCTCGCTTAGGCCTGTCGACACCGACATTGGACTTTTGATGATTGGAAACATGTTGCCTGCTAGGACGAGTCTCGTTTCAAATTGTATCGAGCGGAGATAACCTCATGATTCCATGGACCCTGTTTGTCAGCAGGGGAATGTTCAAGCTGGTAAAGGCATGGTGTGTGGCGCGTGCAGTTGTGGTGACATGGGACCCCTGATACGTTTCACGTTCGTAAGCGTCCTGTCTGATCACCTGTATCCATTCATGCCCATTGTGCATTCCGACGGAATTCCAGCAGGACCATGCAACACCTCAAACGTCCACAATTGCTACAGAGTGGATCCAGGAACACTCTTCTGAGTTCAAACACTTTCACTGGCCACCAAACTGCCCAGACATTAAGATTATTAAGAGTATCTGGGATGCCTTGCAACATGCTGTTCAGAAGAGATCTCCAACCCCTCGTACTCTTACGGATTTATGGTCAGCCCTGCAGGATTCATTGTGTCAGTTCCCTCCAGCAGTACTTCAGACATTAGTCGAGTCCATGTCACGTCGTTTTGCGGCACTTGTGCGTGCTCGCGGGGGCCCTAAACGATATTAGGCAGGTGTACTAGTTTCTTTGGCTTTTCAGTGTATATTAACTCATATCCAAGTGTAGATGAACTAGTTAAAGTATATTTTTGCGAGACTCTTTTAAAGTTTTGGTAACATTTGGAATCATCATGATACATTCATTTCAATACTGTCTACTTTCATAGACGTTCGGTAACGACTTTTAGACATTAATAATATCTTTAATTACTACATTAAAGCTTCTGACATTGTTAGAAACACGTCGATTAACATGGACAACGATATCACGTGGCTGTGGTTCAAAGCAGTAATTCGAGGTATTAGTGATACATTCATTTCTAGAGTTAGTGCGTGTTTGAGTTAGACTTTTAACTTGTTGTTGTTTGGCTTTGTGAATGTAATATAGTTTCATGAGTGATGATCAGATAATTAAATTCTGTCAATAAGTGGCACAGTGGAGGCCAATTTCGATCGTATTGTGGTAGTCCACGATGGCACGTTGTGCTTGGGTTTTTAACTGATTGTCTTCTTTACAGATGCTATATGAAAGTAAAGATATCTCGGTAATGTTAGTAAATGTTCACTCCACGATCCTCGGCGAGAGATCTTAGCTGATGGCGTCTAACTGGCAGCACGGCTCTTGCTGACTCTGAAGTGTAACTTTGCAGATATGATGACGTGATGAAAGAAACTCGGAAGCTGTGCGCAACTCAACTCCGTCTCCTTCCAACCGTCGAATGCACTACATGTGGAAAATTCATCCGTGGAGTCACTGAAGACAAATACACAAATTCAAAATGTCGGATCTAGAAGTAATTTGGGTAGTACCCCAAATGAATGTTATAGAGAAGTTCCTGTTCGCGGTATAAAGGGCGTTACAAAAAGGTACGGCCAAACTTCCAGGAAACATTCCTCACACACAAAGA
Source organism: Schistocerca nitens (assembly GCF_023898315.1). Lineage (NCBI taxonomy): Eukaryota > Metazoa > Arthropoda > Insecta > Orthoptera > Acrididae > Schistocerca > Schistocerca nitens. Next base: position 809,311,478 of record NC_064616.1, read on the forward strand.
AAGAGAATGTGTTATGTGGACATGTGTCCGGAAACGCTTACTTTCCATGTTAGAACTCATTTCATTACTTCTCTTCAAATAACATTAATCATGGAATGGAAACACACAGCAACCTAACGTACCAGCGTGACTTCAAACACTTTGTTACAGGAAATGTTCAAAATGTCCTCCGTTAGCGAGGATACATGCATCCACCCTCCGTCGCATGGAATCCCTGACGCGCTGATGCAGCCCTGGAGAATGGCGTCCGTCCACAATACGAGCACGAAGAGTCTCTAGATTTGGTACCGGGATTGCGTAGACAAGCGCTTTCAAATGCCCCCATAAATGAAAGTCAAGAGGGTTGAGGTCAGGAGAGCGTGGAGGCCATGGAATTGGTCCGCCTCTACCAATCCATCGGTCACCGAATCTGTTGTTGAGAAGCGTACGAACATTTCGACTGAAATGTGCAGGAGCTCCATCGTGCATGAACCACATGTTGTGTCGTACTTGTAAAGGCATATGTTCTAGCAGCACACGTAGAGTATCCCGTATGAAATCATGATAACGTGCTCCATTGAGCGTTGGTGGAAGAACATGGGGCCCAATCAAGACATCACCAACAATGCCTGCCCAAACGTTCACAGAAAATCTGTGTTGATGACGTGATTGTACAATTGCGTGCGGATTCTCGTCAGCCCACACATGTTGATTGTGAAAATTTACAATTTGATCACGTTGGAATAAAGCCTTATCCGTAAAGAGAACATTTGCACTGAAATGAGGATTGACACATTGTTGGATGAACCATTCGCAGAAGTGTACCCGAGGAAGCCAATCAGCTGCTGATAGTGCCTGCACACGCTGTACATGGTACGGAAACAACTGGTTCTCCCGTAGCACTCTCCATACAGTGACGTGGTCAACGTTACCTTGTACAGCAGCAACTTCTCTGACGCTGACATTAGGGTTATCGTCAACTGCACGAAGAATTGCCTCGTCCATTGCAGGTATCCTCGTCGTTCTAGGTCTTCCCCAGTCGCGAGTCATAGGCTGGAATGTTCCGTGCTCCCTAAGACGCCGATCAATTGCTTCGAGCGTCTTCCTGTCGGGACACCGTTGTTCTGGAAATCTGTCTTGATACAAACGTACCCCGCCACGGCTATTGCCCCGTGCTAATCCATACATCAAATGGGCATCTGCCAACTCTGCATTTGTAAACATTGCACTGACTGCAAAACCACGTTCGTGATGAACACTAACCTGTTGATGCTACGTACTGATGTGCTTGATGCTAGTACTGTACAGTAATGAGTCGCATGTCAACACAAGCACCGAAGTCAACATTACCTTCCCTCAATTGGGCCAACTGGCGGTGAATCGAGGAAGTACAGTACATACTGACGAAACTAAAATGAGCTCTAACATGGAAATTAAGCGTTTCCGGACACATGTCCACATAACATCTTTTCTTTATTTGTGTGTGAGGAATGTTTCCTGAAAGTTTGGCCGTACCTTTTTGTAACTCCCTGTATAAAGGGTGCCCCCCCCCCACAAAAAAAGAAAAAAACACTGAGAAACTTTAGGGACAGTTTCATTATAGAGAAATAAGTAAAAAATTTCTAGAAAACATGGGCTATAAAATGTATACTTTAGGAAGAGTGAGCTCTGGTTCATCTTGGCACTATGAAGCATATCTTCTACTGCAAGGTCTTTGCTTTCCATATTTTGCGTACAGGAAGTATTGACCAAAACAAGAATAAAAAAGTCAAGTAAACATGGGTCTAAAACGCATACTTTTAAGAGCTGTGAGCACTTGTTCGTCTTCGCTAGTGTGAAACACATCTCTTCTACTGAACAAGTACTTATAGCTCTTAAGGGATGCGCTTTAGACCCCATATTTACTAGACACTTTTTTTCTTGTTTTGATGTAAGGAATCTGCCCCAAAGGTTTGTCGTTGTCTTTATGGGACACCTTGTCTAAATGATCAGGTGGCTAGTGCCGTAAGTCCCGAGAAGCTACTGTATTTTGTAATGCGAATGCAGGATGACCTGCTGAGGACTGACGCCAGATATAGACAAGTTATAATTCGAATCACTATTGGCGAATGATGACAGTAATAACCATAAAAATCTGAGATTATTATCCAGAGCAACCTAAAGTGGAGCGACCACACAAACCTAGTTCCAGGAGAGACAGATGCCGGACTGAGAAGGGAATGCAATCTATCTGGAAAGAAAGTAGCTTAAAAAATTGTCGTTCAACCGATTCTTGAGAGCATTTCGTCAGGCTGGAACCTTCGCCATCATAATATTAACATGTGAATACGAAAACTGAAGTACCAATTTTCAATACCGTATTAGTTATACAAGGAGGCCAATGAAACTTACGCAGTTCGTGAGGTACTTTGCCATAGATGTGCACAAAGAAAAAATGATGCATATACGTCGCCGTTAAGAGTGGTAAATGAAAGCAGATTTTCTGCATTCACAAATTTGGTGATACTGTCTCTACCACGCATTAAAATCTCCAATACGTGAACATCGACAATTGCAGTGCCGCCAGCTGCTGCCTTGCATAGCGATCAGGTGCTATGGTAGAAATAACACATCCAAGCGATCCCATTCTAGGGGCGTTCATGTTTACTTTTGTCATTTTCAGTAACACAACACATACTGGGCAGCTAAAATGCGACAACTGGTAGGCCGATGATGTCAGCAGCGGAAATCAAAACGTCTTAGTAACAAAGTCTGTAAATAACGTCGTACAGGGTGACAATTATTGAAAAAAAAGCACCCCGTCTTCAGGCCACAAGTGGCCCATCGGGCCCATCCGACTGCTGTGTCATCTTCACTTGAGGATGCAGATAGGAGGGGCGTGTGGTCAGAACTCATATGTTAAGTCCCATAGTGCTCAGAGCCATTTGAACCAGTTGTACTTAGCGCGAATTCAGTTGACAAATAACCATAAACAGCCAACAGCTAGTTATTCTCGCTTGCACTGGATTGTTTTCATCCACTGCTAGCACCCCACTTACCTGCACACCTACATGATCCGAACTTGTCAAAACATGATTTCCGCGGGCGGCCCGGCATCATTTTTCAAAAATGGTTCAAAGGGCTCTGAGCACTATGGGACTTAACATCTTAGGTCATCAGTCCCCTAGAACTTAGAACTACTTAAACCTAACTAACCTAAGGACATCACACACCCATGCCCGAGGCAGGATTCGAACCTGCGACCGTAGCAGCAGCGCGGTTCCGGACTGAAGCACCTAGAACCGCTCGGCCACACAGGCGTCATTTTTGTCATAAATTGTGGGTACCTAATTAGTGATTAACGGGCTCAAAGACAGTTAACGGAAGTTACAGATTCTGAAAAAGTTGTTTTAAAAATGAACTTAAAAGTTGATCTGTTACCCGAAAAGCTAGCTTCGTTAATTAACGATTAACGGATTAACGGTGTTGTGCCCAGCTATCGTGCTGACTTACGCTGTCCTGCCGGTGTCACTGACTGGAAATGTGTACTGACATTCTAAACTGCTATGAGGACAGATGGGTGGCTCAGAGGTATGAAACAAAGGAGGACCTACCAGCACGAGGGCGCCAGCCATGTCAGCATTGCTGCAGGAATTATCTGAGAGCCACCTTCGGGAGTCGATGTATCGGCCGAGGTGACCCTGTAGGCTGACCACCTGACGTCACGCGTCGGGATTTCTTCCTCTGGGGGCATATAAAGCTGCTGGTATGTGAAACCGTTGACGGAACAGAAGAAGATGTCGTCGCTAGAATTGCCGTCGTTGGTGGTACTATAGCGGACATTCCAGGAATCTTCGAACGGACACGGCACACAATGGTCTGCATACAGGCCAATGATCGCACATTCGAGCAGTTCCTATGGATGACACTGCTGTAATTAGCACGCTGAACTGACTTCTGTGTAAATCGTCCATAGCATCAGGTATTGCCGCCAGGGACCATATGTATCATAACTACATATATTTATTCTGATGTCGTCAACCCACTGCGTTAATTTGCTCGGAGAGCTTCGGAACGCTTTTTTTGTGTGTATGCTATTGACCATTAAAATTGAAGGACAACGAATGTGACGTGTAGCAAACGTCGAACTACATGCTTGCAAATTAACTAGAGTTTCAGAGCAACTGTACACAGCAGGTTGGTCTAACGCCATCCACATTCTGTCAGGAAAGACTGCGCAGAGTGCTTCTCATTCGTAAATCACATTTCAATGTAGTTTGTAAGAAGATGGTGTTATGCCTCGTGTAAGACGATTAAACATCTTCCAGTAAGTGTCGGAACTCGGCAGCGCCAGGATTGCAGGGTATTGAGAATAGGATTCATCACTCTGGGATATTGCTGCACTATTTGGACAGGACGAAACGACTGTCAAAGGATCTCAATGGTGCCAGGCTCCTAGCGAGCGAGAGATGAGACAAATTTTTGTCTGGCAATGCAAGAACGTACAGCCTCGTCATTTACCTTGAGTCATGAAATGGATTTGTTTGCAGCAACACAAGTAGCGACACAGACAGTACGACTACGTCACGGTCTGTCAACACGCCGTCCACGCTTTCGGTTATCCTCGACGTTGCAACAGATAGGGGTAGTGGTGGGATATGGTTCAAATGGCTCTGAGCACTATGGGACTTACCATCTATGATCATCAGTCCCATAGATCTTAGAACTACTTAGACCTAACTAACCTAAGGACATCACACAACACCCAGTCATCACGAGGCAGAGAAAATCCCTGATCCCGCCGGGAATCGAACCCGGGAACCCGGGCGTGGGAAGCGAGAACGCCATCGCACGACCACGAGCTGCGGACAGTGGTGGGATAGCTGGCTGATTTTAACAACCGATAAATAGGTCGACTGTTATTTCGTTAAGTTGATTTTTTTCAGCAGAATGAAACAACAAGCAAATGAAACTAGTCACTTCGTCACGTCAGCCACATGAATCCTTTTCATTAACTCTCCGGGTTTGAGTGGTTTCACTTAATGTGACGTGCTTCTAACAGTTACGTCTGCTATGTGAATGCTTTTGAGTCTGTCTCTGGGTTCAAGTGATTTATCTTATTTTTCAGACTTTGTCCGTCCGGGGGCGACGACGTCATTGAAAGCCAGCAGACGTCAGCAGACAGGATATACACGTCACAAGCAGGTGCCGTGGCCAGCGGTGAACTGCTGAGATGTTCGGACCGTGATAGCTGGCCACCTCCTCGCGACGGGTGCGCCCCTGGCAGACACACGCGCCGCCGCCGGAATCTATCTGCCTGATGGATTCTTCAGATTTAGTTAATGGACGTAAATCATCACACACCTATTCAGTGAAACGGAATGCAAAAACAGTCGCTAAAATTTGGCAATGTTCCTTTCTTCTTCATGTACCCCTAAGGAAGCTATTATGCTCAACTTTGCGCCGCCAACGATACAGCACCACAATCCAGAACAATACTGAAGCGCCAATGAAACTGGTATGGGCATGCGTAATTAAATACAGAGATATGTAAACAGACAGAACACGGCGCTGCGAACGGCAACGCCTGTATAAGATAACAAGTGTCTGAAGCTGTTGTTAGATCGGTTACTGCTGCTACAATGGCAGGTTATCGACATTTAAGTGAGTTTGAACGTGGTGTTATAGTCGGCGCACGAGCGATGGGACACGGCAGCTCCGAGGTAATGATGAAGTGGCGATTTTCCCGTACGACCACTTAACGAGTGTACCGTGAATATCAGGAACTCGGTAAAACATCAAATATCCGAAATCGCTGCGGCCGGAAAAGGATCCTGCAACCGACAAATGAAGAGAATCGTTCGTGACAGAAGTGTAATCCTTCCGCAAATTGCTGCAGGTATCAGTGCTGGGCCATCAAAAAGTGTCAGCGAGCGATCCATTCAATGAAACATCATCGATATGGGTTTTTGGAGCTGAAGGTCCATTCGTGTACCCTTGATGACTGCACGACACAAAGCCTTACGCCTCTCGGACGATTCTCGTTTCAAATTGCACATGTACGGGTATGGAGACAACCTCATGAATCCATGAGCCCTGCATGTCAACAGGGGACTATTCAAGCTGGTGGAAGCTCTGTAATGGTATGGGGAGTGTGTCGTTGGAGTGATGTGAGACCCCTGACACGTCTAGGTACAACTCTGACAGGTGACACGTACGTAAGCATCCTGTCTGCCCACTTGCATCCATTCGTGTCCATTGTGCATTCCGACAGACTTGGATAGTTCCAGCAGGACAATGCGACACCCCACACGTCCAGAATTGCCATAGAGTGGCTCCAGGAACACTCCTCTGAGTTTAAACACTTCCGATGGCCACCAAACTTCCAAGAAAAAAACATTATTGTGCATATCCAGGATGATTTACAACGTGCTGTTGAGAAGAGATCTCCACCTTCTCGTACTCTTACGGATTTATGGACAGCCCTGCAGGATTCATGGTGTCAGCTCCCTCCAGCACTACTTCAGACATTAGTCGTGTCCATGCCACGTCAGGTTGCGGCATTTCTATGTGTTCGCGGGGCCCTACACGATATTAGGCAGGTGTACCACCTTCTTTGGCGTTTCAGTGTATTTATTAGTTTTAAATGACCAAAAAAGAATTTTTCTATCCAGTATGTAATTGAATTCATTAGTATAACGTTCGTGCACCCCGTCCCCCCATGCTGTCTTTACATAGTTCCAGGGTAGAGCTACCTACTGATTCAGAAGAGTGGGTAGCTCAGTCATTGGGTTTCAGTTGAAAGAACGAATAAAATGCGTGACTCAGACGGCAGAAAAACAATAGACTGGTTTCACTTGGAAAGAAAGAAGAAATAACCGAGTGAGTATGCAAAATTGTGTTGACTGTTTTCATTTGCTTGCTTCCAAAAACTGGTTTCACTCGATAGAAATGAATGAATGAATAATCCAACCGATATGTAAAACTGCAACTGACTGAATCGATTGTTTTCATTCGGTTGCTCAGACAGATTGGTTTGGCTCAAAAACAAAGGAATACATATTAACCGATATGTGAAACTGCAACCGAATGAGTCGATTGTTTTCCAGAAAGGGACTGAATTGTTTCCATTCGGTTGTTCCCAGCATTAGAGAGAGGCGTGTCGACAGTGCGGCGTTCAACATCCCTGGACACAGAAGTATCCCGGTTCTGGGTTCATCACGATGTACTTCTCGGTCAGCGGTGGCTCCGAGGAGAATGAACGTTGCAAAGTCGCGTTCGCCATCGTTATACGGGCTTATCACCTGGCGGGATGGTACGGGGGAGGCAACACGGTATCTCTGGTTCCCATAGCCAATAATTTGGACAGCAGTCGTCACATTTGAGACAAACCAAATGCGAAAGGTTGTGCTGAATAATTCAGACAATGTTGGAAAAGTAGAAAATTTTAGTGACTGGGGTAAAAATCACAAAGGGAGTCCCACAGGTTTCAATTTTGGGTCAACTCCTACTCCTTATATATGTGAATGACCTTCCACTTAACATTCAACAAGCAAACTTGATTCTTTTTGCAGGCGATCCTGTTATAACAAGTCTCATTAAAGAGAATGCAACAGAAGAGTTAGTAAATGACATTTTCCAAAGAGTTATTAAGAGGTTCTCTGAAAATGGACTCTCCTTAAATTAAAAAAAAAAAAAAACAAAAACAATACATTCAGTTCCGTACAACTGATGTAGCACATGAGCAGGGATCACTAAGTAGTGTACAATGCTCCAAACCTTTGGGTGTACATACTGATGAAACTTGAACTGAAAGAAGCGTATTACGGAGTTTTTCATATATTTAAGTTCAGCTACTTTTAGTCTTCGTGTAACTGCTAATCTTGGATACAAAAATATCAACTGACATATTTTGCGTATCTCCGCTCAGTAATGTCGTGCGGAATAATTTCCTGTTGTAACATTTCACTTAGAAAAAAAGTATTGATTGCACAAAGGCAAGCAGTAAGAATACGTGGTATCCACGCACGGAAGTCATGCAGGCACCATTTCAAGGAGCTAGGCATTTTAATTGCGCCATCACAATACGTATGTTCGCTAGTGAAATTCGTCATAAATAATCAGACATAGTTTGAGAAGAACATTGATGTAAATACCTACAACACTAGACGGAAAAATGATCTTCATTACCTATTGTTATAGCTGCCAGCGGCTCTGAGAGGAGTTTAGTACGCAGCAATAAAAATTTTTTATCACTTGCCCAATGACATGCCGGCCGGTTTGGCCGAGCGGTTCTAGGTGCTACAGTGTGGCACCTCGCAGCCGCTACGGTCGCAGGTTTGAATCCTGCCTCGGGCATGAATGTGTGTGATGTCCTTTGGTTAGTTAGGTTTCAGTAGTTCTAGGGGACTGATGACCTCAGAAGTTAAGTCCCATAGTGCTCAGAGCCATTTGAACCATTTTTGAACCCAATGACATAAAATGTCTGGCAGGTAGCGAAGCATGGTTTAAATCTAGTTTTCTCTTGGACAACTCCTTTTCACTGACGAATTTCTACTTAAAAACTGGTAGAACAAATAACTCAGTGTAGTTGCAGGAACAGGAATACAACTTTAATGTGTTCGTTAATGTTAACACTAATCATGTCTACATATCCTGTAAACTGAGCCGTTCCAAATCAATTCGATAAAAGAATCGTTCAAATTATCTATGGAATATGTCACTAGTTATCTGAATTGAGAGTTTGGTGACAGTGCCCTATCTTCTACGTCTTCGCGACGGTAGCTTTCAACCTGATGTTCCCCTCTGTGCTCCGACCTGCCACGATGCAGAGGGTGTCCTGTCCAGCACGTTCTCCAGATCTGCAGGGAAAAATCTGGTCGAGGGCTGCCGAGATACTAGCAATCCAAAACTCGTCATCCATTACGACTGAAGCAGCACGGAATGATATACCCGTATCTGCGTTGCAGGCTCGCTCAATTCGACTCGACTCACGGCCGGGTGAAAGCTTTTGTAGATGCCAAAGGTGACAGCGCTGAGCACTAAATGTCGCGCCTTATATACCCACAAATCACTTACATATTAAATCAGGTACTGTGTTCGCAAGAATAAGTAAAATACCGTCTTTTGCTATCTTTCCTGGCGTTGTAGTTCTAATGGCCATCCGTGTAGAATTAAACTGAGTATAATTGGATGGAATACTCGGAACTTAGTGATGTTCGACGACGTGGCAAACCTTAAGATATGGTAGGGCGGTTAATTAAATTCTAGAGTGCGGCGGCATTGCCCAGCAGGCAGCCGTGGCGGCCAAAGGGCGGCTGACAAAGGGTGCCCCGCGGAGACGCGCACAATGGAGCAGCATGCAGCATGCAGCCTGCACTTCGCCGTATTAGTCCCTCTACTTCTATTAACTTCATACCACGCACCTTTGTTATTGGACGCCAGCTGCGAGATGCTTATGTCACGGCATTGCGGGCCAATCTTCACCTATTGTAGATCCTTACCACTGGAATTTTACAAGAGGTGCCCTCTGTGTTTGCACACCTTCCACTATATAAACTGGCACCCCTAGCGCGTAGCGCACAGTGGAATTCGCAAATCCGTTCTAACAAAAGCCGTTTCTGCTTCACTGAGCTTATTCTGGAGGGCTGACATTTAACAATTATGCACGCTTTCATTACACACCTCCGCAAATGCTGTAGGAGTGCTTGACGATGTACGCGTTTCAAAAGGAATTTTCGGCATTTGCAGTTAACACAGGCTCTGTGCAGACACAAATATCAAACAAGTTGACCATTTCGAATAGATAGTAGAGAATAATCCGGTGGACATGGGCAGCTGCTGTTATGTTATCAGTTACGTAAATAATTCGTGAGTGATAAAATTTTACTTGTGTGTGATCAAAGACTGCTGTGCCAAAACCTGTCCTGGCTAATAACATAATAATCAAATTTCATTTTTTTAGTTTCATGCTCTCATGTTAGTCGTGGCAGCTAATAGTGTTCATATATTTTTAAAAAAATCCACTGCAGCTTTTATGTTTAGTGAACGTAACATACTGTAACTTCCGTACAGGTAATAAAAGTAATTTTCTGTGCATTCAAGAGATGAAAGTAGCGAAGGGCATTTTTTATTCCATAATTAGTTACTGTAATGATACCATGTTCCATATCTAACGAGCCAGATCAGTGTTATATAAAAATAGTTTGCAAATTAAAGATCGTACGCCCACAGCAGGAAATCTTTCAGTATTGTGCGTATCCCCACATAATAGGTGAAAGTGCATAAAATTAAAATATTTTCAATTGCAGAAACTAATAGTGAAAATGGGGTTGAGAGGCTGTGGTTGGTTCCGAAAAATATTCGCTGACGTTTTAGCCTTCTGCTGCGGCATCTTCAGAGATGAAAACAATGGTAAGTGTGTAGAATGATCAACTCTAGAGGCCCAGAATTCTTGTTCTTATTATCTGTTTACACGTCACACGATCATGAAGGTATACTCGCATTATTGACTCTAAGATTCGACATAATTCTCAGTTATTGCGAATCGATCATTAGAATTTCTCTTCTTCTTCAAAGAAGACTCCCACTTCTTTACTGTTAAAATTATTATTACGTTTACAAATTTCTACCGCCACTCTACACAAGCACGCAACGTAAAGGCGTTGTCTTGGATAAAAAGTTAGCCTCATGAAATCTTAGCTCACGCTCTCTACACCGTAAAGCATATTCAGCTACAGAGCTGCTGCTTGTCATCTCTGAAGATGTTCTCTGCAGACGATAACGAAACGTTAGTAGTTAGATTTATGCATCAGTAAGTACCGATTGTGAACGTCTTAACTGTAATGATATCCCAGAAGCCACGTTGACATTTGTGGTGGATAATGCTTCTTATTTCACTATTATTTCCCCCTTTTCCGTTCCATACGCGAACGGTGCCTGGAGGCAAACATTTTGTAAGTCTCAATGAGAGACTGAATTTTTCTGAGAAATTAATGTATTGCCCGAATCTCCTTTGAGGATACGTTCACATTATCTTAACAGTAATCCTATCCGTAAAGCAGAACGCCTCTCGTTTAGCGTAGGCCACTGCATCACAATGAGCATTAATGTAACACTGTGGCAATTACGGAAAGAACTCTTCACGAAAAGCGCCGCTCTACTAAGGAGCTTTTATATCTCCTCTCCCAGCTTGATAAGCAATATTTAACACATCGTTCGAATGAGTGTTTTGCAAGCCACTTGTTTCGTGGATTAATTATATGTCCTTAGAATTTTTCCAAATAATCTCAGCCTAGGCTGTATTTTTTTACAACTAGTTCCATGCGGTCGTTTCACTTTATGTCGCTCCAGTTAGTTGCACCTAGTTATTTTACGTTTATTACTTTTTCCAGCGATTTATTGCCAATATTTTAGTCTATCAGTAATGCACCTATCCTCTTCGTATTTGCGTCTTGGGTCAGCTACCAGTTCGAGCATCAGACGGTGATCCTCCGCATTTCGTCAGTTATCCGGCATTTGCAACTTACAGACTCGAAAAGCTTCCGAGGATACTATTATATCATGAAATGAAAATGAAACACGGAAGTAAGCTGTCTATTATTTCCAAATTAATAGCCATAACTGTTGATATATTTTTTGAAAGATTTCTTGATGCCTTCAGCTGCCATTCTCTTTATTTCATGTACGACTGTATGGTTCAAATGGCTCTGAGCACTATGGGACATAACTTCTGAGGTCATCAGTCCCCTAGAACTTAGAACTACTTAAACGTAACTAACCTAAGGACATCACACACATCCATGCCAGAGCCAGGATTCGATCCTGCGACCGTAGCGGTCGCGCGGTTCCAGACTGAAGCGCTTAGAACCGCTCGGCCACAATTGAGGCGTTCGACCATTTCAAATAATTAAAACAGATGTATCATACAATGGATACATTAGTGACACTTGTGATTTTAATGCAGGAACAAGTCATATCTGAAGATATACTAGGCGCATATTATGGATGATATTTTAGTAGTAAATTATGTCGTGTACATCGTTGCTCCTATGAAACCATGTTATGCTCATAAAATAAATCCGAGACGTTCTCGCTATTTTGGGAACAGGTTACTTTCGAGCAGTTATGGAAAATCTCTTGTATATAAGGCCGATGTTTTAACGTACTTAACACTAGGAAGATTATAACTATTTTACAGAAATTTGCTACTTAACATTTTTATGCTTCTGTTCTCAGTTACATCTAATTATCGTTCGCCATTAGTGTAAATATAACTGTATGCAATTTCTTTAAAATAACTTGTAAGTATTGGTTCTGTTACTGTGGGAGTACGTCATTTTTGAATAGGTGGTGCAAAGATCAGTACTGAGAACTACGAGAGTCGACTAAAACTGCTTTATGGCTGCATGAAGTTTCGCATTACAGTCATATTCATTGAGTGAAGCGAAAGTTTTACATTCTATGATTCTGTAATGCTTCACAGTAGAACTGGTAAGAAGCTGTCTAGGAATGTCCCATTTCGCAGGTCTTTCTGCTCATTTAAAACTCTGTCTGACTGATCTTTTACATGGAAGTAAATTTCAATTTCTTCCATTACATCCATGACCACTTTCTGTGACTTATGTAATATTTGAAATCATCGGTCTATATTAGGTATTTATTCCGTCGTTTGTGTCTTTTAAGTGTGCAGCAAATGTAGATGAGTTATTTTCGCTTATAGTCGCGTGTTCTTTAAATCGTGTACTAACTTTTCTTCCTGTTTGTCCAATATAAAATTTTGGGCATTTTCACAGTTAATTTTTTGGATTCCTAATTGTAAACCGGTTCTGATTTACGTGGTATATGCCTCAATAATCGTTGTAGATTCTTAGTGGTTCTGTAACTGGTGTATAATTTTGTATTCTTGGAACATTGAGTAATTTGTCGGAAATACTACCTAGATATGGCCATAATTTTATTCCACTGTGAAACAAGACGTTAATGCCTTCGTGGAAAAACGTCTGCGGATTGGAAAACCGCCCATTATATGTTCCGCGAGCAGTAGCAGCTCAGTAACACCACCTTCGGGTACTCCTGGAGTAACTTTTATATCTGACGATTCCGTCCTGTTAAGAACAACGTGTTGCCTTCTATCCGCTGGGAAGTCCTGATATAGCCACAACGCTGGTTCGATAGTCACCCCTGAGAATTAACAAGCTGACTCGTGTCGTAGTGGATAACGAGACGGTGCTACGGCAGTCTCGGAGGTGCAAGCGAAGCGGCTGTTAGTGGCTGCGTGGGCGTCTCATGCCTTGAGGGTCGGGCTACGTCAAGGTAGCGAAAACATTAAGGGAATAATACAAGCGCGGCCTTTTGCAGGACAATGGATACAGCTTGTTTCTGCGGACCATGATACTCGCATTCTGGCAAGACCCAAGACTTGTCATTTTACCGATATTGATATTCTCAGCTCCCGCGGTGCTCGAGTCAACTTACGACTGTAACCGTCCCAAATTGTCTTTAACAAGATGTACGACCAAGAGTCTATCGATTATTATTTAGAGATTATAAATTTACGTAGCAGCCAAGTTACCATCGAGTTTGTGCTGGACTGGGTTTTTGTTAACTCGATATAAAACAAAATACTGGAAAAGAATGGACACGGAAATGAAAAAAAGTCATACTTCTTGCAGCCAGCTAATTGTCTTCATCTTCTTCTTTTTTTCTTCGCCTTTTCCCCCTTCACTACAGTGTCGGCACTGCTATGCGGGTTTTGGCAGTTGGTGGCCGGTTACCATTACTGGCGCCACCGCTACTCCTAGGAAGGAATCTGTGTACGCCATCTGTCTGCATCTAGTGTAGATCTCATGTACAAATGCGGAAACACTTTCTGAGTGTTTCTGTAAAGTGTAACTGAGGCGGAAAGCGGGTACCAGCTCTGCGTTTAGCTATCTGGATGTGGAAAACCGCCTAAAAACCACATCTAGACTGGCCGGCTCACCTCGTCGCTAATCCACGTGGCTGATTTGAACCGCTGCTGGCTCGTCTACCGGTGTCGCAGAAGCGGTGCGTTAGCGTACTGTGTTTTACTTTATTTTTATTTTATTTGTTATTAAATAATGATTCAATATTAGTTTAGTATAATTTCCATTTGACAAAAACATACAATTTAAATGAAAGTGAAAAAACAAAAATTTACTGTTAAGAAGATGCGAACCAGAGACTCTTATATTAACAAATAGTGGTATTATCCTTTTTTTGGTGACAGCATTTCGCTTGATTAGCAAACAATATAGAACAGATATGTCTTCTCGGAATACATTCTTGTTCAATTGTCCCTTTGCAGAGTCAGATCAATGCCCGCCAGAATCAACTTCTCTTAACCAGTACTACTTAGATGCGGGAGGCGGCCTTTGAATACACGTTTTAGTAATTAGCGAAGGTTTGACGATGTCTGGAAATACATTGCAGTTGATCGTGTCGTTCCTGCAAGAACATCCAAAAGTTCACCACCTATTTTAGACCGTCCAGAGAAAGATAGACACAGAAAGTTCTTGGATCCAATTACTCGCATGAGTCTTTGATTGGGGAAAGTAGGTCGTTACAAGGCGATCATGTGGGGCGGCACTCGGAGATAGAAGGCAAGCATCTTCCGAATTAGAAGCCACACATCTGCGGAAGGTCCACATTCAAGGCGACGTTCATTCGTGTCTATCACACGACACTGCATGCACATTGGGGAGTCAGCTAAAGCAATGTTGTGCAGTCTTTGTCTAGTCGGAAATTTTCGTTGACAACGAGGTATCATGTGGTGCAGATCTCCGTGGTAAAAATCTTTGGTGGATCGCTCGCTACAATGCAGGCCACGCCACTCCTGGGTGGCGTATTTCAACCACATTAGGAGGATAATTCGTCATCTGCTGGCCGTGTATATCACCCTGCTACCATCTGGGAGATTCAGAGTGTGTGCCAGTTTTCGACGTCTTTCTTGTCGTTCAGAGATATTGTGGTGCACGGATGGAAGTTCTTCGCTGATCCTGTCCTGGCATCTCGTTCGCATCACAGCACTTTCAAGCCTATGGCGGTCAAGGGTCTTCGTTTTCGAGTGATGGAACTCCGTCTGGCGATCGGGGGATGGTGTGAATTCTCGGTGAATCGTACAACAGAAATTCGTCGTTTGTCGGTGCCAGAGAAATCTTTCTCTGATGTAACCAACCAGCGCACGTTGTAAAGCCGATTTGACAGATTCCAGCCACCATTGAAGCTGTGACAGATACCACAACAATCGACGTTCACATGAGGTACACGATGTGTTGCCTGCATTTCTGCTACTCTAGGAGTGCCACATTCGGTTTAAATAACCCCCTACTTCTCCACACCATCTGCCGCCGAAGGTTGACCATGCATATTTATGTGCTGTAGTCTGAGAAAGTCGTGGACCAGCGCTCTGCTGCTAGACCCGCCTCAGCAAGGTCAGAGACGTAGGTGCGATCGAGTCTGCTGGTGGAATGACTGGTCACATAAGTATAGCCAGGGCGGTCACCATGTAATACTTCCCAAGTATCAGAAAGATGTAGGTGTTGTACTAATAGACACAGTTTGAGGCACAGAATGTAGTTTGGTCGTGATCCTTCTGAGACATCAGGCTATTAAAATCTCCACCAATAATGATGTGGTTATAGCAGTCCAAGATGAAAGGTGTAAGTTCTTCCGCATATATCTGTGACTCTCCTCGCCTTTTATCTGCAGCAGAAGGGGCTTAAAAGTTAGCAACTCAAGTCCCCTGTGCATTGAACGCCAATCGCAGAGCCGATGGCAAATTTATCATACAAGTTGCCTCTATTGCATTTCGCACAAGGGAAGCAGTTCCACTACCCCCCGTAGCAGCAGGAGTGACGTAAGTAAACCCATAGAAGTCTGGGAAGGTGAGATTAATGGAGGCTATCTTATAAGCTTGGATCTGGTCTGCAGGCAGTAGGACGTTCATAACAACAGCGAGAGGAGGTGTTACTACAGCAGCAGATTAACCACACCGATCCACCCCTCGACTGTACAACACATACTAACGTTCCTGTGCTGCCATGCAATAGTCGCCTGTGCAGTGTCGGCCAAGATTCGGGGTCAATAACGTACGCTCATGCCAACGGGTGAGTGGTAAGGTCTTCAGGGGCCTCCCCTCGGGACGTGGTGGCTGCTGGGAAACTTCACATGACACACGGCGTCGTTCGTCATGTTGGTCGCCAATCAGCTGCTGCAGGTTCGACAAGAGTGAGTCAGCGGCCAGCACGGTGGAAGGCGGTGTGAAGGCGTACATCGAAAGTTCATCGTGGTGGTGAGAGATCGCATCGCGACTGTATCGTGGACACACTGGTGGAGGTCATCTTTCGCTTTTTATGTCTCTTTAAGTACCGCTGTTTCCGGAGAGTGCGTCTCTGTGTCAGATGACGGGATTGAACCCCGACTCCAGCCACAAAGTCGGCCGTGGGCGCAACCACTGCAAATTCTAAACAACCGCAGGGCTTCTCTTCTCATCCTTCTAGAGTCGGCGAGGCGTGAGGGGGGACTATGATAGGCGGCGACAGCACCTCGTAGTTCTGTCTTGACATCTCTGGTTGCGTAAGATCCTCTCTGGTGTCGGACCTACGCATCTGGCTGGTATCTGTCTGGAGCGCCACTGCATACATGAGAGGTAAAGATGTCGGGGTGCTACAAAGCATCAGATCTGTTGGTCACGGCTGGACAGCCCGTCGCTGTAGACACTGTGATCGAACGTGGCCCTCTTTTCCACAGCCCGTGCAGGTCGACTGCTGGCCGTCATGTATAATTGTCGCTTTCCATCCCCCACATAATGGTAGGACGAAACCTGTTTACTGTGGTCAACGCGTACCTGTCGCACTCCCTTCAATACAGGGTAGGTGGTAAATTGTGCCCAGTTTTCCGCGAAGTGGCTGTGGATCGTTCCACAGGGCCTGAGTGGAGCCGCCACTTCGTCCACCGGCACTTCGATGGGAACTCGAATATGCGGATCGTCTTGGTCCGAGACCCGCATGATTCACAGTTAATGGAGCAATATTGCCTTCAGAATTCGAGCCCGTCTCTCGTCTTCTCTAGAATCGCATCGCATGCAGCATCAGTTACTAATATAACGTCAACCACGCTGCTCAAAAATGAGAGTTGGATTCCAACAAGTTCAGTACAAGGAAACTTCATATCGTCTCGAAGAAATCGTTCTATTTCAAGCGCTTCGGGACCTGCATATTCATTCGAGAAACTGAATTTCAGTGTCGATTTCCGATACGAATTTGCCATTTACTTCGAAAGAACCCCACCTGCGCGAAAGACGCTTTAGCACGTGAACACCTCGAAAGCGCGCGCCTCAGCGAGGACGTAAACACCCCGTCCGCACAGCTCTTCCGACGAAGGCAGACTGCGCACTCGCCTATCCGGGTAAGTAGCCAATTGTTCAAAAAATGGTTCAAATGGCTCTGAGCACTATGCGACTTAACTTCTGAGGTCATCAGTCGCCTAGAACTTAGAACTATAACTTCTGAGGTCATCAGTCGCCTAGAACTTAGAACTAATTAAACCTAACTAACCTAAGGACATCACACACATCCTGCCCGAGGCAGGATTCGAACCTGCGACCGTAGCGGGCGCTCGGTTCCAGACTGTAGCGCCTAGAACAGCACGGCCACTCCGGCCTAGCCAATTGTCTGACCGTCAGCAGATTATAATTACATCAGTAAACACACACAAAATATTGATTCTAAACTTCACCTACACTACTGGCCATTAAAATTGCTACACCACGAAGATGGCGTGCTACAGACGCGAAATTTAACCGACAGGAAGAAGATGCTGTGATATGCAAATGATTAGCTTTTCAGTGCATTCACACTAGGTTGGCGCCGGTGGCGACACCTACAACGTGCTGACATGGGGAAAGTTTCCAACCGATTTCTCATACACAAACAGCAGTTGACTGGCGTTGCCTGGTGAAACGTTGTTGTGATGCCTCATGAAAGGAGGCAAATGCGTACTATCACTTTTCCGACTTTGATAAAGGTCGAATTGAAGCCTATCGCGATTGCGGTTTATTGTATCGCGACATTGCTGCTCGGGTTGGTCGTGATCCAATGACTGTTAGCAGAATATCGAATCGGTGGGTTCAGGAGGGTAATACAGACCGCCGTGCTGGATCCCAACGGCCTCATATCACTAGCAGTCGAGATGACAGGCAACTTATCCGCATGGCTGTAACGTATCGTGCAGCCACGTCTCGATCCCTGAGACAACAGATGGGGACGTTTACAAGACAACAACCATCTGCACGAACAGTTCGACGACGTTTGCAGCAGCATGGGTTATCAGCTCGGACCATGGCTGCGGGTACCTTGACGCTGCATCGCAGACAGGAGCGCCTGCGATTGTGTACTCAACAACGAACCTGGGTGCACGAGTGGCAAAAAGTCATTTTTTCGGATGAATCCAGGTTCTGTGTACAGCATCATGATGGTCGCATCCCTGTTTGGCGACATCGCGGTGAACGCACATTGGAAGCGTGTATTCGTCATCGCCATGCTGGCGTATCACCCGGTGTGATGGTATGGGGTGTTATTGGTTACACGTCTCGGCCACCTCTTGTCCGCATTGACGGCACTTTGAACAGTGGACGTTACATTCCAGGTGTGTTACGACTCGTGGTCTACCCTTCATTCGATCCCTGCGGAACCCTTCATTTCAGCAGGATAATGCACGACCACATGTTGCAGGTCCTGTACGTGCCTTTCTGGATACAGAAAGTGTTCGACTGTTGCCCTAGCCAGCACATTCTCCAGATCTCTCACCAACTGAAAACGTCTGGTCAATGGTGGTCGAGCCGGCCGGTGTAGCCAAGATGTTCTAGGCGCTTCAGTCTGGAACCGCGCTACCGCTACGGTCGCAGGTTCGAGTCCTGCCTCGGGCATTGATGTGTGTGTTTTCCTTACGTTAGTTAGGTTTAAGTAGTTCTAAGTTCTAGGGGACTGATGACCTCAGATGTTAAGTCCCGTAGTGCTCAGAGCCATTTTTTGATTGGTGGCCGAGCAACTGTCTCGTGACAATACGCCAGTCACTACTTTTGATGAACTGTGGTATCGTGTTGAAGCTGCATGGGCAGCTGTACCTGTACACGTCATCCAAGCCCTGTTTGACTCAATGCCCAGGCGTATCAAGGCCGTTATTACCGCCAGATGTGGTTGTTCTGGGTACTGATTTCTCAGGATCTATGTACCCAAATTGCGTGAAAATGTAATCACATGTCAGTTCTAGTATAATATATTTGTCCAATGAATATCCGTTTATCATCTGCATTTATTCTTGGTGTAGCAATTGTAATGGCCAGTAGTGTAATTGTCTGTGTTGGACTGTGAATTATACAGGTTTTTTTAACGTAGCTGGGTGCTCTCATATATACGCTTGGACACTTGCCAATTTCCGTTGGCAGTATACGCTTGACATAAAACTGGCGACAAACTTTATTATTCAGATTGAATCAGAACAAGATTTTCAACGAACTGTTTCATATATCCGTATGATTCTTCACGATTACTTGCCTTCGTGCCAGTGCGATTATGATTTTATTAAGATTGTTTATTCACCACATGTAAAACACGAAAAAGAGTCAGAATGGAAATCATTCAAAGACAGGTTTTATCAGCAAGGATTACATAAGCCTTGGCTACTGGCTACCCAGAGGGTGGAGAAGCAGAAACGAGGTAGCTGCCAAACGGGAAAACAAATGGGAAAGGAAGAGGAAAAGTTACGTGCTTCTGCAGCATATGGTGCTACGTGATCTTTCGTCTCAGAAACATAAGTTGAATTTTATTAGGCCCTCCAAAGGCTTCAAACAAACAAATGAAACTCAGTAAAACCTGTAACTTCGGGCACCAGACACCATATAGATCTTTGTTCTATACTATATAGAACTCTGTTTTTCCGCCTATAGTCCATATCACGTTCCACTACTAGAACAGCAATTAGTGTTGGCTGTGGTTACGGGATCAGATAGTTGGTTACAAATGTGTTAATTACCAGAACAACAGAAAACTGTAACAGAACATTGGCCCAGTACATCTGGAAGAATGGAAATTCGTATTTTAAATACTTGTTCCTGTCGTACCCGCACTGTAAGCACTCAAGAAAATGGTTCTCTTGAGCCATGAACTACGCATCCGAAGAATTGGTAAGCAAAATTTAGTAACACACTGTAGCTGTATCAGTATAGTGTAGCACTGATAGTGCTAAACATTGAAGACCAGACGTATAAATTTGTTTTTCTGAATGGAAATACATTTTTTTCCGGAAACTGACGTTTATAAATTATACTCGAGATCAGTTTAGATCCCGGAGAGCCGTTGTGGCCGTGCGGATCTAGGCGCTTCAGTCTGGAACCGCGTGACCGCTACGGTCGCAGGTTCGAATCCTGCCTCGGGCATGGATGTGTGTGATGTCCTTAGGTTAGTTAGGTTTAAGTAGTTCTAAGTCTAGGGGACTGATGACCTCAGATGTTAAGTCCCATAGTGCTCAGAGCAGTTTGATCCCGGAGAAATGTAGGAACACCTTACGACGTATCTCAGAATTTAGGGTAAGGAGAGACAAACCTACGTTTCTATCATTTGTAGACTTAGAGAAAGCTTTTGACAATGTTTGCTGAAGTACATTATTTGTAATTCTGAAGGTAACAGAGATACAATACAGGGAGGAAAAGGCTGTTTATAACTTGTACAGAGTCGGCCCCCGGTAGCTGAGTAGTCAGCTCGACAGAATGTCAATCCAAAGGGCCCGAGTTCGATTCCCGGCTGGGTCGGGGATTTTCTCCGCTCAGGGACTGGGTGTTGTGTTGTCATCATTATTTCATCCCCATCGACGCTCAAATCGCCGACGTGGCGTCATATCGAAAGACTTGCACCCGGCGAACGGCCTACACGACGGGAGGCCCTAGTCACACGACATTTACACTTATTTAACTTGTACAGAAACAATCCAGCGGATATAAGAGTCGAGGGCATGAAAGGGTACGAGTGGTTGAGAAGGCAGTGGGGTAGGGTTCTAGCCTATCCCCGATGTTATTCAGTCTGTGGGCTTAGCAAACATTGACGGAAAGCAAAGAAAAATTTATTGTGGGCACTAAGGTTCAGCGAGAAGAAATTAAAACTTTGAGGTTTGCCGATGATATTGTAATTCTTTCAGAAACAGCAAAGGGCTTGCAAGAGTAGCTGAACGAAATTGACAGTGTCTTGAAAGGAGAATAAAAGCAAACCAGGAATAATGCAAAGTAGTCAAATTATTTCAGGTGATGCTCAGGGAATTAGGTTTGGTAAAGAGACACTTAATGTAGTATATGAGTTTTGCTGTTCTACAACAAATGGCCGAAATAGACAGGATATAAAATGTAGACTGGCAGTGGCAAGAGAAACGTTTCTGAAGAAAAGAAGTTTACCAACACTGAATTTAGATTTAAGTGTGAGGAAGTATTTTCTTAAGGTATTTGTCTGGAGTGCAGCGACGTATGGAAGTGAAAAGTGGACGATAAACAGTTTAGACAAGAAAAGAAAAGAAGCTTTTGAAATGTGGAGCAACAGAAGAACGTTGAAGATCAGATGGGTAGATAACGTAACTAATGAAGAGGCACTAAACAGAACTAGGGAGAAAATAAATTTATTTCATAACCTGACTAGAAGAATGGTTCGGCTGGTAGGACACATTCTGAGACATCAAGTGATCACCAGCGTAGTGCCCGCAGCTCGTGGTCGTGCGGTAGCGTTCTCGCTTCCCACGCCCGGGTTCCCGGGTTCGATTCCCGGCGGGGTCAGGGATTTTCTCTGCCTCGTGATGGCTGGGTGTTGTGTGATGTCCTTAGGTTAGTTAGGTTTAAGTTGTTCTAAGTTCTAGGGGACTGATGACCATAGATGTTAAGTCCCATAGTGCTCAGAGCCATTTGAAACATTTTTGAACCAGCTTAGTACTGGAGGAAAGTGTTGGTGGTGAAAATCGTAGAAGGAGACCAAGCGATGAATACAATAAGCAAATTCAGAAGGATGTAGGTTGCTGTAGTCATTCTGAAATGAAGTGGATTGCACAGGATAGAGTAGCTTGGAGAGCTGCATCAGATCAGTCTTCGGACAACAACAACAACAACAACAATAACCCCTTACTCCTCTGAGGTTGAATGGGTTTGCAAACCTCCCACATCGCCTCCACTACTCGTTGTTCTTATACCTTTCATAATCTCTACTGGTCTACTGACATAACTGTGTGTGTGTGTGTGTGTGTTTGTGTGTGTGTGTGTGTGTGTGTGTGTGTGTGTGTGTGTGTTTGTTTGGGGGGGGGGGGGGGGGTGTAAGGAGACTGGAGTGGAGGAGAGAGCTTGAATGAAAATAGAAAAATCACTTTTCTCGCCGAGAAATTCTTCGGAGATTCAGTAGAGAAACTAAAAAGTCCGTTTTTCGAGCTCAAATGGCTCTGAACACTATGGGACTTAACATCTATGGTCATCAGTCCCCTAGAACTTAGAACTACTTAAACCTAACTAACCTAAGGACATCACACAACACCCAGTCATCACGAGGCAGAGAAAATCCCTGACCCCGCCGGGAATCGAATCCGGGAACCCTGGCGTGGGAGTCGGTTTTTCTTTAGATCAATACTCCTCCGTTGGCTGAAACAAACTTGTTATTATTGCAATGTATTTACTGATGAAGAAATAGAAGTTATTCAACATGAGTGCGAATTACCTCTGTCTAACTGTCGAGGAATATGGTGTTAATAAAAGAAATGGTTGAAAAGCGTATCTCAAATTACCTGACTTCTCGTCTCAAGCGGATGCCAATATACACATTTTCTTTCCATTGTGTTATCAGTGCTCTCCGAATATAAGTGAGATACTAAAAGATTTTGTAACTGTGTTATGCCTGATTGAATTTTACAGAGGAATATTAGGCACCTATATTTCAGGATTCGGTGACCGCAGCAATTTGTGAAATAGCTGTCCATCGTAATTAAGCCTCAGCTCATGTTTCCAAATTACGGGTACGATTAAAATAATTGGAACGACGTAATGTTGTTTTGTAAAAAGTTGTGTTGCTATTTTCTCGTCAGCCACGAAAATAACAGCAAATAGCAGATTGATAACAGTTAATTGAATACAAATCATTCGAAATTAAATATATTCTGCAGCAGTTCCACCATTTATTGTTACAGGAACTCTGATAGCCTTCAAAATGTACAAGAGTATTATATTTCATCATGTTATTCCGCAATGGGAACAATTTCTATTTATAGAAGGCGATATACACTGCGAGTGTGGTAGAAAACAATATTAACAGCTAGCGTCTTTCATTCGTGAACAGTATATTGTTTCCGACACTAGCAATTGGGTAAATATAATTTCATCAGATATTTGGAAGAATGTTGGAAGATTTTTGGAAGAATTATTAATGGTGAAAAACATGTATTAGAAGCACGACTTTCATAAGGTTTTAACACCTATGGCGTTAATCATACTACATTTTCTGCGTTTACACTGACATCTTCAGTTACAGAACCATGTTTCAAACATTAACTCATCAAAGAGCTTGCACATTCATTTCGATAAATGACGGTGAAACTTTGTGCTTTAAGATCGCCGAATATTTCTTCCGTCAGTGCACAGCACATTACGTGAAAACAACTACATAATCGTCATAGTGAATATGCAGTTGTGATGATAATGACACATATAAACCTTAAAAAATAATCCACAGATTTAAAGAAATAAACTGAAAGTGGTTGCTGTGTACCCAAGAACGACGGTTCTCTTATACGTTCGAGATGAAAAATTCCTTAACGAAATAGTCAATCAAAAAGTACTGAAAAGGATATTTTAACTGCGAAAACGGTCTTAAGTGACTTGCGTAATACGCTAAATTTAAATTATGATCGCATAGTAGTGGATTTAGAAGACAGTAGTTTCTAAAAGTGAAATTTTTACACGTGAAGGTCTGTGCCGAATGAAACAAGAATCAACGGAAAAATACCATGTAATGTTTCTTCTGAGGTTACAGGACAAAAGAAGATGACGTTTATTCATTGGAGAGGCAATGTGAGGGTTCTGAAAGCAACAATACAAGTTTTCTTTCCGTTTGCAGCATGTGAATATGTGGCTACTAATTACATATTTAAATTTCTGACTGTGAAGATAGTGAAAGTGGATGGCAATGAATGACTAGAGATATGTCCATCCTGTAATATAAAACATAAAAATCAAGTTATTAAATAGCTGTAAAGATGCATAAATACAAATTCTAAATAATCGGAATGGAAACAGTTTCTGTTACTGTATAAAAAGTTTCCGACGTCTCTGAAATGTTCAAGTTGAGTGAAACTTCGGGTGTCTTCCGCCCTCACGATCCTCAGGGACAGTTGACTGTCGCAACTGCTGCTGCCGCCCCCATTTCTTTTTATGATCAGTAATCAGATTGTAGTTGGCTGACACAGATCATCACGACGTCATGGAGACGGCAAAAAAATCTGCCGGCGTTCAATAATTTATATTCATACGACGTTAGTTTGTTGTCTTCGAGTATAATAATTATCGTCAGTCACAATACTTCTTTCGTGCAGAAGATGAGTTTACATTAATATTATATGTGTTGTGTCTGTTATTTCGGACATGTCCGAAAGAACGGAACCACAACAGACATGATAAAAGAGAAATACTGACGCTAGCGGCACGAGGACATTGAAATAATTCAGTGGCGATAAGGTTGGATCTACAGAGCATCCACACTAAAGATATCATGAAATGCCATCATGATTCTTGTCATGCATTTTCACAATTTGTTGTGCTACAGTGTAGGTTGTTTCATGGGCGAGAATTTTGTGCCTTCTGTGTTTTTCATAAATGACAATGTTTACGCAAACAATGTGATATGATAAGATTCCCGTTACCATGAGCACCCAAACGACTGTAAGACCTTTAGGACAATGATGAGCCAAAACATTATGACCATTGCCCACCGCGACATGGGAAACCACCTGGTGACGTTACGTGCACGTGACGCGGTAAGAGAAGTAAGTATGTAAGCGGAGCAGACACGGACATGGAAATGAGGAAATCCACTGCGATAAGCGACTTTTAGAAAGGGAAGATTATTATTACGCACAGCATAAGAACGAGTATCTCGAAAACGGCGAAGCTGGTCGAATGTTCGCATGCTACTGTTGTGAGCATCTACGAACGGGGGTAGAATGACAGTGAAACTGCCACTAAATTGGTGGACATCCACGACTTTTCGCAGAACGTGGGTTTCGGAGGCTTGCCTGCTTTTTAAAGTAGGATAGATGGTGATCTGTGGCATCTCTGCTGAAAGAGCACAGTGCTGGTGCACGCACAAATGTTTCGGAGTACACCGTTCAACGTTTGTTGACCCAACGACACCGTCAGTTACGATTGCTGTGGGCACGGGACCATCGGCATTCGACCGTCAGTCTATGGAAACGTGTCGGCTCTTCAGGTGAATCAAATTTTTGTTACACAAGGTTGATTGTCGTCTCCACAAATGCCGTCATCGAGGTGAACGACTGCTCGCAGCGCGCCGTGACGCAAGCTGGTGAGAGCAGCATTATGCTATGCGAGACATTCTCCTGCGCTTGCATGGGGTCTGTGGTAGTAACTGAAGACATACTGACAGCTGCAAACCACCTGCATCCCTTCATACTTGATGTCTTCCCCGTCGGCGATGTCACCTTTCAGCAGTACAATTGTCCGTGTCTACCTGCCAGAACTGTGTGGTACTGGTTTGAGGAGCATTATAGTGAACTCACGTTGATGCCTCGGCGACGAAATTCGCTTGATGTAAATCCTATGGAACCCATCTTGGTCGCTATCGGGGGCCATCACAGCGTACGCAGATCAGCAGTTCGTTATTTACGCGAATTACATGACCTCTGCGTAGACAACTAAGGCCACATGCTTCGACAAACGTACCAACAAACTGAACCAACACTGAATCCAGAATCAGTCATGTACTCCTGTCGTCGGACAGACAAGCTCATCTATGAATGTACACTACTGGCCATTAAAATTGCTACACCAAGAAGAAATGCAGATAGTGAACGGGTATTCATTGGACAAATACATTATACTAGAAGTGACATGTGATTACATTTTCACGCAATGTGGGTGCATAGATCCTGAGAAATCAGTACCCAGAACAACCACCTCTGCCCGTAATAACGGCCTTCATACGCCAGCGCATTGAGCCAAACAGAGCTTGGATGGCGTGTACAGTTACAGCTGTCCATGCAGCTTCAACACGATACCACAGTTCATCAAGAGTAGTGACTGGCGTATTGTGACGAGCCAGTTGCTCGGCCATCATTGACCACATGTTTTCAATTGGTGAGAGATCTGGAGAATTTGTAGGCCAGAGCAGCAGTCGAACATTTTCTGTATCCATAAAGACACGTACAGGACCTGCAACATACGGTCGTGCATTATCCTGCTGAAATGTAGGGTTTCGCAGGGATCGAATGAAGGGTAGAGCCACGGGTCGTAACACATCTGAAATGTAACGTTCACTGTTCAAAGTGCCGTCAATGCGAACAAGAGGTGACTGAGACGTGTAACCAATGGCACCCCATACCATCACGCCAGGTGATACGCCAGTATGGCGATGACGAATACACTCTTGCAATGTGCGTTCACCGCGATGTCGCCAAACACGAATGCGACCATGATGATGCTGTAAACATAACCTGGATTCATCCGAAAAAATGACGTTTTGCCATTCGTGCACCCAGGTTCGTCGTTGAGTACACAATCGCAGGCGCTCCTGTCTGTGATGCAGCGTCAAGGGTAACCGCAGCCATGGTCTCCGAGCTGATAGTCCGTGCTGCTGCAAACGTCGTCTAACTGTGTTCGTGTAGATGGTTGTTGTCTTGCAAACGTCCCCATCTGTTACCTCAGGGATTGAGACGTGGCGGCACGATCCGTTACAGCCATGCAGAGAAGATGCCTGTCATCTCGTCTGCTAGTGATACGAGGCCGTTGGGATCCAGCAGGGCGTTCCGTATTACCCTCCTGAACCCACCGATTCCATATTCTGCTAACAGTCATTGGATCTCGACCAACGCAAGCAGAAATGTCGCGATACGATAAACCGCAATCGCGATAGGCTACAATCCGACCTTTATCAAAGTCGGAAAAGTGATGGTACGCATTTCTCCTCCTTACACGTTGCATCCCAACAACGTTTCAACAGGGAACGCCGGGCAACTGCTGTTTGTGTATGAGAAATCGGTTGTAAACTTTCCTCATATCAGCACGTTGTAGGTGTCGCTTTCGGCGCCAACCTTGTAAGTATGCTCTGAAAAGCTGATCATTTGCATATAACAGCATCTTCTTCCTGTCGGTTAAATTTCGCGTCTGTAGCACGTCATCTTCGTGGTGTAGCAATTTTAATTGCCAGTAGTGTATTTTGAAGTCACTCCATTATAAATACATTTTCCTGTCGTGTCATCTTGTACTTTACGACTATAACATCGCATAGAAAGCTTGTGTTGCCAACAGATGTAAAATTATGTTATGATATGAAGCTCAGAGCTGTTATTGCTGGAATGTATTGTCTATGCTAAGTGAGCAGAAAATATTGCCAGTGAATGAACATTCGCGCCAACGGCTTTAGTTCCCATGTAAGCAGTATGTTAGAACACTGATTAGGACGAGTTGTGTGAAGGATGTTAACATTGGTAACAGTTTAGGTAATTTACACCATTTCACGATGTACAGAGCTTCGCGCTAGTTTTATGTTATTGTACATTGAAAAGTCCTAGCTTTGACGACGACAATTTTAAAAGTCTGACGTGCTGAAGCAGAATGTAACTGATGTTATGTACACAATCTCGTGTAACGTACCGCTGCCTAATGGTGTGTTTGTACGTCTCTGTATATACCCTATGTGCTTAATTTCATGTATGTTTTTTTACTTTCGCAGTACCACTTGATAATGACCGAAAGCCTAAATTGCTGTAGTGAACTGAAATAAATACTTTTCTACAGTCAACGGCGAACATGAGGTCTTCCAACAAATACGTTATTTATTTTCAAGCAGTATCTTGACTTGAACTTCACAGATGGCATGATGGAAGAGACGATGTTAGAGACGACAGTTGCAAAGTAACCTCGGAAACATTTTTTAAAATGGAAATCAAGTTCAGGTGACAATTTACAATGTCTAAAAGTTGGGAGTTTCTGACAGCAGACATGTAACAAGAATATCTTCGTCAAAAGAACGGAGCGTTGTGATGCAGTGGTTAATCTACAGTACTTTTATTCGGAAGGTGTGAAACTGTGACCCCAGGCGGCCATCCTGACTCCGATTTTCCGCGATCACACTAAATTACTTAAGACGAATGGCAGGATGGATCCTTTGAAATGTGCCGACAGATTTCCTTTCTCTTTCTTATCCAGTTCGAGTTCTAGCTCCGTGTCTATTGGGAAACAAAAGTCTAATGACGTCGTCTTCGATGGTACGTTAAACCTTAATTTTCGTTCCTTCATTCTTTCACAATATGGTTACCTTATGTCTCAACAATCAGCTTGGTGCTATGTTTTCATGATGAAGCTTCTGCTAGTACTAATAATAATGTTACCATCGCTATTATACACTATGTGATCAAAAGTATCTGGAGACCTGGCTGAAAATGAAAAGTTCGTGGCGCCCTCCATCGGTAATGCTGGAATTCAATATGGTATTAGCCACCCTTATCCTTGATTACAGCTTCCACTTTCGCAGCCATACGTTCAATCAGGTGCTGGAAGGTTTCTAGAGGAATTGCAGCCCATTCTTCACGGAGTGCTGCACTGAGGAGAGGTATCGATGTCGGTCGGTGAGGCCTGTCACGAAGTCGTTATTCCAAAACATCTCAAAGCCCAAAGGTGTTCTATAAGATTCAGGTCAGGACTCTGTGGCGGCCAGTCCATTTCAGGGATGTTATTGTCGTGTAACTACTCCGCCGTAGGCCGTGCATTATGAACAGGTGCTCGATTCTGTTGAAAGATGCAATCACCATCCCCGAATTGCTCTTCAACAGTGGGGACCAAGAAGGTGCTTAAAACATCAATGTAGGCCTGTGCTGTGATAGTGCCACGCGAAGCAACAAGGGGTGCAAGCCCCTCCATGAAAAACACGACCACATCATAACACCAACGCCTCCGAATTTTACTTTTGGCACTACACACGCTGGCAGATGATGTCCACCGGGAATTCGCCACACCCACACACTGCCATCGGATAGTCGCATTGTGTAGCGTGATTCATCACTCCACACAATGTTTTTCCACTGTTCAATCGTCCAATGTCTACGCTGCTTACACCAAGCGAGGCGTCGTTTGGCATTTATAGGCGTGATGTGCGTTTATGAGCATCCACTCGACAATGAAATCCAAGTTTTCTCACCTCCCGCCTAACTGTCGTAGTATTTGCAGTGGGTCTTGATGCAGTTTGGAATTCCTGTGTGATGGTCTGGATAGATGTCTGCTTATTACACATTATGACCCCCTTCAACTATCGGCAGTCTCTGTCAATCAACAGACGAGGTCGGCCTGTACGCTTTTGTGTTATACGTGTCCCTTCACATTACCACTTCACTATCACATCGGAAACAGTGGACCTAGGGATGTTTAGGAGTGTGGAAATCTCGCGTACAGACGTATGACACAAGTGACACCCAGTCACCTGCTACGTTCGAAGTCCGTGAGTTCTGTGAAGCGTCCCATTCTGCTCTCTCAAGATGTCTAATGACTATTGAGGTCGCTGATATGGAGTTCCTGGCAGTAGGTGGCAGCACAATGCACCTAATATGAGAAACGTTTGTTTTTTGGGGGTGTCGGGATACTTTTTATCACATACTGTATCTGCTACAGCAACAAACGTATTCGCATAATAGTCATCCTTGGAGTTTCCTCTACCCCATCTCCACTCCCATGCAACTCTGCCTAGCCAACCGTATCCACTATTTTGGTTCGCTGTTGGAATCGATTTTATATAGATGATGCTCATGAGGATTTTATGAATTAATGTTTCCAGGATTCCAGTGTTCTACAGGGAGTTCACGGATATACATTGAAGCGCCAAAGAAACTAGTACAGGCATGTGTATTCAAATACAGAGAAAAGTAAACAGGCAGAAAACGGCGCTGATGTCGCAACATCTATATAACACAACAAGTGTCTGGCACAGTTGTTAGATCGATTATTGCTGCTGCAATGGCAGGCTATCAAGATTTAATTGAGTTTGAACGTGCTGTTATAGTCGGCACACGAGCGATGGGACACAGCATCTCCGAGGTAGCGATGAAGTGGAGATTTTCCCGTACGACCATGTCACTGGTGTACCGTGAATATCAGGAATCCGGTGAAACATCACATCTCCGACATCATTGCGGCCAGAAAAAGATCCTGCGAAAACGGGTCCAACGACGAATGAAGAAAATCGTTGTACGTGGCAGAAGTGTAACCCTTCCGCAAATTGCTGGCACATCAACAAGTGTCAGCCTGCGAACCATTCAACGAAACATCATCGATGTGGGTTTTCGGAGCCGAAGGCCTCCTCGTGTACCCGTGATGACTGCACGACACAAAGCTTTACTCCTCGCCTGGGCCCGTCATCACTGACATTGGACTGTTGACGACTGAGAACATGTTGCCTGGTCGAACGAGTCTCGTTTCAAATTGAATCGAGCAGATGGACGTGTACGGTTATGGAGACAACCGCATGAAATCATTGACACTGCATATCAGCAGGGTATTGTTCAAGCTGATGAGGTTTCTGTAATTATGTGGTTCAAATGGTTCAAATGGCTCTGAGCACTATGGGATTTAACATCTGTGGTCATCAGTCCCCTAGAACCTCGAACTACTTAAACCTAACTAACCTAAGGACAACACACACATCCACGCCCGAGGCAGGATTCGAACGTGCGACCGTAGCAGTCTCGCGGTTCCGGACTGAGCGCCTAGAACCGCTAGACCAATTATGTGGGGTGTGTGCAGTTGGAGTGATATGGGACCCGTGATACTTCTAGATACGACTCTGACAGATGACACGTTCGTAAGCATCTTGTCTGATCACCTGTATCCATTCACGTCCATTGTACATTCCAACGGACTTGGTCAATTTCAGCAGGACAATGCGGCTCCTCACACGTCCAGAATTGCTATAAAGTGGCTCCAGGAACATTCTTCTGAGTTTAAACACTTTCGCTGGCCACCAAACTCCCGAGACATGAACATTATTGAGCATATCTGAGATGGCTTACAACCTGCTGTTCAGAAGAAAGCTGCATCCCCTCGTACTGTTACGGATTTATGGAGAGCCCTGCAAGATTCGTGGTGTCAGTTCCCTCCAGAACCACTTCAGACATAGTGAGTCAATGCCACGACATGTTGCGGCACTTCTGTGAGCTCGCGGGGCTTTCCCGATATCAGGCAGGTGTACCAGTTTCTTTGGCTCTTCATTGTATAATATGGGAGCAACATACGTAAGTGTAGGAATATTTAATTCATTAAAAAGTCTCTTTGTGCATCAAACTTTTATCAACTGCAGATCTCCATACCTCCCA
Source organism: Schistocerca nitens (assembly GCF_023898315.1). Classification (NCBI taxonomy): domain Eukaryota; kingdom Metazoa; phylum Arthropoda; class Insecta; order Orthoptera; family Acrididae; genus Schistocerca; species Schistocerca nitens. The sequence continues at coordinate 809,343,059 of NC_064616.1, forward strand.
GCAGTTTTTTATTGTAGCTTGTCCGTGAATGAACAGGCGAAAAATCTTCGAACCTTCGGTCAGTTGGTTTAGCAATTTCCCATGCAGTAACCTGATTATGTGTGGATACGGGTTCTATTTGTGCTCCATTCATATAGGCGCTCACTTGCTGTCGGCTTGCGTCAGAGTATGCGCGGCCTGATTACTGCGCAGTAGATGGTGAGAGTGGTGGAGGGAATTAACACCATGAATCCTGTAGGGCTGTCCATAAATCCGTAATAGTACGAAAGGGTTGTAACACCATGGCTCTAATGCTCTACTGATTTATTTTGCTTTTGTTTCTTTTAATGTTACATTGCTGTGCTTCTGTAAATGTGTGTGATTGAATCGATAACATAAAATTGTATACTGCTTTCTTCGTACAAACTTTGACGTCATGTTTTGGTTCAATGCAAAGTAGTGTATCTGCAATTTATATTCTTTGTCCCATTTGGAGGGAACAAAACTTACTGTATATGATTGTAATTTTGTGTGAATAATTTTTGGTAGAAATGTCAATATGTGCAAATGTTCTGTTTTGTTTAAAATGATTGTTTACTGTTATGTAAACTGCTGATCCTCACTTAGGAATCTTAGTAATTTTGTGTATAAAAGGTGTAGTGGTTACCCTCGGAAACGGAACTGTGTAGCGCGCGCAAGTTGTGGTTGGCCTAGGTAGAAAAGGTGGAACAAGAGTCAGTCGGAGGCGAGCTACGAGTCGGAGATGAGCTACGAGTCCGTGCACTGCCATGTAAAAGACGCATATGGTGCTGGTTCCGAGAGAGGCTTTTCCTGCTACTTTCCTAGGCCTCGGATGGATGGATAAATAGCTGGAACTATTCTGGAATTTGCATCTATCATCGCCACCAAGAAATGACAGAGTCCAGCAATTCTGCCTGCAATTCCACCTACCAACATGCAGTTGCCACCACGTTGCGCAATCACTGTAACGTAATACTATAATGATGTACAGTGAAGGATCAGCTTAATGGATGTGTTATTGTGCTGAAATATAAGGTAATTTATATCGGAATTTATGTACCTACATTGATTTTTCTCCTCATCATAACACCTCTTAGGTTCCTCTCCGTTTGAACTAAAGTGATTTCCGAGTGTCCTTACTGAAAGTACGTTAAAACTCAGTTTGCTAATTAATGCCTATTGGACAGAGTAAAGTTAAAGTTAATGTGGCAAGAGAGTGAGTTAGAGTTAATGATGCTTGATGAAATAATTTTCCTAGTAAAACTGATTATTAATGTGTTGTTGCCAAATTCAAATTAAAATTTCTCAAGACTGAGGCTTATAAAGTTTTGCTTAGTAAATGATCACATTACTACTTGTTGTTAATGGCAGAAAGTGAGTTAGTATCTTACATAAATGTTAATTTTATGTCTCATGGTAGTAAAAGTGGAAAATTGCATAGTAGGAAATTATATGTTCATGATTACTAAGTGTTTGTCTCTCTTGTGTGCATATTAACAGTATAAAGTGTGGTGTCACCGCTAGACACCACACTTGCTAGGTGGTAGCTTAAATCGGCCGCGGTCCATTAGTACATGTCGGACCCGCGTGTCGCCACTGTCAGGATCGCAGACCGAGCGCCACCACAAGGCAGGTCTCGAGAGACGTACTAGCACTCGCCCCAGTTGTACGACGACGTTGCTAGCGACTACACTGACGAAGCCTTTCTCTCATTTGCCGAGAGACAGTTAGAATAGCCTTCAGCTAAGTCCATGGCTACGACCTAGCAAGGCGCCATTAGTTACTTCATGAATCTAAAGAGTCTCACTTGTATCATCCAGAATGCTGTATACCAAAGGACAATATAAAAGTTAAGTGTTCTAGTAGCTACGTTCTTTTCTTTATCACATTCATTACGAATCCTGTTCCAGACTTAACGCCAGACGGCGTGAGTTGACGAGTGCCCTTTCGGCTACTTCACTGTGGACTGGCTGCCTTAACAGTCCACTACGTAAAGACCACTCTCTTTGTGTAAGCCCTGAAAGTAATAGTGTGTTTCGGTAGCTGTTATAATTTTGCAAATAGTTTGTGCTGTTCCAACTGTTAGCTTCAATCTTACCGTAAACTTATGAGTGTGTCAGAGTTCATTGCACTTGCGTATGGCCAAGTATAGGTTGTGTTTACCCATTAGAGTTACTAATAACTATTTTCTTGAACGAGAATGTTAATCATTCTTTTGCCTAGTTAGGCTGGCGACCGTTTTCTTTATCAATTAAACAGTGCAGATAGGCAATATTTTGTTTATCACCGTTTAATTATTTACGTAATTCTGACTTTCACTTCCGATAAGCCAGCCCCATTAGGAATAACACGGTCAACACAACAAAATTCCTCTCAGAGGGTAACACTGCTATGCTGTTTTGTACCATAATTGCTTTTACAAAATAGTTTTATGTCACAACCTGTTTCTAGCATTGAGGTTATGGTGCAGTAGTAACAGCAGAGTGGAAGTGTTATACGTGGCTTTTCCGTGACAGGACTAATTGTTCTGTTGGGGCATCGTATGTACTAAGCCAAACTTGGTATTTGATTGAATAAGCTACGTAAATACGCTGTTGCAGTGTTATAAGGTGAAAATCTCTTCTGAACGGCACGTTGCAAGGCATCCCAAATATGCGAAATAATGTTAATGTCTGGAGAGATTTGCGGCCAGCAGAAGTGTTTAAACTCACAAGAGTGTTCCTGGAACCAATCTGTAGAAATTCTGGACATGTGGGGTGTCGCATTGTCCTGCTGGAATTCCCCAAGTCCGTCGGAACGTACAATGCACACGAATGGATGCAGGTGATCAGACAGGATGCTTACGAACGTATCATGTCTCAGAGTCATATGTGGACGTATCAGGAGCCCTATTTCACTCCAACTGCACACGCCCCACACTATTACAGAGCCTCCATCAGCTTGAAACGTCCCATGCTGACATGCAGGGTCCACGGATTCATGAGTTTGTCTCCATACCCGTACACGTCCGTCCGCTCGGTACAATCTGAAACGAGACTCGTCCGACCTGCCAACATGTTTCCAGTCATCAACAGTCCAACGTCGGTGTTGATGGGCCCAGGTGAGGCGTAACTCTTTGTGTCCTGCACTAATCACGGGTACACGAGTGGGCCTTCGGCTCCGAAAGGCCATATAGATTGTTTCGTTGAATTGTTCGCACGCTGACACTTGTTGATGGTCCAGCACAGAAATCTGCAGCAATTTGCGGAAGGGCTACACTTCTGCCACGTACAACGATTTTCTTCATTCGTCGTTGGACCCGTTCTTGCAGGATCTTTTCCGGCTGCAGCGATGTCGGAGATTTGATGTTTTACCAGGTTCCTTAAATTCACGGTACACTCTTCAAATGGTCGTACGGGAAAATCCCCACTTCATCGCTAACTCGGAGATGCTGTGTCCCATCGCTCGTGCGCAAACTGTAACACCACGTTCAAACTCACTTAAATCTTGATTAACTTGCTGGGTAGCCGTGTGGTCTAAGACACCTTGTAACGGTTCGCGCGGCTCCCCCCGTCGCAGGTTCGAGTCGTCCCTCGGGCATGGGTGTATGTGTAGTCCTTAAAGTAAGTTAGTTTAAGTTAGATTCCGTAGTGTGTATGCCTAGAGACCGATGACAACAGCAGTTTGGTCCCATAGGAACTTATCACAAATTTCGAACATTTCTAAATCTTGATAAACTGTGCCGGCCGAAGTGGCCGCGCGGTTCTGGCGCTGCAGTCTGGAACCGCGAGACCGCTACGGTCGCAGGTTCGAATCCTGCCTCGGGCATGGATGTGTGTGATGTCCCTAGGTTAGTTAGGTTTAACTAGTTCTAAGTTCTAGGGGACTAATGACCTCAGCAGTTGAGTCCCATAGTGCTCAGAGCCATTTGAACTTGATAAACTGTCATTGAAGCAGCAGTAACCGAGCTAACTACTGAGCCAGACACTTGATGTCTTATATAGGCGTTGCCGACGGCAGCGTAGTATTCTGACTTTCTACATATCTCTCTATTTGAATACGCATGCCTATACCAGTTTCTTTGGCGCTCCAGTTTACTTTAATATTGCGTTGACGTAAAATCGTTAAATTAGAATTTTTAAAAAAATTTTACTATCGTTCTCTGTACAATCCGTTTACAAGTGAAGGATTGCTTACAAGGGAACCTCCCCATCGCACCCCCCTCAGATTTAGCTATAAGTTGGAACAGTGGATAGGCCTTGAAAAACTGAACACACATCAATCGAGAAAACAGGAAGAAGTTGTGTGGAACTATGAAAAAAATTAGCAAAATATACGAACTGAGTAGTCCATGTGTAACATATGCAACTTCAAGGGTGGTATGCAGATAGGAGCGCCGTGGTCTTGTGGTTAGCGTGAGTAGCTGCGGAACGAGAAGTCCTTGGTTCAAGTCTTCCCTCGACTGAAAATTTTACTTTCTTTATTTTCGCAAAGTTATGATCTGTCCGTTCGTTCATTGACGTCTCTGTTCACTGTAATAAGTTTAGTGTCTGTGTTTTGCGACCGCACCGCAAAACCGTGCGATTAGTAGACGAAAGGACGTGCCTCTCCAATGGGAACTGAAAACATTTCATCGCAAGGTCATAGATCAACCGATTCCTTCACAGGAAAACACGTCTGATATATTCTATACGATACTCTTGACGGCATGTGCGTCACATGACAGTAATATGTTGTCGACCCACCTAACTTGCACACTTGGCGAATGGGTAAAAAGATTCTTCTACCTTGCACGATTTAGGTTTTCTTGTGGATGTGATTATCACTCCCAAAAAAGTGATCGCATCGGACGGACAGACGGACAGATAAAAATTGTCTGAAAACAAAAAATTAAAATTTTCAGCCGCGGGAAAACTTGAACCGTGGACCTCTTATTCCGCAGCTACTCACGCTAACCACAAGACCACGGCGCTCCTGGCTGCAAATCACCCTTGAAGTTGCATATGTTACACGTGGACTACTCAGTTCGTATTTTTGCAAATTTTTTTCATAGTTCCACACAACTTCTTCCTGTTTTCTCGATTGATGTGTGTTCAGTTTTTCAAGGCCTATCCACTCTGCCAACTTATAACTAAATCTGAGGGGGGTGCGATGGGGAGGTTCCCTTGTTAGTACTGAATATTACGACGTGTTTGGAAAGTAAAGTTGACAGCCAGCGTGTACTACAACTTTTGAAATTTGTGGTACGTTCCTATGGGACCAAACTGCTGAGGTCATCGGTCCCTAGGCCTACACACTACTTAATCTGACTTAAACTAACTTACTCTAAGGACAACACACGCACCAATTCTCGAGGGAGAATTCGAACATGCGACGGGGGGAGCCCCGCGAACCGTGGCAATGCGCCCCAGAGAGTGCGGCTACAACTTTTGACTTACGGACTATTTATGTGAAAACTATTCAAAAACTCTCTGTTGCTCAGAGAGCAATGAAGATATGTCTATTAAGAATTGCAAGGAGAGATAGAAGAAACATGGATCAAGGAACGGAGTGGAATTGGAGACGTAATGAAACGGAAATAAATAACATGAGACAGCAACGTGGATGCTTGTGACGGAAGACCGTAATGGAGAATTCCGGAAGCGTCTTTATTCAGTACTGGACCTCAAATTAATGGTGGTGATTATGATGATGATGGTTATGATGATGATGACTGTGACTGACGATATTATTATTCATTTCTCTTAGCCGTGCTTGTAGATGCCCATACTATTTGGCTGTGTTCCTTTTGCTCAATATGATGGCAGCATTTTTTGTTTTGTTTTTTTGTTCCTGCAGGGCTGCACCACAGCGGCTGTTTGGGGACTCGTTTTTATTTTCTCTCGCATTCCTGTAATAGAAAATTTGTGGCTGATATGAAGCACTGCAAAGAGCCGTGCATCTCTAACAACTGCGACTACGCTTTGGATGCCCGAAATATTTGCGTGCGTGAAACGGGTACCGGTGATTTCAACATTCAAAGGAATATTCGGCCTCGCATTTCTCCGGTCGTCAAAGCTAAGTATAAATAGGAATACGCCCGTAGGGGTGTATAGAAAACTATTTCGGATACTGGCGTTCTAAAACAGACTCGTCAATCACTACAACATAGTACATTAAATACATCTACAGCATTGTTATTGACAGCCACAAATATGTCACTGTCCGATGCTGACAGTGCGTCTGCGAACGACAAATAATTTTTATAGCTGTTTCTATGCAAAAAAATCACTGAAAAAATCAGTGGGATTTTTTACTATGGGCTGACGATTACTGAAGCATACGTGTCGTATTTTGTAGCCACGTTTCTAATATTTCATAAACAAAAAACCCCACATGAAAAACTTAGGTAAGATTAATGTAATGTGTTTGTTTCCTGCAAAATCACTTGAAAAAGTCATTGGCTGGTGCCGTTGAATGACCACGACAGTCGACAACATTTTTAACTGAGATCGAATCTCATTAACTGCCTGTTTCATTGTTTGGTTGGTAGAATATTTCACACATTATGGACGACAGTGATGTAATATTCTGCAAAATTCTACAATACTTTTTATTCTACAAGCCAGTTTCCGGCTGTTACGTGATCGTCAGGTAGAGAAACAAATCCTTTTGTCTGTGAAGGTTTTGTGGTATCAAAGACTTTAACATAGTGCAAAAACAATACGTAATTAATTACAGTCGCCGGCCGCGGTGGTCATGCGGTTCTAGGCGTTGCAGTCCGGAACCGCGGGACTGCTACGGTCGTAGGTTCGAATCCTGCCTCGGGCATGGATGTGGGTGATGTCCTTAGGTTAGTTAGGTTTAAGTAGTTCTAAGTTCTAGGGGACTGATGACCTGAGATGTTAAGTCCCATAGTGCTCAGAGCCATTTGAACCATTTGAACCAATTAATTACAGTCAAACAAATACCATCAGGCAAGGCTGCACTCCTGCGTTGGTAGACTCCATAATTCAGAAAAACAACACATTACCTGTCATCTTCCGAAAACAACTGATATACACTGTAATTTCGCTATGTAAAAATCATTAATCCTACAAAAAATTTATAGCCGTTCATATTTATCTTTGTACCTGACGATGGCGTGACAGATGAAAATCGGTTTGTAAAATAATAAATACTATAGAATATTCCAGAATGAGATTTTCACTCTGCAGTGGAGTGTGCGTTGATATGAAACTTCCAGGCAGATTTAAACTGTGTGCCGGGCCGAGACTCGAACTCGGGCCCTTTGCCTTTCGCGGGCATGGATATGTCTCCGCAATACCCGTTCTTCCAGGAGTGCTAGTTCTGCAAGATTCGCAGGAGAGCTTCTGTGAAGTTTGGAAGGTAGGAGACGAGGTACTGGCTGAATTAAAGCTGTGAGGAGAAGGCGTGAGTCGTGCTTGGGTAGCTCAGTTGGTAGAGCACTTGCCCACGGAAGGCAAAGGTCCAGAGTTCGAGTCTCAGTCCGGCACACACTTTTAATCTGGCAGGAAGTTTCACTATAGAATATTACTCTAGCGCCGTACCTTTTTCCATTCATAAGATCGAATCAGTAATTGTGTTTCAGTTTCTTAACTTAGTACGTAACAAGAACATCGTATTCAGAAGGGACATTACAGAACCTACGGTGCGAGGATAGGAAAAGTGATGGGGGATGGTTGGGTAGTATCGAACATCGGAGTGCATCGGAGAAGAGCTTTCCTAAACTTTAGCTCTACCGATAGCATCCGTCGCACTACTGCAGTGTCAACTACGGAGGATCAACACCACTCACGCGATTCTGACTGAAAGCGACAATTAAGTTTGGAATGACAAGAAGTTATGCGTTCCTAGTGAGTGCACGGACATACCTTTGGAGTGTTGTGTTTGTAAGTAAAAAATATTACATATTTATTGTATCATTAGATAGAACTGCTATTATTCTCTGTGACAATGTGTATACCAAGCAATATCAATAGAAATGTTAAGCTACCACGGTCGTACTTTCGTATAGCATCGCACAAAGCAATTTAGGGATGTATTGAAAAAAATCTTAAGTTTCTAAGATTCTTGCCGGCCAAAGTGGCCGTGCGGTTAAAGGCGCTGCAGTCTGGAACCGCAAGACCGCTACGGTCGCAGGTTCGAATCCTGCCTCGGGCATGGATGTTTGTGATGTCCTTAGGTTAGTTAGGTTTAACTAGTTCTAAGTTCTAGGGGACTAATGACCTCAGCAGTTGAGTCCCATAATGCTCAGAGCCATTTGAACCATTTTTCTAAGATTCTTTTTTCCTATTCAGGACATACACTGATCAGCCAGAACAGTATGACCACCGACCTAATATCGATATAAATCCATCCAGGCGATAGCAGTGTCACCTGGAAAGAATTGACTGCTAGTCAGACGCACTCACGATTCATGTAGTAACAGTGTGTAGAATGGGGAAGGCGTGCGATGTGTCTGAGTTTGACCGAGGGCAGACTGTGATTGCCCGAGCATTTCGGAAACGGCACGACTTGTCGGGTATTCGAGAAGTGCTATGGTGAGTGTCTCAAACACATGGCGAAACCAAGATGAAACCGGGTCCAAACGTCGTGTGTTGGGCGGCCACCGCTCATTACAGATGGTAAAACAGGACAGGCGGCGAACTGAGGCGGAACTAAGATCAGACTGTAATGCTGGGCAGAGTACAGGTGTGTCTGAACACACAGTTCATCGAACACTCCTAACGATGGGCCTCCGCAGCCGGTGATCCATGCATGTGCCAGTGTTAACACCACGACATCGGCAACTACGACTGAAATGGGCACGTGACCATCGGCATTGGACGCTGGCGCAGTGGCGGAGTGTGCATGGTCTGATGAATCCGTTAACTTCGTCATCATGCCGATGGGAGGGTGCGAATCCGTTGCTTTCCAGGTGAACAGCATCTGTACTGCGGTACAGAGAGAAGCTGGCGGCGGCTCCGTTCGGCTCTGGGGAACATTCACATGGGTATGCGTGGGCTCAGTCGAGGTCGTGCAAGGCACCATGACCACCAAGGAGTATCGTACACTGGTTGCAGAGCTTCATAACGATCATGTTTCGCGACTGCAGTGGCATTGTTCAACATGATAATGCGCCATTTCACAAGGCCAGGAGTGTGATGAAGTGGTTCGAGAAACCCAGTGCCAAGTTCTAATTTATGAGCTGGCCCACAACTCGCCAGATCTGGACCCGTTCGAAAACATCTGGGGTGTGATTAAACGTGGCGTCAGAGCTCATTCTCCCTCCCCGGAATTCTCGGGAATTAGGTGACTTGTGTGTGCAGATGCGGTGCCACTCCATCTGGAGACCTACCAAGGCTTCATAGCTTCCATGCCACGACGAGTCGCTGCTGTTATCTGTGCCAAAGGTGGACATACCGGCTATTAGGTAGGGGATGTTAATGTTCTGGCTGATCAGCGTAAGCGGGATCGAAATAACACGAAGAAAGCAATTGAAAAAGTCAGACTTCTTGAAATGATAATTAAGGAAGCGAATGAGAAGTATCCAGTTCCAATACGTACTAGGTGGCAAACTTAAGGCCTTACAGGAAACAAAGAGGTAGCCAGAAAACCTGTTCTAACGTATAAAAATTTATTTTCGAGAACATTTAGTGAAGAACAGGAAACAACATTGTACGACCATATGAAAAACGTATATAACCAGCTTATGCCTTTACGAAAATATGAGCTGTAAATATAGTGCACAAATATGCAGAGCAAATGGAAATAAATAATCGATTGAATGAGACGAACGATTATGCTTTTATGAAAGGACTTGAAGACTTAAAACTGACTCCGGCTGAATCTACGAATTTGCAGCGAGTAGCATATTTCAGGAAGGAAAAAGTTGATAGATTCTTTGGAACTCTAAGTGAGCTGATTGGCGAGTTCAGGTTTATAGCCAATTACGATCCAGTTTACTCTTTCTGCAAGATAAATTAATTTTTTACAGGTTTAAATTTCATGTCCAAACAGTCCTCCAAAAATTTAAATGACCAAAATGCAAAGAGTGGATAAAATATCAGCAAATCGAGAACGTGTGTTCATCTACAGGAATACTCTTGCAATTCACACTTAAGTGCCTGACAGGGGGTTCATCGTACCTCTTTCATACCATTTCTCTACCATTCCACTCTCGAACAGTGCAAGGGGCAAAACGAACCTCAAAATTTCCTGTGCGAGCTCTGATTACGGTGATCATTTCTCCCTACGTAGATGGGTGTCAGAAAGATACTTTCCTATTCGGAGGGAAAAGTTGCTGATTGAAATTTCGTGAAAAGCTCTCCATACAACGAAAAACGCCTTTGTTTTAATGCTCGAGCTATTGTATAATGTACGTGACACTCTGTCCCACATTTCACGATAATACAAAATGAGCTGCCTTTCTTTTTTAAACTTTTTCGATGCCCTCTGTCAATCGCAACTGGTAAGGATCGCATACAGTACAGCAGCACTCCTGCAGAGGACGGATTAGCGGATAGTGTAGACTGTTTCTTTAGTGAATTTGAAGCGTCTTATAGGTGCTCTGCCAATAACATGCAGTGTCTGGTTCGCTATATGAGGATGTCCCAAGAAGAACGGTTAATATTCATGGATATGACAAGAACAATCATGCGAAGCAAGAAAGTCTAGTAAACATGAGCTGAAAAATGTATACTTAAGAGCTACGAGTACTTCTTCATCTTCGCTATTGTGAAACACATCTTCTCTACTGAATAAGGGTTTATAGGTCTTCAGGTATCCATTTTAGAGACCACGTTGATTGAACTTTTCGCTTTGAATGATTGTTCTTATCACATTCCCGAATATTGACCATTCCTCCTGGGACACTCCGTATGTCATCGTTCCAGTTTAAATAGTTCGTTGTTGTTAATCCCATATATTTAATTGAACTGATATCTTTTACATTTGTGTGATTTATCGTGCAACCGAAATTTGACTGATTCGTTTTAGTACTCATAGGGATGACCTCACACCTTTCATTATTTAGGGTGATTTGCCACTTTACGCACCATACAGACATCGTGTATATTTAATTTGCAATTTTAAATAGACACGATGTCTGTATGGTGCGTAAAGTGGCAAATCACCCTAAATAATGATTTTCTGATGACTTTAATGTACGGTAAATGATAGCATCATCTGCAAACAACTTAAGACGGCTACTCAGACTGTCTCCTGAATCATGTATGTAGTTTAGGGACAACAGACAGACTATAACACTTCCTTAGGAAACATCAGATATCGTTTGTTTTACTTCATGACTTCCCGTCAGTTACTACGAACCGTGACGTCTCTAACAGGAAAGCACGAATAAAATCGGACAACTGAGACGATATTCCATAGAGACACAATATAACTAGAAGCCGCTTGTGAGGAACGGTGTCAAAATCATTCTGGATACCTAGAAATAAGCAATCAATTTGTGCTCCTCTTTCCACAGCACTCATTGCCTCATGCGAGTGAAGAGGAGGTTATGTTTCACTAGAACGATATTTTCTGTACACATGCTGACTGTGTGCCAATAGGCCGTTAACTTCGAAGTGATTCATAGTATTCGAACACAGAACGTCTTCCAAAATCCTACTGCACATAGACGCCACAATGTTACCAGTGCAACATTTGTTCAAATAACGTACGGGAATGCAGCCAAATGACGTCGTCAACAGTAGCATTCGCTCCATTCCTCAAAGTTATTCGAACGTTGTATTCGGCGTGAGAAACTTAGGTCTCAGTGCAGCATTTGTTAAAATATACCATTCAGCCAGTATATATACGTCATTTAAATATAAAATTGATCAAATATATGCTTATTAACACACCTGATAGCTATCATTATAAAAAATGCATGTCTTCTTATTTATAATTACAAATTGCAAGCAGAAATCGAGTTTTCATTGCAAAAAAGTTCTTCATCACCGAACCTGTATGGAGTAGTGTTAATCAAGATTGAATAATTAAAAATTTACTGATTAAGTTTTTCCCGTATTTTCGCATTGTACAGTGCACGTAAATGTTCACAGAACATGCACCTCTGTTTAAAAAATTGATTCCACCACGATTCTAACCGAGCCCCGGCAGTTAGCGACCGAGCTCTTTACCGCAGAGGCTCACTGTCTAAAAGTTTGTACCTTGTTTAAGCATATTGAACACGCTCGGAAAACTTCAAAGTCGATTTTCACGAGAATTTTTGAGAGTTGCATTGAATTGCTTTGGGAGAGGTATATTTGAGGTCTGAACTTAACGTAATACAACCATAAAAAATTATAAAAATCCGATCGCCGAGTGGTCCACTTGTCAATCGAGCAGTCCTTTTTGAAATCAAAATTTGATGTTCTAAGTAATGTGAGACTACTCTTGAGTACATTACTCTTGCGAATATTCTGAGCCGGCCGCGGTGGCCGAGCGGTTCTAGGCACTGCAGTCCGGAACCGCGTGACTGCTGCGGTCGCAGGTTCGAATCCTGCATCGGGCATGGATGTGTGTGATGTCGTTAGAACTACTTAAACCTACCTAACCTAAGTTCTAGGGGACTGATGACCTCAGATGTTGAGTCCCATAGTGCTCAGAGCCATTAGAACCATTAGAATATTCTGAAAAACGACAGCAGTAAGGAAATTGGACGGTAATGATGTAAATCTTTCTTGTGAGCAACCTTACAAAGAGGCTTCACAATTATTGCATATTTTAATATCTCTAGAAAAATTCGCCTGCCGGGGTGGCCGAGCGGTTCTAGGCGCTAGTCTGGAACCACGCGACTTCTACGGTCGCAGGTTCGAATCCTGCCTCGGGCATGGACGTGTGTGATGTCCTAAGGTTACTTAGGTTTAGGTAGTTCTAAGTTCTAGGGTACTGATGACCTCAGAAGTTAAGTCCCATAGTGCTCAGAGCCATTTTTTAAAAAAAAATTCCTTGCAGAAGTGACGCGTTACGTGTATCATTAAGCACATAACAGGTGAAGTTAGAACAATTTTTCAGAATTCTGTTTAAAATTCCATCCACACCATATGAGATTTTTTCAAGTTTTCATGATTATATTAATTTTAGTAAAGTGCGGATTAGTTCCTTGAAAAGGAAGTGGTCGTTTTTCATCCCGATCCACTTCCCTTCGGCGCCAGCCGTCGACAGGACGTTAAAATCCTGTCTTCCATCCTGACTATTCCCATATTCTGTAGCACTTTAACCCTACAGATTTTGCCATAATTAAAAACAAAAACAGAATCACTGACTCCTCTCTTTAGTGTCTTCATTCCAACAAAAATATTTTTGGGTATGCGAGTCCATATAAGATTATTGGACTCATTGGGATTTTGAACCTGACCATGCAAACACTTCTTCAGTAATTAAAGATTTGCCAGATTTCTAATAGGTTTTATGATATCTATGACTGCTGCTGGGATGGAATGTTTATGGCTGTATGAACTGTCTGAGTACTGACCAATGTGGTAATTGCACCATGAATCAGGTCCAGGAGGGCAAAGGTGGTGTACCAGTTTTTCATCAGTTGACAGTCTGTGGAAGAAGGTAGCCCATACCGCCTGCTTCATTTTCAACAAATCCTCAGTATTATTTCTAATGGTCATCCCATAATACTGCTGTAGTTCATCAATAATTCTGTCTGTCAGCCTGCCTCTTATGGTTTTACCATCAGAAAGTTTCTTGTCTCTCAGACTTTGTTTCAACTTCCTCAACCTGGTGCCCATCCTCTTCTGGACATGGCCAACACTGTTAACCTTTATAACAGCAATCCACTGCCTTGTATATAAAAATTACCAATTTTATTAGATCTTGAAGTAATGCATGTAATAATTTTAACATTTTCAAACGGTGTATATTATATTTAAAAAAATAAAATAAAATACTTCCCATGTGAGTTTATAAGTGATATATACATCATTTTATTTGGAAAATTGCAAATTTTTTAATGAGATAAAAATTCGAAAATATGAAAAAAATTCCGTTCTAGCTCCCCTTACATGTAGTGTACAAGTAATTCTACAACACGGTAGCTAAAGATAATGTTATTACGTGTAGGACAAACGAAGGGTTGTAAAATTAGTAGATAAAAGATTGGTAATTACGTAACTGCATTAATGGGCAAAAGCTCAAAATGCGACTCGACGGAAGAACCTAAAAAAATGTGACATGCTTCTTCAGTTCTTAAGATATGTGCAAGAACAGTTGCCCACATGAGTAACTTAGAAGTAGATGTAATAAGAGTAGTGAAGCTTTTAAATCACTTAATACAGGGTGTTTCAAAAATGACCGGTATATTTGAAACGGCAATAAAAACTAAACGAGCAGCGATAGAAGTACACCGTTTGTTGCAATATGCTTGGGACACCAGTACATTTTCAGGCGGACAAACTTTCGAAATTACAGTAGTTACAATTTTCAACAACAGATGGCGCTGCAAGTGATGTGAAAGATATAGAAGACAACGCAGTCTGTGAGTGCGCCATTCTGTACGCCGTCTTTCTGCTGTAAGCGTGTGCTGTTCACAACGTGCAAGTGTGCTGTGGACAACATGGTTTATTCCTTAGAACAGAGGATTTTTCTGGTGTTGGAATTCCACCGCCTAGAACACAGTGTTGTTGCAACAAGACGAAGTTTTCAACGGAGGTTTAATGTAACCAAAGGACCGAAAAGCGATACAATAAAGGATCTGTTTGAAAAATTTCAACGGACTGGGAACGTGACGGATGAAGGTGCTGGAAAGGTAGGGCAACCGCGTACGGCAACCACAGAGGGCAACGCGCAGCTAGTGCAGCAGGTGATCCAACAGCGGCCTCGGGTTTCCGTTCGCCGTGTTGCAGCTGCGGTCCAAATGACGCCAACGTCCACGTATCGTCTCATGCGCCAGAGTTTACACCTCTATCCATACAAAATTCAAACGCGGCAACCCCTCAGCGCCGCTACCATTGCTGCACGAGAGACATTCGCTAACGATATAGTGCACAGGATTGATGACGGCGATATGCATGTGGGCAGCATTTGGTTTAATGACGAAGCTTATTTTTACCGGGACGGCTTCGTCAATAAACAGAACTGGCGCATATGGGGAACCGAAAAGCCCCATGTTGCAGTCCCATCGTCCCTGCATCCTCAAAAAGTACTGGTCTGGGCCGCCATTTCTTCCAAGGGAATCATTGGCCCATTTTTCAGATCCGAAACGATTACTGCATCACGCTATCTGGACATTCTTCGTGAATCTGTGGCGGTACAAACTGGTGCCCGGCCACATCGCACGGCCGACGTCTTTAATTTCCTGAATAAATATTTCGATGATCGTGTGATTGCTTTGGGCTATCCGAAACATACAGGAGGCGGCGTGGATTGGCCTCCCTATTCGCCAGACATGAACCCCTGTAACTTATTTCTGTGGGGACACTTGAAAGACCAGGTGTACCGCCAGAATCCAGAAACAATTGAACAGCTGAAGCAGTACATCTCATCTGCATGTGAAGCCATTCCGCCAGACACGTTGTCAAAGGTTTCGGGTAATTTCATTCAGAGACTACGCCATATTATTGCTACGCATGGTGGATATGTGGAAAATATCGTAGCCCGCATCTCGTGGTCGTGCGGTAGCGTTCTCGCTTCCCACGCCCGGGTTCCCGGGTTCGATTCCCGGCGGGGTCAGGGATTTTCTCTGCCTCGTGATGGCTGGGTGTTGTGTGCTGTCCTTAGGTTAGTTAGGTTTAAGTAGTTCTAAGTTCTAGGGGACTTATGACCACAGCAGTTGAGTCCCATAGTGCTCAGAGCCATTTGAACCATTTTTGAAAATATCGTACTATACAGTTTCCCAGACCGCAGCGCCATCTGTTGTTGACAATTGTAACTACTGTAATTTCGAAAGTTTGTCTGCCTGAAAATGTACTGTTGTCCCAAGCATATTGCAACAAACGGTGTATTTCTATCGCTGCTCGTTTAGTTTTTATTACCGTTTCAAATATACCGGTCATTTTTGAAACACCCTGTAAAAGCTAGTGGTTCAAATGGCTCTGAGTACTATGGGACTCAACTGCTAAGGTCATTAGTCCCCTAGAACTTAGAACTAATTAAACCTAACTAACCTAAGGACATCACAAACATCCATGCCCGAGGCAGGATTCGAACCTGCGACCGTAGCGGTCTTGCGGTTCCAGACTGCAGCGCCTTTAACCGCACGGCCACTTCGGCCGGCTAAAAGCTAGTGCTATGGTCCTGACTGCATACTGGAAAGTTGCATGGGTCACAACGATATGCAAGGATAGTAGTAGAAGTAATCCATTAAATTTCAGGTCCATTTCATTAATGTCCATATGCAGCAGGATTCTGGAACGTATATTGCGTTCGAACATTATGAATTACCTCGAAGAGAACGGTCTGTTGACACAGTCAGCACGGATTTAGAAAACATCGTTCTTGTGAAACACAACTAGGTCTTTACACACACGAAGTGTTGTGTGCTATTGACAAGGGATTTCAAATTGATTACGTATTTCTAAATTTCCAAAAGGCTTTTGACACTGTACCAAACAAGCGGCTTGAAGTGAAATTGCGCGCATATGGGATATCGTCTAAGTTATGTGACGGGATTCGTGATTTCCTGTTACAGGGGTCACGGTTGATAGTAACTGACGGAAAGTCATCGAGTAAAACACAAGTTATTTGGCGTTCACCAAGGTAGTGTTGTAGGCCCTCTGCTGTTAATTATCTATGTAAACGATGAAGGAGAGCCGGCCGAGGTGGCCGAGCGATTCTAGGCGCTACAGTCTGGAACCGCGCGAACGCTACGGTCGCAGGTTCGAATCCTGCCTCGGGCATGGTTGTGTGTGATGTCCTAAGGTTAGTTAGGTTTATGTAGTTCTAAGTTCTAGGGGTCTGATGACCTTAGAAGTTAAGTCCCATAGTGCTCAGAGCCATTTGAACTATTTGATGAAGGAGACAATCTGACCAGCCGTCTTAGATTGTTTGCAGACAATACTGTCGTTTATCGTCTAGTAAACTCAGCAGAAAATCAAAAACAATTCCAAAACGATTTAGATTATATATCTGTATGGTGTGAAAATTGGTTAATTGACCATAAATAACGAAAAGAGTGAGGTAATCCACATGAGGGCTAAAACGAATTCGTTAAACTTTGCTTACGCGATAAATCAGTCTAATATAACCGCCGTAAATTCAACTCAGTACCTAGGAAATCTAAATAACACATAGAAAATGTTGTGGAGGAGGCAAACCAAAGACAGCGTTTTATTGGCAGAACACTTAGAAAATGTAACATATCTACTAAAGAGACTGCCTACACTACACTTGTCCGTCCTCTTTTGGAGTACTGGTTGGTTGGTTTGTGGGATTAAAGGGACCAGACTGCTACGGTCATCGGTCCCTTTTGGAGTACTGCTGCACGTTCTTAGGTCCTTAACAGTTAGGATTAACGGAATACATTGAGAAATTTCAAAGAAGAGCAGCACGTTTTGTATTATCGCGAAATAGGGGAGAGAATGTCCGTACATGATACAGGATTTGGAATGGACACCATTAAAACAAAGGCGTTTCTCGTTGCGGTGGAATCTTCTCGCGTAATTTCAATCACCAACTTTCTCCTCCGAATGAGAAAATATATTCTTGGCGCCAACTTACATAGGGAGAAACGATCATCATAATAAAATAACGGATATCAGATTTCGCACGGATAGATATAGGTGTTTCCACGCGCTGTTCGAGAGAGGAATAATAGATAATTATTGTGAAGGAGGTTCGATGAACCCTCTGCCCGACAATTAAGTGTAATTAGCAGAGTATCCATGTAGATGTGGAGGTAGATAATGTTTTTACACAGAAAACACTGTTTGGTGTGTGGGAGTGGCGGGGGGGGGGGGGGGGGGGGCAGACAACCAAAAGATAAAAGATAAGCTCATATTAAATTATGTTAATCTAGTATTGTCCAGAAAAGATCGTAAGCAGCAAGAATGGCTTGTAAAACAGCAGAGAACTTCGCCGCTAACAATGTTTTACACGCAGCGACGTAAACTGGGTAAGAAAATACGTCTCTTTCTACAGCAAAAATGCGTGCCTGCACGAGAGCACGGACGCATGTTAAATATGTACGAAGACAAAATGTGAACATGTATGCACAAGGTGGGAACACGGTAAGCTACAACTTTGTTCAGGGCACATAACGTCGTTTACAACGGAAAAAATAATATGAGCCGTGAAACCTGCATAGCGAACAGCTTGTGCAGCGGTATGGATAGCTGTGTAAAATAGCTTTAAAAAGTGTCACCTGGGCCTCTCCAGTGCTGTAGCAAAACGGGAACACACTGAATTCATAAAAACTAATGGCTTGCAATGCGTAGCTACATTGCACGTTTAAAGCATCAGCACCGAAGTCAATATGATTGTTCTGTTAAACACCATATTATTTTGCTGGCGTTGTTCACGATATTTTGTTTACACATGATGGGAATCTGACCGTTCTGGGCCCGGGATTTGTTTTTCTAACCTATTGCCCATCCTGTACCAATAGCGTTGTCAGAAAGTAGGAAACGAAAATTCATCTGTGAAGTAGCAATTATTGTTCTATAGCTATTTGATCATTCGATAACTGAGTCTAAAATGTATAATCAATATTTATCTTATACAGTCCAGTACGGGAAACAGCCTAAAAACAACAGCAATACCGTCCAAGTATAGTAATCACCTTTTTCAAATCTCTTGGCACTTTCACTTAAATATGCACACGATATGAGCAGTCACATTATGACATTACACATAACACGGTAATGTTGCCATTTTCTTTCAGATCCTTCTTTCTGATTTTTTACATTTCTTTAGTACCTGTCGGCATCACTGGGCTAGCCGGCCGGTGTGGCCGAGTGGTTCTAGGCGCTTCAGTGTGGAACCGCGAGACTGCTACGGTCGCAGGTTCGAATCTTGCCTCGGGTATGGATGTGTGTGATGTGCTTAGGTTTGATAGGTTTAAGTAGTTCTGAGTTCTATGGGACTGATGACTTTGGATGTTAAGTCCCATAGTGCTCAGAGCCATTTGAACCATCACTGGGCTGCACAGATTTTAGCCCATAACAGTTGATTCTTCAATGAAGTAGACAGTTGTCTAGGAGGTATATTTGAAGATTGTACTCTGAAGAGGCAAAGATATTCATACACCTGCCTAATATCGTGTAGGTCCCCTGCGAGCACGCAGAAGTGCCGCAACACAACCTGGCAATGACTCCATGGATTCTGCAGGGCTGTCCATAATTCCGTAAGAGTACTAGCGGGTGCAGATTTTTCTGAACAACACGTTGCAAGGCATCCCTGATATGCTCAATAATGTTCATGTCTGGGGAGTTTCGTGGCCAGTGGAAGCGTTTAAACTCGGAAGAGCGTTTCTGGAGCCAATCTGTAACTATTCAAGACGTGTGGGGTGTCGCATTGTCCTGTTGAAATTCCCCAGGTCCGTCGGAATGCACAATGGACATGAATGGGCGCAGGTAATCAGACAGGATGCTTGCGTACGTGTCACCTGTCACAGTCGTATCTAGAAGTATCAGGGGTCCCATATCACTCGAACTGCACACGCCCCACACCATTACGTAGCCTCCACCAGCTTGAACAGTCCCCTGCTGACATGCAATGTCGAAGATTTGATTTTTCATCGGATTCCTGATATTCACGGTACACTCGTGAAATGGTCGTACGGCAAAATCCCCACTTCATTGCTACCTCGGAGATGCTGTGGCCCATTGCTCGTGCACCGACTATAACACCAAGTTCAAACTCACTTAAATCTTTAGAATGAGATTTCACCTTCCAAACTTTACAGAAGCTCTCCTGCGATCCCAGTAGAACTAGCACTCCTGAAAGAAAGGATCGGCGGAGAGCTTCTGTAACGTTTGGAAGGTAGGAGACGAGATACTGGCAGAAGTAAAGCTGTGAGGACGAGGCGTGAGTCGTTCTTGGGTAGCTCAGTTGGTAGAGCACTTGCCCGTGAAAGGCAAAGGTCCCGAGTTCGAATCTCGGTCCGGCACACAGTTTTAATCTGCCAGGAAGATTCACTTAAATCTAGATAACCTGCCATTGTAGCAGCAGTAACCGATCTAACAACTGCGCTAGACCCTTGTTGGCTAAAATAGGCGTTGCCGACGACAGCGCCGTGTTCTGCCTGTTTACATGTCTCTGTATGTGAATACGCATGCCTGTATCAGTTTCTTTGGCGTTACAGTGTATAATTTGTCGCTGGAAAACCGATGTTGAAAACTATGAATGTCGCTGTGATGCTATAGTGGTTTTCTCACATAGAGAGTAAATTTTCTGGCCATTCGGACCACAGCGCATATGAGAAGAGCTGTCAGCTCGACTGTCATCATGCAGGACATCACACACATCCATGCCCGAGGCAGGATTCGAAGCTGCGACTTAGCGGTCGCGCGGTTCCAGACTAAAGCCCATTGGACATCCCGTCAAAAACTGAACACAGTTCAAGCGTGAAATTAGGAAGAAGGTGTTCTGAACTATGAAAAAAGAAGAAAAATAGATACAGTGAACGGTTCAACCTCAAGAAATGCAACCTTGAGCGAATTGGCAGAACCTTTACCGTGGCTGTGTGATCACGGCGTTGGACTGCAAAGAGCGAGATGTGTGTTCAAATCCCTCTCCTGCCCCATTCTTTTTTTTTCACAAAATTATGAACTGTCTATTCGGTCTTTGACGTGTCTGTTCACTTTCTGTAGACTTGGCAACTATCATTTCAAATTTCTTCATGCTGCGGTACTTGCTTTTTCCGTTACGTGGACGACACGTTCCTCATCTGGCCACATGGTATGGATAAACTCCTTGACTTCCTTACACATCAAAGCTCCATACACCCCAACATCAAATTCACTATGGAGACTGAAACGGAGGGTAAATTACCTTTCCTCGACGTCTTGGTCAAGAGAAGGGTTGACGGCACCCTAGGTCATGGGGTGTATCGGAAGACAACGCAAACTGATCTGTATTTGCACGCAGACAGCTGCCACCACCCTTCACAGAGGAATGGGGTACTTAAAACTCTAGTACATAGGGCGCGCACTATCTCTGACGCAGAGTGTCTACCCCAGGAATTGGAACATCTGAGAACTGTGTTTCGAAAAAGTGGGTACTCAGAGTGCTCTCCGCCCAAGCACTACAGCACAACCTGTGGAGATGGATGAAATCACGAGGGAGGAGGTAGGCACTGTGTTTATTCCATATACAGGCGCACTGTCGGGGAAAATCGCCCGCATTTTGAAGAAAATCCCGGGTCGGAACTGTGTTTTGTCCTCCGAATAAAACTCGTGCACTGGTGGGGAGTGCCAAAGATGACTTCGGTTTGAGGAAGGCCGGTGTATACCAGATTCCGTGTCAATGTGGCAAGTCGTATATTGGTTAGACGATGCGTACCGTCGAGGATCGATGCCGTGAACACCAGAGGCACACTCGACTGACGTATCCGAGCAAGTCGGCGGTCGCTGAACATTGTTTGTCCGAAAATCACGTTATGGAGGATGAACGCACGAGGATTCTGGTACAGACGTCGAGATACTGGGACAGCGTTGTTACAGAGGCCATCGAAATTCGCACCAATGACGAGCTCATAAACCGTGACTGTGGCTATAACCTTAGCAAGTCTTGGGAACCAGCGATTGGGTTAATCAAAAAAATGGCTCTGAGCACTATGGGACTCAACTGCTGTGGTCATCAGTCCCCTAGAACTTAGAACTACTTAAACCTAACTAACCTAAGGACATCACACACAGCCATGCCCGAGGCAGGATTCGAACCTGCGACCGTAGCAGTCGCACGGTTCCGGACTGCGCGCCTAGAACCGCGAGACCACCGCGGCCGGCCGATTGGGTTAATCAAGAGTAAATCGAGCAAACGTATAGTTTTGACGTCCACGGCGGACAGAGCCATCACACCGACGTCATCTCAGACACCGTCGCAATCTGTTCCACCGCGCGACCGTGGCGCGGGGCGCGGACGGCGGAGTGAGCGCGCCGCGGGCGGAGGGTATTTAAATCGGCCGCCGCCGCGACCGAACCCAGTTCCCCCTGAGCATCCGTAGCGTACGGCTCTCCGTGCCGGCACGTTCACAGGAGCTCAGTCCTTCAGTTCACCTGATGATGGCGACATGTATGATCGCCGAAATATTGTGCCCGTTGGACACTGTAGACCGGCAGTACACCCGTGGATATTTTGATTGTCATACTATACATTGGTTAGAGAACATCAGTCATATGTTAAGGATATATATTACCGTCGCTAGTAAATGTGATTAATTGTGAGTGCAAGCGAGATGCTGCATAGGCCTCTCACATAAATGAAAACAATAAATAAACGGGTATGAACTATGTCACAACAAAGGAATTCAAAACTTCCAAAATGGAACGCAAGAGTTGCAACATGTGGTACTTGTGTAGAACAAATAGGAAGTACGTACGTCTGAATGTCCCTTCCTTACACCGCGCTGTTGCAAACGGATGTTACAGCACGACAAAGACACAGATCTGAATACAGCGAAAAGGCTCGTCAATGACCGGACGGACAGTTCACATAGCGTTGCTAGAGAAAGAGAAAGAGAAAGAGAAAGAGAGAGAGAGAGAGAGAGAGAGAGAGAGAGAGAGAGAGAAAAGACACATGAGGGAGATTCGAACACGGATCTTCATTTTCGAAGTCCATCACCGTGATCACATAACCACGACGGCATAGTTCTTGTAGTTCGCTTGATGTTGCCCATATTGAGCTCGGACTGCTCAATATTTCTATTTTGCTTCTTTTTTCACAGATCAGTACACCTTATTTCTCTTGTCATGTTTGATCTGTCTTCAGTTTTTGACACGCTATCCAATGGGTCATCTTATCACTAAATCTCAGGGAGTTCCCCTGTGAGCGGAGTGTTTACAATGTTTCAAACCTATCGATATTTTGACCGGTGAATAACAGGAAATTGACCATGATAATTTCCCTAACGGCGATAACAGTGTAATAACGGTGCCAGGGAAGATAATTTTGGTTTCGATGTTTTCATTTAACTTCATTCATACCGAATGAGAGTTCTGTTGTTGCTGGGAAATCCACAGTGGACCCACATATACGCGAATCTGCCAGACGCTATATAGTTGAAAATTTAAGATTACTGCCCTGAAGACGTAGTGTGCTGGGATATCATTCATCAGTGCTATGGTTGGTTTAGTGCAGACGTCTATTCATGTTGCTTATTAGTTATACAGGGTGTTTGGGGAGAAAAGGTCAATATTTTACACAGTGATAATATAAGTAATTCTGAACAAAAAATGTTATATGGACATAGGTCCGCGAATGCTTCGTTAGGGAGGTATTGGTATTGGAAGGAACTTTAATTCTGCAAAACTGATGTGCACAATGTGAACACATACGCAATACAACTGGATCGTATCGTGATTTTCTTGCAAACAATGCACTGGTACATGCCATGCTATGCAACCTACCACGTATTATGGTCTTGTGACGTACGTAGTACAATCACCCGTTGTTTGCGCAGTTGTGCCGTGTAAGCCGCATTGTGTAGTGTACGGATCAGCTAGCTGTGCAGTGCATAGTGTTAACTGTGTTCGTACAAGCGTTGCTAACAATGCCACGCGTCCACAGTAATGAGGAATACGCAGATATGGTATGTGTTTATGGCTTCTGCGATGGTAGTGCTACCGCTGCAAGAGAAGAATACCACAGGCGCTTTCCGACTCGACGATTACCTGATCGCAGGGTGTTTACCAAAGAGTTTATCACTCTGCGTGCAACAGGTTCCCTTCCAAGTAGACATTTTTCATCCGAGCATTCACGTCAAAATTTTTTGCAAGAACGGGAAGAAATTATCGCAAGTGTTGAGCGAAGTCTCGGTACGAGCATACGGAGAATGTCCCTGCGTGTGAATGTCCCACAGACACGTGTATGGGAAACATTACATGCGGAAAACCTGTATCCATTTCACATACAGCGTGTCCAAAATCTCCACGTTGGCGACAATGCCCAACGACTTCAATTCTGTCACTGAGTAATTGAGAATAGTCATTTGCTTCCATACATACTATTCACTGACGAAGCCCAGTTTTCACGACATGGAATGAAACACGCAATAATCATCGATGGTCATGGTAAAATACACACGCTTCATTGGATAGCAATTTCCAAGGTCATTTTGCCATAAATGTTTGGTGCGGAATGATATGTAACCTTTCGATAGGTCCATTTATTATCAATCAGCGATTGACGGGAGAGAGGTAACTGCATTTTTTGGAAAATTCATTTGTGGAACTATTGGAAGATGTTCCTTTAGCCAAGCGAACTGGAATGTACTTTCAACATGACGGTGCCCCTCCACATGTTACCTTCCATGTGAGGGACCATCTCAACCGCACCTACCCTCATCACTGGATTGGCCGTGGCGGTGCTATTAACTGGCCTCCAAGATCACCTAACCTTACACCTTTAGATTTCTGTTTATGGGGTTGGATGAAAACAGAGGTGCACAAAGTGAAGGTAAATACACGAGATGAACTGCTTCGTCACATCATTGACGCTGCTGAATTGATTAAGAACCAACCACAGGCAACTGAACAAGCAAAACAACATCTTATCGCTAGAGTGCAATAGTGCGTTGACGTACATGGTGGGACATTCGAATCTGTACTGTGAAGTGTACATCTGTACGATAAGTGTTAAAGCCGTTTGTAGAAGACGTGGTAAGTTTTTTTTTTTCAGCTGAATACATGTAATATGCATGTTTTAATGCGTTATGTACTAAATGCAAAGTAAATAAACATAATGTAAAAATGTGTAACATAACTGTCCTCCTCTGTATCATTGTTTTCAAGAAAGTCATGTTACGGTCCAGTTGTATTGCGTATATGTTCATGTTGTGCACATCAGTTTTGCAGAATTAAAGTTCGTTTCAATACCCATACCTCCCCAACAAAGCATTAGCGGACCTACGTTCATATAACATTTTTTGTTCAGAATTACTTATACTATCACTGTGTAAAACATTGACCTTTCCTCCTCAAACACCCTGTATACTTCTTGTTTTATACCACTCCACCCCATTCTCATCGTCGACATCCTTCCTTTTAGGGGACCTGTTTGTGAAGAAACACGGCTTTTCAAGAGCTCACATATGCAAGGAGGCAGAGAAAATTGCAACTTATAATTATTTAAGCAGCCACATACAGCCGTAGCTAAAGTACACTACTTCTCGACACTCTGCGGCTGACAGGAACCTAAATCACGTTGCGATCCTATTGATCTTAATAAAATTCTTCCACGCTTCTGCAGTGACAAGAAATTTAATTTCGAGGAAGACCTCTTCCCGCCTATAGGGATAACATTAATGAACTAAGAGGAAGAGCAACCAACATACACCGTCTTAAGAGCAGGCGTAAGTCGCGCACCGACCTCTGCCTCCCCGAGAGAAAAGATGTACTTGCTTATGAATTTTGCATAACTTCTAAATAAGATTTTCGAAGTTGGGAGGGACAAAATTAAACGCAGACATGTTGCTCTTCCTCTCAGGACTCATATATTTTCGAACTTATTTACGCATCTTCTGACCTCTCGTCTGTCAGAAATTATAGGCAGCAAGAAAGCGCTTCATGCCTTTTCCAGTCATCTATTGAGTTTTCAAGAATCTAAAAACATCAAATTTCCCAGTGTCGTTTACATTATAAACAGTCTTAAATTATTTGCTAGCTTGACTGCTTTAAACAGCCGTTTGGAATCCGGAGGATACCTTGGACACGCCTCTAATCGACAATACTCCCTTCTCCAAGTTTTAGACCAGTCCAAATCTTCCTGTCTTACCCACGCTATATGAGGGACTGTACTATGGCTACTTCAACGTCTGTTTCTTTTACTCTCGCCTGTTTTTGTTTATTCATAGCTTAATGGACCGTTTGGCTATTGAATTATCTCTAGTTCTCTTTAGTTAGTTTATCGTCTTTTGGAGGCTTAAATATTATTAATTGCTATGCAAGTGGCTATTTTAATAGCTTATGAGCGTTCTTTCTCAATAGATATGCAGGGTCCAGTCACATTAGTATGACCACCGAAGTTAACGTGCAATAACCGCTCACATACCGGAGGTGGCACACTAGCAGTGGAGGGTGTCAAAAACGTATCAGTGGGACGCGGAAATCAGTGCATTCGTTTTAATGTGGAAAGAGATCGATTTATCTGTCGTATCCCAAAGGGCATGATCATTGGATTTCGGTCCAAAGGTGGAAGCATTGCCGAAATGGCTATGTTTGTATACTGTTCTTGTTAAAGTATACCGCGCATGGAAAAATGACGCTATCCAAAACTGGAGCCGAGGCAACTCTGATGCATCACGAGCTATAGATGACACGGGTAAACGACGCCTGCGGAGACGTGTACGAGCGAACGGACGTGCAACTATTGAGAAACTGATCGTCCAGATGCACCGAGGGGCTACCAACCGCACAAGACGCCTGTTCCACGCACCTATGCTGACTGCTGTTTATAGGCGACGAAGGCTGGAATTTGCGCGCTAGCACCCCAACTGGACGTCCATTGGTTGGCAAAAGGTGACCTTTTCAGACAAATCACGTTTTATGCTCCATCGGACAGATGGAAGTTGCTGTGTACGGTTCTGCAACAATTGTCGGAATGGTCTAGGCCGGAGGAGGGAGCGTTATGATCTGGGGAATGTTTCGTGACACTGCCTGGTTGATATCGTGATTCTGGAATGTACAATGGCGCAACATACATATGCAGTTATCCTTGGGAGCCATGTCCACCATGACCGGCAGTTTGGTTTTTCATCAGCACGGTGGCGTCTGCCAGCAGGACAATGCATCGTGTCACACAGCTCGCAGTGTATGTGCGTGGGTTGAGTATCTGTGGAACCACCTGCATAGATCTGTTCTCGCCCCGGGTCCTCAACCGAGAAACCCAGCGAAGGTGGCCATGGCTGGAGTCAACATGGCTAAACATCCCTCTCGGTACCTTTCAGAACCTTACTGCCTCTCTCCCTGCACGTCTGCACAGGAAATGAGAATAAGCGTTTGGCGTCACTGGCCGGGAGGCCCCTTGCGGGGCAGGCCCGGCCGCCTTGGTGCAGGTCTTATTACATTCGACGCCACATTGGGGGACCTGCGCGCCGGATGGGGATGATGAAGACAGCACAACACCCAGTCCATGAGCGGAGAAAATCCCCGACCCAGCTGGGAATCGAGCCCGGGCACGTAGGATGGAAATCCGTTACGCTGACCAGTCAGCTATCGGGGCGGACACGTCTGCACTGCAAAAGGCACGCCATAGGAGATAGTGTTTGTTGCTATCGACAATATAATTGTGTCTACCGAGGTCGACGCTGAGTCTGCCTGTGAAGTTATGTGAACATGAGGAGCAGGTCTAGATGAACTCAAGTTAATGATCGGTTGTTTTTACCGGCCACCTGATTTCGCCTTAGCAGTTGCAGAGTCTTTCAGCTCAAGTGTATGAGCAGTAGTGCGGAAGTACCCAGATTATCCAGTATTAGTCGAAGGCGACTTTAATCTACCGAGTACAGACTGGGACGTTTGTGGATTCAGTGCAGGGTACACATTCTTGTGAAGTAATTTTGAGCACGTTTCCCGAAAACTGCCTTGAACAACTAGTTCGACGACCCACACGCAGAGGAAATGTATTACACCTTGTAGCAACAAACAGGCCTAGCCTTATCGACAGTCTCACTGTAGCGACAGGGATTATTGATCAGGTCGTCATCGTAGCCACGATGGTTACTAATGTTAATAAATCCATAAAGAAGGCTAGGAGAGTATTTATGTTACAAAACGCAGATAAGCAGTTGTTAGCATCCCAATTGGAAGATGAATAGACATCATTTAGTTCCAGTACGACGGACGTAAAGAAATTATGGACAAAGCTTAGACTGATTATTAATCGCGCCCTGAAGACGTATGTGCCAAGTAAGTGGATTAAGGATGGAAAAGTCCCACCTGAGTTTAATAATCAGATTCGAAAAATGCTGAGAAAACATTGACTGTTGCACTCTCGGTTCAAAAATGAAGGCGCAAATGTCGACTTGGAAAAGTCTGCAGAAATTTGTGCATCCGCAAGAATATCAAAGCGCTAAGCATCCAACAACTTCCACCGCCATACCTCAGCGAAATATCTTGCAGACTATCCGAGAAAATTCTGGTCATTCGCAGAATTACTAACCGGGTCGAAGGCTTCTATCCAGTCACTCGTCCACCAGCCTCGTGTGGCAACAGAAGACTGCAGAAGGAAAGCCGAGGTTTTGAATTTTTTTATAAGAAATTATTCGCACAGGAGGATCGTACAAATATACCGTCATTTTACTGGCGCACAGACTCCCGCATGAGGAAATTGAAATGAGCATCCCTGGCGTAGAGGAGCAACTGAAAGGACTGGAAACAAATAAGTCACCAGATGCAGACAGAATCCCAGTTCGGCCGGCCGAAGTGGCCGTGCGGTTAAAGGCGCTGCAGTCTGGAACCGCAAGACCGCTACGGTCGCAGGTTCGAATCCTGCCTCGGGCATGGATGTTTGTGATGTCCTTAGGTTAGTTAGGTTTAACTAGTTCTAAGTTCTAGGGGACTAATAACCTCAGCAGTTGAGTCCCATAGTGCTCAGAGCCATTTGAACCATTTAGAATCCCAGTTCACTTTTACGGGGATAATCCCTTGCGCTGGGCTAAGCCCAAGCGACTGGAAAAAAGAACAGGTGACTTCTGCATCCAAGAGAGGTAAAAGAGCGGACCCGCATAATTACAGACCAATATCCTTAACATTGGTTTGTTGCAGAATACTTGAACGCATTCTGAGTTCGAATATAGTAAACTTCAGCTCCATCTACATGTACATACATACGCCGCAAGCCACCGTACGGTGCGTGGAAGAGGGTAGCGTGTACCACAACTAGTCGTTACCTTTCGCGTTCCACTCGCAGATAGATCGAGGGAAAAAGGCAGCCTATATATCTCAGTATGGGTCCTAATTTCTCGTATCTTATCTTAGTGGTCCCTATGTGAAATGTATGTTGGTGGCAGTGGGATCGCTGTGCAGTCACTTCAAATACCGGTTCTCTAAACTTTCTCAGTAGTGTTCTTCGGAATAAAAGTCTTCTTTCCTACAGGGATTCCCATTTGAGCTCCCGAAGGATATCCGTAACCCTTGCATGTTGATCTATCCTACTGGTAACAAATCTAACAGCTTGCCTCGGAAATGCTTCGAAGTCTTCTTTTAATCCGACTTGATATGGATCCCAAACACTAGAGCAGTACTCATGAACAGGTTGCACTAGCGTCTTATATGCAGTCTCCTTTACAGATGAACCATACTTTCCTAAAATTCTCCCAGTTAACCGAAGTTGACCATTCGCCTTCCGTACCACAATCCCCACATGCTCCTTCCTTTTCACGTCGCTTCGCAACGTTACGCTTAAGTACACTTGACACAGTACAGGACACTTCTAATGCTGTATCCGAAAATTATGGGTTTATTGTTCCTACTAATCTGCATTAGATTACATTTTTCTACATTGAGGGCCAGCTGCCATACATCATACGTACTAGAAATCTTGTTTAGGTCATCTTGTATCAGCCTACAGTCTCTTATCTTCGACAGCTTCCTGTACACCCCTACATCATCAGTGTACAACCGCAATTGCTATTCAGCCTGTCTACCAGGTCATTTACGTATACAGAGTATAGCAACAGTCCTGTCACACTTCATTGGGGCGCTCCTTATGTTACCCCCGTCTCCAATGAACACTTGCCGTCGAGGATAACATACTGGGTTCTATAACTTAAGAAGTCTTCGAGCCAGTCACGTATCAGGGAACCTACTCCATATGCACGTACCTTCTGCAGCAAACCGATGTTAAGCATATTGGTTTGTAATTGTGCTGGTGCGTTCTTTTACTCTTCTTGTATACAGGAGTCACCTGCGCTTTTTCCAGTCGCTTGGCACTTTGCGCTGGTCGAGAGATTCGCGATAAATGCAAACTTAGTAAGGGGCCAATGATGTAGTGTACTCTTTGTAAAACCGAACTAGGATTCCATCCGGACCTGGATACTTGTTTGTTGTCAACACTTCCAGTAGTTTCTCTACGCCACGATTGCTTATCATAGTGTCATCCATATGGGACTCTGTGCGACGGTCAAACAACGGTACGTCTGTACGATTCTCATGCATGAACGATTTCTTAAAAGTTAAATTTAAAATTTCGGCCATACTTTTGCTAACTTCTACTGCTAAACCAGACTGGTCAACGAGTGACTGGATGGAAGCCTTAGACCCGCTTAGTGATTTTACATAGGACCAGCATTTTTACGGGCTTTCCGCCATATCTTACGCCAAGGTGTGACGATGGTAGCTGTTGTACGCTTCGCACATAGATCTTTTCACAGATGCAAAAATCTCTAGTAATATTTGCCTGTCGTCATTTGCACGTCCTCTTTTGAACCAAGAGTACAACAGCCATTGCTTCCACAGCATTACAAACCAAAGGACCACGGTCAACTTCGGGAACGATTCCTCGAACTGCGATCTCTGCTTTTATCGCACGTGAGAGACCAGCCGTCTTCACCACTTCCGCCAGCCACCTTTAAAAACTGAGGATGGCCTCAGGACCCATGCGGCAGGCGTCATTGATGCCGACGCGAGCTACAACTTGCTGACGACTGCACGCTGTACGCTTCTTCAGACAGAAAAACTTCTGTGAACAAATCATCACGGATATAGAAAGCATAGCTCGTGCGAATCTCAGCTTGCTCTTTTCTCGCATGGTATCCTATAAACCACGGTTGGAGGGTGACCGCCAGATTCCATATTCCTAGACTCCCGGAAATAGTTTGACGCGGTGCCCCACTGTAGACTGTTGACGAAGAGCCTAGCATACGGATTAGGTTCTGAGATATATGAGTGGCTCAAAACTTTTTTCAGTAATAGAAACCAATACGTTGTCTTCGACGATGAGTGTTCATCCGGCATAACGGTATAGTCGGGAGTGCCCTAACAGAAGTGTGACAGGACCGCTCCTATTCGCTATATACATAAATGCTCAGGTAACAAGGTTAGTAGGAATTTTCGGCTATGTGCTGATAACGCTGTGGTGTACAGGAAGGTGTCGTTCTTGAGTGGCTATAGGGGCATACAAGATAACTTGACAGAATTGACAGTTGGTGTTGTGAATGGCGGCTTGATCGAAATGTAGAAAAATTAAGTTAATGCTGATGATTACGAAAAACAATCTTGTAATGTTCGAATACAGCATTAGTAATGTGAAGCTTGGCACAGTCATATCGATTAAATATCTAGGTGTAACGTTGCAAAGCGATATGAAATGGAAAGACAACGTCACATTGGTAGGTGGGAAGGGTAATGCAGGAATTCGTTTTACTGGGAGACTTTTGGGGAAGTATAGCTCATCAGTAAAGGAGACTGCGTATACGAGGTGCGACAGTAAAGTAATGAGACTGATTTTCTTCGCAACATGTGGCAACCCTGCGAGCTTGCAAGGGCACAATATCTTTGACCTTGGTCTACAAGCTCCTTCTAGTCCAAGCGGCAAATCGATGCAACTGCTCAGTCGTGAGTTGTGCTGTAATAAGTTAACACATGTTTATGTCTCTTGTCACGGAAATAAAATTGCATAATACTGCGCAATGGCATGCCATTTCTTTTTGCGTTAAATCGAGTGAAAACACGACGACAACTTACGGTAAGCTTCAGAAGGCTTTTGAAGAGGAGGTTATGTCAACAACTCAAGTTTTTCGTTGGCGTAAGATGTTTAGTGAAGGTAGAACGAATGTTGAAGATGAAGACTGCAGTGAACTACCATCAACCTCACGGACGGATGTCAACTTAGCCAGGGTGCGTGAACTCGTACGATCTGATCGAAGATTATCCGTGAAAATGATTGCAGAAGAACTGAACATTATTCGAGAAACGGTTCGACTAATAATAACTGAAGATCTTCGTATGAGAAAGATTTGTGCAAAAATGGTCCCCAAAAATCTCACACCACAACAGCGAGAAACACGGAAAAATGTGGCAGACGATCTGTTAGAGCAAACGGAAATCAATCCAGAATTGTTGAGCCGTGCTATCACTGCTGATGAAAGTTGTTTCTTTCAGTACGATCCAGAGACAAAACGCCAAAGTTCGCAATGGTGCTCAAAGGGATCACCCAGACCAAAAAAAAGCTCGCATGTCAACGTCAAAAGTGAAATGCATGCTTGTGTGCTTCTTTGATTCCAAGGGAATTGTTCATAAAGAGTGGGTTCCTCCTGGACAAACAGTTAACCAATATTACTAAAAAGAAATTTGTGAAAGACTTCGTTAAAGAGTTCTTCGTGTCCGTGACAACATTGCCGATAATTGCATTCTGTATCATGATAATGCGCCGTCCCATACTGCTCTGCCAGTACAGACATTTTTAACCTCAAAAGAAATTTCAGTAGTACCACAGTCACCTTATTCACCAGATATCGCTTCATGCGACTTTTTTCTATTTCCAAGTGTCAAAACGGCTGTCAAGGGACACCATTTTCAAACAACACAAAATGTCCAAAAAGCTGTGACGAGAGTCTTGGAGGATATTGCAGAAGATGAGTTCCAGAAATGTTACCATCAATGGCAGAAGCGCTGGAAAAAGTGTGTGCAATCAGAAGGGAACTACTTTCAAGGAGACAACACTAAACTTGACTAAAATGGTAAGCAACATTTTTTTCATATCAGTCCGATTACTTTATTGTCGCACATCGTAGAACGCTCGTGTGACCCATTCTTGAGTACTGCCCGAGTGTTTCGGATCCCACCAAGTCGGCTTAAAGGAATACATCGAAGCAAATCAGAAGCGTGCTGCTAAATTTGTTAACTATAGGTTCGATCAGCGCCCAGATATTACGGAAATGCATCATGAAGTCAAATATGAATCCCTGGAGGCAAGGCGACGTTATTTTCGCGAGAGAAATTTAGAGAACCGTCATTTGAGGCCGTCTGCAAATCGATTCTACTGCCGTCAACGTACATTTCGCATAATGGCCACGAAGATAAGACGAGAAAAATTAGTGGCTCGTACAGGGGTTCATAGGCAGTCGTTTCCCCCTCGCCTTATCTGCGAGCGGAACAGATTAGCTGTATATGTAGATTCAGGCTTCTGACAGGTGACAACATAAATATGACTGAACCATGTACACACACCAAGCAAATCTGCGTCATAGCGCCCTGATGTGCAATATTCTTTGTATCTTTGTTGCACTTTTGTATCCCTACCAATATGTTGTTCGTATATTTTAGTCCTCCAACAATACTGATAGACTACAACCACAGAAATGTAACTGGGGAAACATGGGCAGAACCCCTTGTCCATAACTTCCGATCTTGGTCTTATTACATATGATATCTCTTTAATATACTCAGCATAGTGGTATCATCGACATTTGCCAGCAGGTGCTACTTCCATTACTAATTAACCGATTTTGATTCCTCGGGATTTCCCCTACCATCGAGTTCGCCCATTTATTGATATAGCAATAAGATGCGGATGCAGGGTTCAAAACGCAACCGACTGAAGTGTAATATTGATGAAGCTATAAATGTATTACGCCAATTGAAAGTGGGTGAAACACCGAGCCCAGTCTTGGCATAGATAGGACTATATAGAAAGTGGCTGGTTGCTGTGTGTCTTCTAATGATATAAAGACTGTTTCTGCAGGTAGCTTGAGTTTCATCTCTGCATTGCTTTGGCGATCTAATAAAAATTGAGTTGCACCTTGGGTCGGATTTTTTGTAAGGAGTCGGTTCCCCTATAAGGGGGAGGCCTGAGATTCAGAACAGTGTGGTGTTCAAATCCAGTTTTGGGTTGAGGAAAACACTACATTACGGACCAGTATCCAAATAAATGTCTCTGAAGTAGGAATGCATGGTCTCACTGCAGTATGTGTTGATAAAATCTCCTCGAGCATCCAGGCTCACAAGTGGTTGAAATCACACGAACTGCCGGCTCTTCTCGGTATTTCACAATGGCCAAGGAGAAGTCGAAGAAAAGCTCGTGTGGTTTCTAACGACCTGATGCGGCTGGAAGCCCGACAAAATTTTGTAATGTTTTTGTGATACCTGTTAGTTAATTTTTTGCGTTAGTATACCGAGAAAGCTCACGTATCATTCATTTCACTCTTTTCTTTAGCTAGCTGAAAAAGAAACAAGATTTGTTTCCATCATCTGCTCCTGTCCCTCCCTCTCTTTATAGTGCAGAAGTAGTCCGCTTATATTTGTTTAAGGTTATTTAATCTCCTTCACATCCCTGGAGAAAAGACTGGCAAGTCATATCAAAGATGGTTGTATTCCTAAGAATAGTTTGAGGAGTTGTGTGACTGTCAATACACAAAGCTTGTAGCGCGTCCCAGTACCAACTCTCTATATAACGAAGGAATATGAGCCCCAATAATCGGGGAGCGAGCACCAAAGCCCCCGGGAGTACCCGAATTGCCTGTTGTCGGGAAGCAGACAGCCGCAGCATGCGAACGTGTTGCAGGTGATCGGCAGAACTTGGGCGCGGCTCTCTGCCGGATGGACGACCACCCAACTCGCAGTTGCCGCCAGATTAGGCATGGCTAAGCCAGCGGGGGCAATGCTCCGGCCC
This sequence comes from Schistocerca nitens, assembly GCF_023898315.1. Taxonomy (NCBI): domain Eukaryota; kingdom Metazoa; phylum Arthropoda; class Insecta; order Orthoptera; family Acrididae; genus Schistocerca; species Schistocerca nitens. Next base: position 809,377,739 of record NC_064616.1, read on the forward strand.
CGAGCCGGCAGGCAGTGCCTAATTGCTCCCAGCCTCTACCACTGCCAACTCCAGTTCAGCGCAGAGTTCGTCGGCTCAGTTAAATGTCTCGCTCCCGTAACTGCAATGCCTATTCTATCGGAAACAACACAGTTCCTGCTTGCAGAGAAGACACGTACTGTTCAACATTGACTCTCGTGTTAGCACCAGTTGATGTATTATTTGCTCCCTGACCCCATCTTCAAAATTCTATTATGAAGCCTTAATACTGGTTACCTTACCTCACTTCTATAATAAAACGACCAATTATGTCAAATACATCGACAGAAATTCCACAACGCCAAGAAGAAGTTGTGGGACATAAACGAATGTTGGTAGACGTCTCTCTACATCTGAAACATGATTTCCATTCAAATTTCGGGACAGTCGCATAAGAGTGGCGCCATATGAAGATGCGTATCATGTTTGTCTTAAATACACACTGTAACGGTCGTGAGCGTTAGTTATAGTTAAGAATGGATATGGAAAAAATGAAATGAGCGTATGGCATCGTTGGCCGGCAAGCCCCTATTTGGGGAAGTTCGGCCCCCAAGCGCAAGTCTTATTTCATTCGACGCCACATTGGGCGATTCGATGAAGATGAAATGATGATGAGGACAACACAACACCCAGTCCCCGAGAGGAGAAAACTTCCACCCCGGCCGGGAATCGAACCCGGGTCCGCTTGCTTGTGAGGCGAGCACATTACCACCCAGCTAAGCAGGCGGACAATGGACATGGTGAGCAAACGTTTTAAAAATGCCATTAAAGACAATATTATCAGCACCTCACTGAGTTTAAACGAGGTCGTGTTATAGGGATACCAAAAGCCGGATGTTCCTTCTGCGACGTCGCAGAAAGACTTGGCAGTAATATATCCACTGTATACGATTGCTGACAACGGTGGTCACGAGAATGTACGGTCATAAGAAGACCGGAATACTCACGGTTACGTGACACTACCAAGAAGGAAGTCTATTGTGTTCGACGTATGACTCTGGCGCATCGTACTGCATGTGCAGCACCAATTTTTTTTGCCGCAGTATCCACCTACTCAGCTGGGTGGTAACGTGCTCGCCTCCCATGCAAGAGGGCCCGGGTTCGATTCCCGCTCGGGGACTGGGTTTTGTGTTGTCATCATCATTTCATCCTCATCACCAGCGTGCAAATCGCCCAATGTGGCGTCGACTGAAATAAGACTTGCAATTGGCGGCCGAACTTCCCCGGATGGGGCCTTCCGGCCAACGATACCATACGCTCATTTCAATTTTTCTTTTTTTTTGCCGCAGTTGGCACCAAAGTAACCCAGCGCACTGTTACAAATCGATTTCTTCAACGCCAGCCTCGAGACAGACGCCCTGTGCCATACATTTCACTGTCCCCAAATCACCGCCATTTGCAAGTTCAAAGGTGTGTCAAGTGAGAGCAGGGTGGAGGCCTTGTGTGTTTTCTGATGAAAGCTGGTTTTGCCTCAGTGCCAGTGATGGCCGTGTCTTGGTTAGGAAGAGGGCAGTTGAGGGCCTGTAAACAACCTGTCTCGACACACTGGACCTACACCTCGACTTACAGAATGGGGAGCGATTTCGCATGACAGTACGAGCACTCTCGTGATTATTCCACGCACCCTGACTGCAAAACTGCACGTCAGTTTGGTGATTAGACCTATTGTGCTGCTATTCATGAACATTCCAGGAGTGTTTTCCCACCTGATAACGTTCGCCCACATACCGCTGTTGTAACGCAACATGCTCTACAGAGTGCGACATGTTGCATTGGCCTGCTCGATCACCAGATCTGTATGCAATCTAGCACATATGGGGCATCATCGGATGAAAACTACAGCGTCGTCCATAAACAGCATTAACCGTCCCTGTACTGACCGTCCAGGTGCAATAGGCATGGACATGGAGCTCCATCCGAAAAACTGCCATACGGCACATCTGAAACACAATACATTCACGTCTGCATGCTTGCATTCAACATTCTGGCGGTTACGTCGGTTATTAATGTACCAGCATTTCACATTTTCGATTTCTTATCTCGTGGTTACATTAACCTGTGATGTTGCAATGTTAACCACTTAAATACACTACTGGCCATTAAAATTGCTACACCACGAAGATGACGTGCTACAAACGCGAAATTTAACCGACAGGAAGAAGATGCCGTGATATGCAAATAATTGGCTTTTCAGAGCATTCACACAAGGTTGGCGCCGGTGGCGACACCTGCAACGTGCTGACATCACGAAAGTTTCCAACAGATTTCTCATACACAAGCAGCAGGTGACCGGCGTTGCCTGGTGAAGCGTTGATGTGATGCCTCGTGTAAGGTGGAGAAATGCGTAAAATCACGTTTTCGACTTTGATAAAGGTCGGATTGTAGCCTATCGCGATTGCGGTTTATCGTATCGCAACATCGCTGCTCGTGTTGGTCGAGGTCCAATGACTGTTAGCAGAATATGGAATCGGGGGGTTCAGGAGGGTAATATGGAACGCCGCGCTGGATCCCAACGGGCTCGTATCACTAGCAGTCGAGATAACAGGCATCTTATCCGCATGGCTGTAACGGATCGTGCAGCCACGTCTCGATCCCTGCGCCAACAGATGGGGACAACAACCACCTGCACGAACAGTCCTACGACGTTTGCAGCAGCATGGACTATCAGCTCGGAGACCACGGCTGCGGTTACCCTTGACGCTGCATCACAGACAGTAGCGCCTGCTATGGTGTACTCAACGACGAACCTGGGTGCACGAACGACAAAACGTCATTTTTTCGGATGAATCCAGGTTCTGTTTACAGCATCATGATGGTCGCATCCGTGTTTGGCGACATCGCGGTGAACGCACATTGGAAGCGTGTATTCGTCATCGCCATACTGGCCTATCACCCGGCGTGATGGTATGGGGTGCCATTGGTTACACGTCTCGGTCAACTCTTGTTCGCATTGACGGCATTTTGAACAGTGGACGTTACATTTCAGATGTGTTACGACCCGTGGCTCTACCCCTTATTTGATCCGTGCGAAACGCTACATTTCAGCAAGATAATGCACGATCGCATGTTGCAGGTCCTGTACGGGCCTTTCTGGATACAGAAAATGTTCGACTGCTGCCCTGGCCACCACAATCTCCAGATCTCTCACCAATAGAAAACGTCTAGTCAATGGTGGCCGAGCAACTGGCTCGTTACAATATGCCAGTCACTACTCTTGATGAACTATGATATCGTGTTGAAGCTGCATGGGCAGCTATACCTGTACACGCCATCCAAGCTCTGTTTGACTCAATGCCCAGTTGTATAAATGCCGTTATTAGGGCCAGAGGTGGTTGTTCTGGGTACTGATTTCTCAGGATCTATGCACCCAAATTGCGTGAAAATGTAATCACATTTCAGTTCTAGTATAATATATTTGTCCAATGAATACCCGTTTATCATCTGCATTTCTTCTTGGTGTAGCAATTTTAATGTCCAACAGTGTACGTTATCTAGACAAATGTATTTCCGAAATTTCATTATTCTACATTAATTTTTTTTTTTTTTTTGGTTTTGCGATTTTTTTTCCATCATTGTATCTCACAGTTCTCGCTTATAGCGAAGATCTGTACTGCTTAGTAATGACTCAAATTTAGTATCAGTTTCCATTAATGAAAGAGCAGTTGTATGAGAGATAACATACTTCACGCCTGTAGGTAAGACATTTACATGTAACTATTGGCTCACGTATTGAAACCGGTTAGCAGAGTTATTTAGTACTCTATCCCAATCTCCCAAAATTCGATGACGAATACTTTATTCTACTTGCTTACCACATCTCTTGCTGTTTCACGTTCCTTCACTTCTCTGAAAGTGATACAAAGGTGCTTCAAAAAATAAACTACACATTATTATGGCAAGGCAAGTAACTTTTACTGAGTGCCGCAGTAAACTTCAAAGTGACAAAAACATTGCACTACTTTTCGATATAGTCACCAAGTCTTTGTAAACTACGGTCAGGACTTCTTCAATTCTTCGACTGTAATACTCCGCTCCTCGGTGCCACAGCCATTCGAGAATCACTGTGTGAGCATCCTAAGCATTGGAAAAACCTGCGATTGCTACAAATTAGTTCCTCGACTGCCAGCAAATTGTAGTATGTGGCCGATGTCGATGGCCTTGAGAATCAAGAAGCATCACACACTTCTGTGCGAGCTCGGTCAGATTTCTGGCTGTGGGCCGCACTGAATTGGGTCCATACATCGCCATATTCCACTATGAACCTGAATGAAATGTAGACGTTTTGCGCACAAGGATCGTATTGTTCCCCGTACTTCATCTTTGAGTACGTTTCCAGTTGCCACGTCATTTCATTTCCACACTGTAGTGCATCTGTTAACCGTGTCGCAACAGAGCTGTGTCTGCTGGAAACGCGGAATATGTACTCTCCTCTGAAAATGTTCCACTCTTATTGCACTATCATCTTAGAGTGTGACATGTGTAATTTACTTTTTGCATTTTTATCGCATCTCTCCCGCAGCAAAGCTTTCTTAGAGCACAAGAAGCTTCCGTAGCTGTGCATAGAAGAGCGATGAAAATGTGGGATTTAACATCGAGAGGAGAACGAAAGAATTAGAAGTAAGGAAAGCAAGTTAGATTTTATGCCATACATGAATTATTGAATAGGAATAAATAAAGCTATAGGTATAACAGGCCTATATGCATTTTGTATCATTTAAGGGAATGGGGTAGGTAATATAAATTTTAAGCTTTTTATTTTCTAAAGCCTTCATTCATGTATGCGTTTCTTATGCACTCAAAACGTTCCACATCATAACGGTTACAGTGAGATTGATCAATGGAACACGTAACTAACTAACTAAATGTGTAGTAGTGAGAGGAGTTTGACAGGACATATGTCAGCTAAGTAGCAGTAAGGGACAAATAATGGAGATATTTGGATTATACTATGAATCAATAGATGACTTATTCTGGAGAGAAAAGGAATTGATTTTTACATTGGTACTACAATATTTGTCAAGAATGTATTACAGGTAATGATTAAATTAGTTTTATTTGAGGCAGCGGTTTGATAATGCAGCATTCTTGGTTCGTCAGACATCCACATCAGGAATCTTTTTGTTTTTCATTTTTTTTACTAGGATTTGCTGATCGCTGCGAGCAAAATGGGTTTAAGGATTAGTTTTTGAATTTTCTTTCAAGAGAGGTTATACATGTGAAGTTCGGGTTTTGTAATTCTTGGATTATTGTTACGCTGTTTCAGAGACATCTTAAGTATTTTTGAGGTTTCACTAAAAGTTATTAAGTCTAAGGAAAAAAAGAACTGGAATTGAGTTCATTTAAACAGGAATCATAGTACACATCCCAGGAGTCAATTAATTTTCAGTTATTTAAAAACCATTATCAAAAAATTATGATAGCAATGTTTTTAGACTATAGTATGATAGCAATCTTTTTAGAGTAGGCATTGCACATTTTCGTATCTCTGTAGTTAGATTTTGCAGCTCTGTTATCGAGACGCGCTATACCTACGAGAGAAATTTGCACCCAGGTAAGACAACTTGTGTAGATTACAGATTCTTTCTTTAATTAAATTTCACAGGGATCAGTTTTACTTTCAAAGTAATAAGTTTTCTTTTATCAAATTTCATAGTCAGATTTTGTGATTACAACATGTTTCAGGCAGGGCATGATTTTCTTAAGATTCTCGAAGCTAGATTTCACTATGCTTTGTCGCAGGTGAATTTTGTCACCAGCAGCAGTTAGCGTTAAGCTACTTACACATTCAGATTCACTTTTAGATACACTTTCACCCACTAAGTAGCCGGCACGGTAGCTCAGCGTGTTCGGTCAGAGGGTTAGTTGCCCTCTGAAGTAAAAAACAAAAATTTAGTTAATCGGTCAACAACGAACTTAAACGGGTGTCTTACGACGTCCGCCCCAAGCAGATGCAACGAACTAAAGCGAACAAAATGAGATTAAAAAAGGCAAATCTTAACGAATAACTTTTAGTTTATTTTGATAGCCACTTCTT